>NW_006779163.1:2279931-2301304 GCF_000442215.2 Lipotes vexillifer | reverse complement strand
TTTCCCTACTATAACCCTCAGCAAAGAGCTCTTTGTGATTTCTTTGGACAGTCTATCTTGCTAGATGGACGGTGAGCTCCAAGAGGGCAGGCAACATGTAAAGCGTGGTGGCCACAACAAGCTCAAGGAATGAATTCATGAACAAATGAATGTAGACCGTGATTCTGAGGCAGTGAGAATGATTCTTCCTACTAAGAGAAACAATAGATTTTGAGAGGCTGAGGGGAAAGAACTGACTTTGAAGAAAAGATAAAGCCTTTTGTCTGAGACACTTCAAATCTGAGGTGCCAGGGTTGTAGCCAGGTGGAGTGTCCAGATGAATTGGAAAAGTGAGGCTAAAATCCAGAAGGAGCCCAAGACTGGAGATACAATTAGGTTAGTCTTCCACATAGGTAGGATAAATAAAGCTCTGAAAGCTAAAACAATGCCTGAGAGAAGAGTGTAGATAGAGATTAGAACAGGGAACTGGGCAGTGAAGCCCACCCAAATCTACAGAAGAGGAGGGAGAAGGTAGATCTGAATGGTGTAGGGTTCCAAGGAAGAGGAAAGTTCCAACGAGGCAAGTTATAAACAACTTCCAATATGGAGGACAGATTGAGTGGGATGACAAGATACCTCTGGATTCAGTTCTCTGGGGAAACTGATTAGAGAGGTTTCAGGAAAGGGAATAAGAAGGAGCCCCAATGCAAGGACAGTGAGGGGATGGTGCTGGTGAGCAACTCTGAAGTTTTGAGAACACTGGTGGAAAAAGGAAGGAGCAAGATGGGAGATGAGCTCTAGGGAATAGTAAGATCAAAAGAACTTTCGGGGAGGGAGAAATTAGGGGCGGTGGTTTTGGAGCCCCCAAAGGAAGGACTCAATGAAGAAGACGTTGAAAGTGCAACAAAGATTGTGGCAGTTGATGAAGTGGGAGGCTCTTGCCCAGGGGATGAAGCAGAAGTACAAGCAGTCACTGTCTCAGCTTTCCTGCAATTTACTTTATTTCAATTCACTTATGTAGTGAATCGTCAGTGGTTTGTGGTGCCAGTTACGGTCATAGGGTAGTTAGGAGAATAAAATGATATAAGGCATGCCAGATGCTTAGTACTGGGCCTGCTGCATAGTACAAAATCAGTGACTGCTATGGCAGAAAACTAGAGAAGACAAAAGACAATAAAGCAATCAGAGAAAGCCTCATGTTGGAAGTAATACCAGCTATTTTTCTGGGCTGGAACAGGTAGTCTCCATGTTGGACTCTTATCTCTCTGTTCCTGCCAAGTTAAACAGAAGGTCTCCTGTCATCACATTTGCCAACCTTTATGAGTATTTGTTTGATGTCATCTTCCTTCTAGAGCAATAGCTCTTGACTGGAGCAATTTTGATTCCCAGAGGACATTTTAGCAACGTCTGAAGATATTTTTGGTTGTCACAACTTGGGGGCATGGGAACAGTCCATTGGCATCTAATGGGTAGAAGCCAGGGATGTTGCTAAACATTGTACAATGCACAGGATGGTCCCCATAACAAAGAATTACTTGATGTCAGATGTCAATAGTGCTGAGGTTGAGACACCCTGTCCTAAGGTGTGAGCCCCCTAGATCACGGGCCGTATCACTTTTATTGATCACGGTGTCCCCAAGTGCCAGGTACAGAGCAGGTCACACGATGGGTACCCAATAATAATAAAAGGAAATGAAAGGAAGTGGATAAAGAAGATGTGAGATACACACACACACACACACCACAAAGGAATATTACTCAGCCATAAAGAAAGAATAAAATATCGCCATTTGTGATACGATGGATGGACCTAGAGGGTACTAAGCTAAGTGGAATAAGTCAGACAGAGAAAGACAAATACTGTATGATTTCACTTATATGTGAAATCTAAAAACCAAAACAAATGAACAAACATGATAAAACAGAAGCAGAGTTATAGATACAGAGAACAAATAGAGGGGGGCAGCCGATGAGAGAAATAGGTGAGGGAGATTAAAAGGTACAAACTTCCAGTTGCAAAATAAATGCATCACGGATATGAAATGTACAGTGTGGGGAACGTAACTATGTAATATCTTTCTATGGTGACGTACTATAACTAGACTTGTGGTGATCATTTTGAAATGTATAGAAAGACCAAATCACTATGTTGTGTAACAGGAACTAACATAGTCTTGTAGATCAATTATACTTCAAAAACAAACAAACAGACAAATTCATAGAGAAAGAGATCAGATTTGCCGTTACCAGAGGCGGGGAAGGGGGAATTGGATAAAGGCAGTCAAAAGGAAGGAAAAAAAAAAAAAGGAAATTGGGGATTGAACGGGAGCTGGAAGAATAGGCCAGGTCTGAATGTATTTTTCTCTGCTTTGAGTACACAGTGGCAGAGGGTGCTGGGAAGTTGTTTGGGAAAAAAGTTCACAAAGGAGACTGTAAATATTCTATCCCCAATGGAATGGAAGAGAAGGAGCAGCCCTGGGGCTTCACCAGGAGACTGACACTGCTATAAACAAGAGAGTCTCAGAACAAAGGGTTTGGAACTGAAGGTAGCACAAGAACATCCCAGAATGAGCACTTCATTGTTTTGAGAGATAGAATCCAGCCAGCCTCAGAAGCAGCAGAGATAGAATTTTTTTTTTTTTTGTGGTACGCAGGCCTCTCACTGCTGTGGCCTCTCCCGTTGCGGAGCACAGGCTCCGGACGCGCGGGCTCAGCGGCCATGGCTCACGGGCCCAGCCGCTCCGCGGCATGTGGGATCTTCCCGGACCGGGGCACTAACCCGTGTCCCCTGCATCGGCAGGCGGACTCTCAACCACTGCGCCACCAGGGAAGCCCAATCTACCGTTATTTCTTGATTAAATAAACACTTTGCTAAATGACATCTCTTGGTCACGACTTGCGGTTCTCCTTGTTTCTCTGATCCTTCATCCCATCATAACTCATTAACTAAAGTGCTTCCTAAGAACTTTTCCTAGCAGCACAGGCTCTGGCTGCACTGAAGGTGCAGAAACATAAGGATCCACAGTGCCCGTGCAGATCAGAACCCGTGCAGATCAGGGAGTTAGTGACTTGGACCACAGAGAAAAGAAGCCAAGCCATAAAGCACTAAGAGCACGAGAGATTTGGAAGAGGCACGCATTCCAAACAGGCTAAGATTAACATGCCCCTTGTGCAGAGTCTGCAGAGGAGACAGAGATCCTTGAAATCGTCACCATTTTTCATTCTCCTGAGTTAAAAACAATGACAGGGATTGCAAACTAAGACAGCAAATACCAACATAACCAATGATAAATTTAGCCATAGTGCCAGCCATGGACTCTGAGTTTCCCACCAGACTGTAAGCCCCTTGAGGGCAGTGACTGGGTCAATCTCAGTCATCATTCAACCCCCAGCATCCAGCCCAGTGTGAGGCAGAGAGAAGCTGAGTGAATTAATGAGTGAGACTACTTGGTTGGGGCTAGCTTCTAAAGGTGTTATAAATCAACTCTGAGACTATGCACAGAAAAAACTTGACTGTGTGTGTTTTTGTCCCTGAGGGAAGCTTCATCTCTGGTTGCTGCTGGGAACCAACAAAAGGATGGACGCGGAGAGTCACCCATGGTCAGGGTATCCCCTTGGCACTATGCAAGGAGGTTCTAACCTAGAATATATAACCATAGATAGAAGTTCACGTTTTGGTTTAATACACAAATAATCAAAGTGACTCAGATATCAGGGAGGGTCACCCTGCCCCATTAAGTCAAGATACCATCTGCTTGAGTCCCTATATGAGGGGCTCATATACCCTGTGAGAGGTCCATCCATGCTGTCTAAAACATGTTTGCAAATCCCCAATCTTTCTCCAAGTCAGCTTTGACTCTCATTTCCAGTGAAGGTGAACTCCTGTTCTCCACACTGCTTTCCATCAAAACGTTTAAGAGCCCCTTTTCCTGAAATACTCACCCTCAAACCACCTACCAAAAAAAAAAAAAAAAAAAAAAAAAAAAAAGCCACACACACCACACACACAAATCAGCTGAAAGCAGTAAGCTTTCCAGAAAATTCAAGGCTCTTCTGTCATAGCAGACACGGTAGATATTAGACTGCCCTATTCTTCTATTATTTTTTATATCTTACTTTTTATTGACTTATAATTCACATACCATAAAATTCACCATTTAAAGTGTACAATGCAGTGGTTTTTAGTATATTCATAAGGTTATCCAACCGTCATCACTAACCCCAAATTTTCATCACCCCCAAAAGAAACCTGGAACCATTAGCAGACTGTTCTGTTCTGAAAATGTCACTTAGTCATTTCTGCCAATTCGACTTCTCAACCTCCCGACATGTTGCTTTCCACCCCCACCACCTCCACTTCATCTCTTTGGGGTGTCACTCATTCTCCCTTTCAATTAGTGTTTTTAGCTGGAAGGGAATAGTACATGGCAGTGTTGTCCAGTGGAAATATAATGCAAGCCACATAAGTAAGTTAGATTTTTCTAGTAGTCATATTTTTAAAAAATGAAACAGGTAAAATTAATGTTAATCATATATTTTACTTAATGCAATATATCCAAAATGTTATCATTGCAGTATATAATCTGTATAAAAGTTATTAATGAGGTATTTTTCCTTGTACTAAATTTTTGGTGATTTGTTTGTATGTTACCTCCTTGGAGAAGTCTTCCACCATCTGCCTCCTCAAGGCTGGTCTCTTCTGCCTCAGTTATTCATCACAGCACTCATTTAGTTCCTCTGTAACACTTAACACAATTCATCATTTTCTTTTTTATATCATACAGGTAATGTCTGTATCCCACACTGCACTGTAAACTTTGTGAAGATGGTGCTATAATCAATTACGTTCTCCCCAGGAATTCCCTGGTGGTCCAGTAGTTAAGACTTCATGCTTCCACTGCAGGGGGCATGGGTTCGACTCCTGATCGGGGAACTAAGATCTCACAAGCTGCGTACGCAGCCAAAAAAAAAAAAGAATTACATTCTCCCAAAATTCATATATTGAAGCCCTAGCCCTACCACTCCCCCAGAGCGATGGTATTCAGAGATGGGGCCTTTGGAAGGTGACTGGATTTAGATGAGCTCATGAGGGTGGGGCCCCCATGATGGGGTCAGCATCCTTACAAGAAGAGATACCTCTCTGTCATGTGAGGACACAGTGAGGAGGCCTGCACAGAGCTTTCTTCCTGCAGGCCAGGAAGATAGCTCTCACTAGAACCTGATCATGCTGGCACCCTGGTCTCTGATTTCTGGCCTCCAGAACTGTGGGAGAATGGATTTCTGTTGTCGAAGCCATCCAGTCTATGGTATTTTGTTATGGCAGCCTGAGCTGACTAATACAGATGGGGATCACATTTATCTTCCTCATCAATATATCCCAAGTGCCTACCACAGTGCCTGGCACACAGTATGATCTCAGTAAAAACTTGGCGAATGAATGAATAAGTAGATATGGATGTCAAAAATCATTAAGGTGCAGCAATAGCTACTTAGGCAAGTCACCTAGAATAGTATCCATTGGGAACTTTTCTTTCTGGGAATTGTCACCAAACTTAGAGATTGTCCTCCTGGGAATGGGCCACACAACGAAAATGAGATTTACTCATAGCTGTGGTCCAGGCAACAAATATTGAAACTCAGTTCTCTTGTCTGTGAAATGGGGATAAGCAGATTGACCCTAGGAGCCATTTATTCACTCAACAAACACAGAGTTCCCAGTGTACTCCAGGCACTGTGCTAGGTGCTAGAGATTCAACAGGTCACAAAGCAAAGTTCTTGCCCTCATCAAGTCTGCATTCTACTGGGAGAGACAAATATTTAAAAATTAACGTACCGGGACTTCCCTGGTGGCACAGTGGTTAAGAATCCGCCTGCCAATGCAGGGGACACGGGTTCCATCCCTGGTCCGGGAAGATCCCACACGCCACAGAGCAACTAAGCCCATGTGCCACAACTACTGAGCCTGTGCTCTAGAGCCCGTGTGCCACAACTACTGAGCCTGCATGCCACAACTACTGAAGCCTGCGCGCCTAGAGCCCGTGCTCCGCAACAAGAGAAGCCACTGCAGTGAGAAGCCCGTGCACTGCAATGAAGAGTATCTCCCGCTCTCCACAACTAGAGAAAGCCCGTGAGCAGCAACGAAGACCCAACACAGCCATAAATAAATAAATTAATTTATTTAAAAAAATTTAATGTACCAATATGTCATACAATGTCAGGTAGTGGTAGGAACAATGAATAAAAATACTGAGATATCCTAGTTAAGGTGTGTAGTACAGTGTCTCAAATATAATAAGGGGCCAATAAATAGTAGCCTTTATATCACTCTTACTATTCAAGTTATGATTTACTACACAGTATCTAAAGAGATACTTTTAAAATAAAAGTCAACTCATGTCACTCCTTTGTTCAAAACTTTCTGATGCCATCTCATCACGCTTAGAATAAAAGCTGTAGTCATCACCATGGTTGAAAGCAGGGTTTCTCTATCTTGGCACCACTGACATCGGGGCTGGGTATTTCCTTGCTGTAGGGCTGCCCTGTGCATTGTAGGATATTAAGCAGCATCCTTAGACTCTACACACTAGATGCCAGTAGCACCACTCAACTGTGACAACTAAAAATGCCTCCAGGTATTGCTGGATGTCCCCTGGGGTGGGGGCCAAATCGCCCCAGTTGAGAACCATTGGCTTAATGGCCCCACGTGAACTGGCCTTGAACCACTGCTCTGATTTACCTATTATTCCCTTCCTCACCTACTCTGCTCTGGTCAAAATGGCCTCCTTGTTCTTCCTCTAATAATTATGTCCTAAGAGCTCTTCCCTGTGCCTATACAGCCTTCCCTGGGTTATCTGTTCAACTGCTCCTGCACAGAGGTGCCTTCCCTGACCTCCATACAGAACCTGGCATCCTCCTCCACAGTTGCAGCACTCATCACCTCTTAATATCATATGCATTTGTTTGTGTGTTTATTGGATGTATCCCATCTCCTTCTACCATGTAAGTTCCATGGGACAGGGACTTGGATGGTTTTACGTACTTCTGTACCCCCATGATCTACTATGTGCATAGCACAGAGTAGGTACTTAATAAATAGCTGTTGAGATGGCCAGCAGGCACATGAAAAGATGCTCAGCATTGCTAATTATTAGAGAAATCAAAACTACATTGAGGTACCACCTCCCGCCAGTCAGAATGGCCATCGTTAAAAAGTCTACAAATAACAAATGCTGGAGTGGGTGTGGAGAAAAGGGAACCTTCCTACACTGTTGGTGGAAATGTAAGTTGCTGCAGCCACTGTGGAAAACAGATGGAGGTTCCTCAGAAAATTAAAAATAGAATTACCATATGATCCAGCAATCCCACTCCTGGGCATATACCCAGACAAAACTCTAATTCAAAAAGATACATGCACCCCTGTGTTCACAACAGCACTATTCACAATAGCCAAGACATGGAAACAACCTAAATGTCCATGGACAGAGGAATGGATAAAGAAGATGTGGTACCTATATACAATGGAATACTCCTCGGCCATTAAAAAAAGGAATGAAATAATGCCATTTGCAGCAACATAGATGGAACTAGAGATTATCATACTAAGTGAAGTAAGTCAGAAAGAGAAAGACAAATACCATATGATATCACTCATATGTGGAATCTAACATGTGACACAATGAACCTACCTATGAAACAGAAACAGAATCACGGACATAGAGAACAGACTGCTGGGTGCCAAGAGGCAGTGGCGTGAGAGAGGGATGGATTGGGAATTTGGGATTAGCAGATGCAAACTGGTATGTGGATAAACAACAAGGTCCTACTGTATAGCACAGGGAACTATATTCAATACCCTGTGATAAACTATGAATGTAAAATAATATGAAAAAGAATGTATTGGGTTGGCCAAAAAGTTCATTCGGTTTTTCTCCGTTAAGATGGCCCTAGTAGCACTTAGTTGTCTTTAACTTCATTCGAAACAATTTTGTTAGACTGTATTGTGACAGCTGTCATATCAGTGTGCATTAAAAAAAAAACATCAAAATTGGTGAATTTTTGTGCAGCCATTTTAGTGTTGAAGGTGAAAAAAAAGCAGCATTTTCAGCATATTACACTTTATTATTTCAAGAAAGGTAAAAATGCAACTGAAACGCGAAAAAAGGTTTGTGCAGTGTATGGAGAAGGTGCTGTGACTGCTCGAAAGTGTCAAAAGTGGTTTGTGAAGTTTCGTGCTGGAGATTTCTCGCTAGACGAGGCTCCACTGTCGGGTAACTGAGTCACTTTGCTGTACAGCAGTAATTGACACAACATTGTAAATCAACTACAACAACAAAAAAATAGCTGTTGAAAGAATTAATTAATGAATAAATGTATGATTATTAGAAGGATAGGCAGGAACACACAGGATGGAAAAGGCAGGACATTTGTGGGATGATGAAGAAATCAGCCTGACTGGAATACAAGGTACAGCCTAATCTTGGGCTTGGTTGGGTGTGTTATAGAGATTATTGAAATCCAGGCAGGGTACTTCATCCATTACTTATCAGACAAGAGGGAGCCAGAGAACGTTCATAAGTCGGGGAGAGATATGGTAAGGATGGAGTAGAAATTAGAAGCCAGACCCCAACTAGAAAACAATGGAATGAAAGCCTGGATCCAACTAGAAAATAACACAATATTTTGTGTGTGAGTAGGGATGGCAAATAGCTTCCTCTCTTTGCTGTCTCTGGTTGGTTAGGCGTATTGGGGGGAGTGGGTTCTAAGGGAGAGCGGGCTTTGATTGAACAACGTCCATGGTGGCATCAGAGGGCTGTGGTGGCAGGGACATCCCAGCCCTGTTGGAAGGAACTAAGTCATTGACGGTGATTGTTAATGAAACAGGAAATAGAGAACTTCTGTAAATCGGAGACCTCTTGGATTTCTGGGCAGGATTTTAGTCAACTTTGGCAGGTAGCACCTTGCACCATTATATGTTAGAAGCAGCCAAGTGAGTTTTTGGCTACATGTTGGCAAGAAGGACATCCTGTCAGTCAGGAAACACCTTTCCTGTGCAAAAGATGCACAGAGACATTATTAAGGCAGTCCTTTGCAGATGAAACTATAGATAATCATAGGGAGGAGGAACTAAGCCACCCTGGGTTAATGGGGGAATTTAACGACATGTCCAGGTAGTTTTCCCTTCTTTGTGTTATGTTAATCTTAAGTAAATTTACTTTTTACGTAGTAGTGTGCTATTTTTTTACGGAGTTGCTTAACATGTTTTTACAAGTGTTACTTTTCTTGTAAAGTTTCTTGTGAAATAGGGGGTTGGAACCTTTTGAAAAAAAATTCCACTAACCAAACCACGTGAAAACAAAGCATCCTCCAACATACTTGACCAGTACTCTTTAAAACCATCAAAGATATCAAAAACAAGGAAAAGTCTAAGAAAATGTCACAGCTGAGAGGAGCCTGAGGAGATAGGATGAATAAATATAATATGGGATCCTGGATGGGATCCTGGAACAGAAAAAGGACATTTCTTTTATGGTGGTATTTCTAGGACCTAACACAGTGATCCCTTAGTGAATGAAAACTGAATAAATGAATGAATGAATAAAGGTGAAGAGAGGCAGGAAGATGTGTCAGAAGTTAAATGTGGCATTTAGGGAAAGCCAGAGCACCACTTTTTCTTTCATAGTCATGGACACCAACTGTTGAATAGATTCTTCCTATTTCTTTTTGAGGAGATGGGCATTTAATAAATTTTTAAAAAGTATTCTCTGAGTCTCTGCGAAGGCACCCTAAGAGGAAATGGTCTGGGGAGGTTTGGCTGAGTCCCCTAGTACTGCCAAGAAGGAGTTTTCACACTCTTGTCTAGATACTTAACTCACCTCTTTCTAATGGCTTCTGGTCTTGGCTGAGGATTTCTGAAATTCTGGCCATCTCAGCTGACTGAACATCATGCCCATCAGCATCAATTTCGGGGATGTCAGTATTGAGTTTCATGTCTAGGGTTTCCTAACTGGCATATGTGTTAAGAAACACATATAATATGAAATCTTGGACAATTATCATGTCATTTTCTGTAGCATTTGAGGATTTATATCCCTAACTTGGTGGCAATCTGATGGGAGGCTGAGCTGAGTTGGCTTTTTTTTGGTCATGAAATGCAGAAAAGGAGCTATAGATAGATGTCAATGTCTTAGGATGAAAGGCATGGGAACTGAATGGAGCTGAGGATTGGGAGAGAAGGTTTTGGTCCTAAGTAACTGGAAGGAGGGTGATGCCATTTAGGAGAATAAGAAGTTCCAGAAGGTGAAGCAACTGGGGGCAATTGGTGATGAATTCTGTTTGAATTTGGAATGGCAACAGGTGGAGTGCAGGAGAGGTTTCAGGACTGGACTGCGGTCTGGAAATCCAGCCACTTGCTCAAACCCAGCAGGGCTACTTTTTCTTTTTATCTTACCCACAGAATATAATCATTACTTCTTTTTCCTCTAACAATACATTTTATTTTATTTATTTATTTTTAACATCTTTATTGGAGTATAATTGCTTCACCATGCTGTGTTGGTTTCTGCTTTATAACAAAGAGAATCAACTATACGTATACATATATCCCCATATGTCCTCCCTCTTGTGCCTCTCTCCCACCCTCCCTATCCCACCCCTCTAGGTGGTCACAAAGCACCGAGCTGATCTCCCTGTGCTATGTGGCTGCTTCCCACTAGCTATCTGTTTTACATTTGGTAGTTTATATATGTCCATGCCACTCTCTCACTTTGTCCCAGCTTATCCTTCCCCCTCCCCATGTCCTCAAGTCCTTTCTTTACGTCCAGCAGAGCTACTTTGATTGGTTGCTTATTTTGCTGCACGGCTAGGAGTGGCTCCCTCATGCACCACTGAGAACAAACCCATTGCAATTTTCCTTCTGGAAGAGCCATTGCAAGTCATTTGCACTGTTGCATGGATGATGGGACTCCATCCTCTGTGAAGGGAGCTGGGACCAGTGATGGGGACCCTCTTAGGTAGAGAGCTTTCATCATTGGTGTCCCCACTTTGTGCACCCCCCACCCCCACCAAGTGCTCAAGGAGACGATGACTGAATCATATTAGTAAAAGAACGTGAAAGAGCAATTGTGGGTTTGAGAGCCACAACTCTAGTACATCCCAGCTGTGTAGCCTTGAATGAGTACATACACTCGTGGCATCTCAGTTGCCCGTTTTAACATAGAAATATCAATAGTATAGAAGAATTATTCACAAAGGTTACATTCCAGGAAAAATGCATCTATTTTCATTAAAAAATTGACGTGAGAGAGACCTTCAAGATGGCGGAAGAGTAAGACACGGAGATCACCTTCCTCCCCACAAGTACATCAGAAATACATCTACATGAGGAGCAACTCCTACAGAACACCTACTGAACGCTGGCAGAAGACCTCAGACCTCGCAAAAGGCAAGGAACTCCCCACGTACCTGGGTAGGGCAAAAGAAAAAAGAATAAACAGAGACAAAAGGATAGGGACGGGACCTGCACCAGTGGGAGGGAGCTGTGAAGGAGGAAAGGTGTCCACACACTAGAAGCCCCTTCACGGGCGGAGACTGCGGTTGGCGGACGGGGAAGCTTCGGAGCCACGGAGGAGGGCGCAGCCACAGGTGTGCGGAGGGCAAAGCGGAGAGATTCCCGCACAGAGGATCGGTGCCGGCCATCACTCACCAGCCCGAGAGGCTTGTCTGCTTACCTGCCGGGGCGCGCGGGGGCTGGGAGCTGAGGCTCGGGCTGCGGAGGTCGGATCCCAGGGAGAGGACGGGGGTTGGCTGCGTGAACACAGCCTGAAGGGGGCTAGTACGCCACGGCTATGCGGGAGGGAGTCCGGGAAAAGGTCTGGACCTGCCTAAGAGGCAAGAGACCATTGTTTCGGGGTGCACGAGGAGAGGAGGTTCAGAGCACCGCCTAAAGGAGCTCCAGAGACCGGCGCGAGCCGTGGCTATCAGCGCGGACCCCACAGACGGGCATGAGACGCTAAGGCTGCTGCTGCCGCCACCAAGAAGCCTGTGTGCGAGCACAGGTCACTGTCCACACCTCCCCTCCCGGCGCCGGCGCCCGCCGGGCTCCCCGGGGGCGGCCGCGACGCCCGCCGCAGCTGGGGCGATCCACGGGAAGGGCCCGGCTCGCGTCCAGAGTCGCCGCCGCCGCCGGCCCCCCGGGGGCCCGGGCCCCCCCGCCACTGCCAGGGTCCCGGGATCCAGGGACAACTCCCCCGGGAGAACACATGCGCGCCTCAGGCTGGTGCAACGTCATGCGGGCCTCTGCCGCCGCAGGCCCGCCCCGCACGCCGTGCCCCTCCCTCCCCCGCCGGCCTGAGTGAGCCAGAGCCCCCGAATCAGTGGCTCCTTTAACCCCGTCCTGTCTGAGTGAAGAACAGACTCCCTCAGGCAACCTACACGCACAGGCGGGGCCAAATCCAAAGCTGAGCCCCGGGAGCTGTGCGAACAAAGAAGAGAAAGGGAAATCTCTCCCAGCAGCCTCAGGAGCAGCGGATTAAATCACCACGATCAACTTGATGTACCTGCATCTGTGGAATACCTGAATAGACAACGAATCATCCCAAATTGAGGAGGTGGACTTTGGGAGCAAGGAGATTTTATATATATATATATATATATATATATATATTTGTTGTTGTTGTTGTTGTTGTTGTTTTCCTTTTTCTCTTTTTGTGAGAGTATATGTGTATGCTTCTTTGTGTGATTTTGTCTGTAAAGCTTTGCTTTTACCATTTGTCCTAGGGTTTGTCTGTCCGTTTTTAATTTTTTTGTTGTTGTTGAGTATGGTTTTTAGCGCTTGTTATCATTGGTGGATTTGTTTTTTGGTCTGCTCTCTTCTTTCCTTTTTTCTTTTAAAATTTCTTTTTAATTTTTAATATTTCTTTTTTATTTTAATAACTTTATTTTATTTTTTTCTTTCTTTCTTTTTTTCTCCCTTTTCTTCTGAGCCATGAGGCTGACAGAGTCTTGGTGCTCTGGCCAGGTGTCAGGCCTGTGCCTCTGAGGTGGGAGAGCCGAATTCAGGACATTGGTCCACCAGAGACCTCCCGGCTACACATTATATCAAACAGCGAAAACTCTCCAAGAGATCTCTATCTTAACGATAAGACCCAGCTCCACTCAATGACCAGCAAGCTACAGTCGTGGACACCCTATGCCAAACAACTAGCAAGACAGGAACACACCCCACCCATTAGCAGAGAGGCTGCCTAAAATCATAATGAGGTCACAGACACCCCCAAACACACCACCAGACGTGGTCCTGCCCACCAGAAAAACCTCACCCACCAGAACACAGGCACCAGTCTCCTCCACCAGGAAGCCTACACAACCCACTGAACCAACCTCAGCCACTGGGGGCAGACACCAAAAACAACGGGAACTATGAACCTGCACCTGTGAAAAGGAGACCCCAAACACAGTAAGTTAAGCAAAATGAGAAGACAGAGAAACACACAGCAGATGAAGGAGCAAGGTAAAAACCCACCAGACCAAACACATGAAGAGGAAATTGGCAGTCTACCTGAAAAAGAATTCAGAGTAATGATAGTAAAGATGATCCAAAATCTTGGAAATAGAATGGAGAAAATACAAGAAATATTTAACAAGGACCTAGAAGAACTAAAGAGCAAGACAAACAATGGTGAACAACACAATGAATGAAATTAAAAATTCTCTA
This sequence comes from Lipotes vexillifer, assembly GCF_000442215.2. Taxonomy (NCBI): domain Eukaryota; kingdom Metazoa; phylum Chordata; class Mammalia; order Artiodactyla; family Lipotidae; genus Lipotes; species Lipotes vexillifer. Next base: position 2,287,614 of record NW_006779163.1, on the reverse strand, counting down.
GAAGGAATCAAGAGCAGAATAACTGAGGCAGAAAAATGAATGTGACCTGGAAGATAAAATAGTAGAAATAACTACCACAGAGCAGAATAAAGAAAAAAGAATGAAAAGAATGAAAAGAATTGAGGACAGTCTCAGAGACCTCTGGGACAACATTAAATGCACCAACATTCAAATTATAGGGGTCACAGAAGAAGAAGAGAAAAAGAAAGGGACTGAGAAAATATTTGAAGAGATTATAGTGGAAAACTTCCCTAATATGGGAAAGGAAACAGTTACTCAAGTCCAAAAACTGCAGAGAGCCCCATACCAGATAAATCCAAGGAGAAACACGCCAAGACACATTAATCAAACTATCAAAAATTAAATACAAAGAAAAAATATTAAAAGCAGCAAGGAAAAAACAACAAATAACACACAAGGGAATCCCCATAAGATTAACAGCTGATCTTTCAGCAGAAACTCTGCAAGCCAGAAGGGAGTGGCAGGACATATTCAAAGTGATGAAACGGAAAGAGCTACAACCAAGATTACTCTAGCCAGCAAGGATCTCATTAAAACCCTTACAGACAAGCTAAGAGAATTCAGCACCATCAAACCCGCTTTACAACAAATGCTAAAGGAACTTCTCTAGGCAGGAGACACAAGAGAAGGAAAAAACGTACAATAACAAACCCAAAACAATTAAGAAAATGGTAATAGAAACATACATATCTATAATTACCTTAAATATAAATGGATTAAATGCTCCAACCAAAAGACATAGACTGCCTGAATGGATACAAAAACAAGACCCATATATATACTGTCTATAAGAGACCCACTTCAGACCTAGGGACACATACAGACTGAAAATGAGGGGATGGAAAGATATTCCATGCAAATGGAAATCAAAAGAAAGCTGGAGTAGCGATTCTCATATCAGACAAAATAGACTTTAAAATAAAGACTATTACAAGAGACAAAGAAGGACACTACATAATGATCAAGGGATCAATCCAAGAAGAAGATATAACAATTGTATATATTTATGCACCCAACATAGGAGCACCTCAATACATAAGGCAAATGCTAACATACATAAAAGGGGAAATTGACAGCAACACAATCATAGGAGGGGACTTTAACATCCCACTTTCACCAGTGGACAAATCATCCAAAATGAAAATAAATAAGGAGACGCAAGCTTTAAATGATACATTAAACAAGATGGACTTAATTGATATTTATAGGACATTCCATCCCCAAACAACAGAATATACTTTCTTCTCAAGTGCTCATGGAACATTCTCCAGGATAGATCATATCTTGGGTCACAAATCAGCCTTGGTAAATTTAAGAAAATTGAAATCATATCAAGTATCTTTTCCGACCACAACGCTATGAGACTACACATCAATTACAGAAAAAAATCTGTAAAAAATACAAACACATGGAGCTTACACAATACACTACTTAACAACCAAGAGATCACTGAAGAAAGCACACAGGAAATCAAAAAATACCTAGAAACAAGCGATAATGAAAACACGACTACCCAAAACCTATGGGATGCAGCAAAAGCAGTTCTAAGACAGAAGTTTATAGCAATACAATCCTACCTCAAGAAACAAGAAACATCTCAAATAAACAACCTAACCTTACAGCTAAAGCAATTAGAGAAAGAAGAACAAAAAAGCCCCAAAGTTAGCGGAAGGAAAAAAAATCATAAAGATCAGATCACAAATAAATGAAAAAGAAATGAAGGAAACGAGCAAAGATCAATAAAACTAAAAGCTGGTTCTTTGAGAAGATAAACAAAACTGATAAACCATTAGCCAGACTCATCCAGGAAAAAAGGGAGAAGACTCAAATCAATACAATTAGAAATGAAAATGGAGAAGTAACAACTGACACTGCAGAAATGCAAAGGATCATGAGAGACTACTACAAGCAACTCTACGCCAATAAAATGGACAACCTGGAAGAAATGGACAAATTCTTAGAAAAGCACAGCCTTCTGAGACTGAACCAGGAAGAAATAGAAAATATGAACAGACCAATCACAAGCACTGACACTGAGACTGTCATTAAAAATCTCCCAACAAACAAAAGCCCAGGACCAGATGGCTTCACAGGTGAATTCTATCAAACATTTAGAGAAGAGCTAACACCTATCCTTCTCAAACTCTTCCAAACTTTAGCAGAGGGAGGAACACTCCCCAACTCATTCTATGAGACCACCATCACCCTGATACCAAAACCAGACAAAGATGTCACAAAGAAAGAAAGCTACAGGCCAATATCACTGATGAACATAGATGCAAAAATCCTCAACAAAATACTAGCAAACAGAATTCAACAGCACATTAAAAGGATCATCCACCATGATCAAGTGGGGTTTATCCCAGGAATGCAAGGATTCTTCAATAGACACAAATCAATCAACGTGATACACCATATTAACAAATTGAAGGAGAAAAACCATATGATCATCTCAATAGATGCAGAAAAAGCTTTTGACAAAATTCAACACCCATTTATAATAAAAACCCTCCAGAAAGTGGGCAGAGAGGGAACTTACCTCAACATAATAAAGGCCATATATGACAAACCCACAGCCAACATCATTCTCAATGGTGAAAAACTGAAACCATTTCCACTAAGACCAGGAAAAAGGCAAGGTTGCCCACTCTCACCACTATTATTCAACATACCTTTGGAAGTTTTACCCACAGCAATCAGGGAAGAAAAAGAAATAAAAGGAATCCAAATCGGAAAAGAAGTAAAGCTGTCACTGTTTGCAGATGACATTATACTATACACAGAGAATCCTAAAGATGCCACCAGAAAACTACTAGAGCTAATCAATGAATTTGGTAAAGTTGCAGGATACAAAATTAATGCACAGAAATCTCTTGCATTCCTATACACTAATGATGAAAAATCTGAAAGAGAAATTAAGGAAACACTCCCATTTACCACTGCAACAAAAAGAATAAAATACCTAGGAATAAACCTACCTAAGAAGACAAAAGCCCTGTATGCAGAAAACTATAAGACACTGATGAAAGAAATGAAAGATGATACAAACAGATGGGGACATATACCATGTTCTTGGATTGGAAGAATCAACATTGTGAAAATGACTCTACTACCCAAAGCAATCTACAGATTCAATGCACTCCCTATCAAACTACCAATGGTATTTTTCACAGAACTAGAACAAAAAAATTGCACAGTTTGCATGGAAACACAAAAGACCCCGAATAGCCAAGCAATCTTGAGAAAGAAAAACGGAGCTGGAGGAATCAGGCTCCCTGACTTCAGACTATAATACAAAGCTACAGTAATCAAGACAGTGTGGTAATGGCACAAAAACATAAATATAGATCAATGGAACAGGATAGAAAGACCAGAGATAAGCCCACGCACATACGGTTACCTTATCTTTGATAAAGGAGGCAAGAATATACAATGGAGAAAAGACAGCTTCTTCAGTAAGTTGTGCTGGGAAAACTGGACAGCTACATGTAAAAGAATGAGATTAGAACACTCCCTAACACCATACACAAAAATAAACTCAAAATGGATTAAAGACCTAAATGTTAGGCCACACACTATCAAACTCTTAGAGGAAAACATAGGCAGAACACACTATGACATAAATCACGGCAAGATCCTTTTTGACCCACCTCCAAGAGAAATGGAAATAAAAAGAAAAATAAACAAATGGGACCTAATGAAACTTCAAAGCTTTTGCACAGCAAAGGAAACCATAAACAAGACCAAAAGACAACCCTCAGAATGGGAGAAAATATTTGCAAATGAAGCAACTGGCAAAGGATTAATCTCCAAAATTTACAAGCAGCTCATGCAGCTCAATATCAAAAAAACAAACAACCCAATCCAAAAATGGGCAGAAGACCTAAACAGACATTTCTCCAAAGAAGATATACAGGTTGCAAACAAACACATGAAGAATGCTCAACATAACTAATAATTAGAGAAATGCAAATCAAAACTGCAATGAGGTATCACCTCACACCAGTCAGAATGGCCATCATCAAAAAATCTACAAACAATAAATGCTGGAGTGGGTGTGCAGAAAACAGAACATCTTGCACTATTGGTGGGAATGTAAATTGATACAGCCACTATGGAGAACAGTATGGAGGTTCCTTAAAAAACTGAGAATAGAACTACCATATGACCCAGCAATCCCACTACTGGGCATATACCCTGAGAAAACCATAATTCAAAAGGAGTCATGTACCACAATGTTCATTGCAGCACTATTTACAATATCCAGGACATGGAAGCAACCTAAGTGTCCATTGACAGATGAATGGATAAAGAAGATGTGGCACATATATCCAATGGAATATTACTCAGCCAGCAAAAGAAACGAAATTGAGTTATTTGTAGTGAGGTGGATGGACCTAGAGACTGTCATACAGAGTGAAGTAAGTCAGAAAGAGAAAAATAAATACCATATGCTGACACATATATAGGAAATCTTAAAAAAAAACAAAAAAAGGGTTCTGAAGAACCTAGAGGCAGGACAGGACTAAAGACGCAGGTGTAGAGAAGGGACTTGACATGGGGAGGGTGAAGGGTAAGCTGGGACGAAGTGAGAGAGTGACATGGACATATACATACTACCAAATGTAAAATAGATAGCTAGTGGGAAGCAGCCACATAGCACAGGGAAATCAGCTCGGTGATTTGTGACCACTGAGAGGGGTGGAATAGGGATGGTGGTAGGGAGATGCAAGAGGGAGGAGATATGGGGATATATGTTTATGTATAGCTGATTCACTTTGTTATAAAGCAGAAGCTGACACAGCATTGTAAAGCAATTATACTCCAACAAAGATGTTAAAAATAAAAATTGACATGAAAAAATCTAGCTATTTCCCAGGGCCTCACCACTCAACAAGTTACTATCCTTTAAGAGTGCCAAGGGCAAGGAAGGTGGGGTGTCAGTAGTACAACTGTCAAGTATTTTCTCTTCCTGGACTCAAAATGGATTAAAGACCTAAATGTAAGGCCAGACACTATCAAACTCTTAGAGGAAAACATAGGCAGAACACTCTATGACATAAATCACAGCAAGATCCTTTTTGACCCACCTCCAAGAGAAATGGAAATAAAAAGAAAAATAAACAAATGGGACCTAATGAAACTTCAAAGCTTTTGCACAGCAAAGGAAACCATAAACAAGACCAAAAGACAACCCTCAGAATGGGAGAAAATATTTGCAAATGAAGCAACTGGCAAAGGATTAATCTCCAAAATTTACAAGCAGCTCATGCAGCTCAATATCAAAAAAACAAACAACCCAATCCAAAAATGGGCAGAAGACCTAAACAGACATTTCTCCAAAGAAGATATACAGGTTGCAAACAAACACATGAAGAATGCTCAACATAACTAATAATTAGAGAAATGCAAATCAAAACTGCAATGAGGTATCACCTCACACCAGTCAGAATGGCCATCATCAAAAAATCTACAAACAATAAATGCTGGAGTGGGTGTGCAGAAAACAGAACATCTTGCACTATTGGTGGGAATGTAAATTGATACAGCCACTATGGAGAACAGTATGGAGGTTCCTTAAAAAACTGAGAATAGAACTACCATATGACCCAGCAATCCCACTACTGGGCATATACCCTGAGAAAACCATAATTCAAAAGGAGTCATGTACCACAATGTTCATTGCAGCACTATTTACAATATCCAGGACATGGAAGCAACCTAAGTGTCCATTGACAGATGAATGGATAAAGAAGATGTGGCACATATATCCAATGGAATATTACTCAGCCAGCAAAAGAAACGAAATTGAGTTATTTGTAGTGAGGTGGATGGACCTAGAGACTGTCATACAGAGTGAAGTAAGTCAGAAAGAGAAAAATAAATACCATATGCTGACACATATATAGGAAATCTTAAAAAAAAACAAAAAAAGGGTTCTGAAGAACCTAGAGGCAGGACAGGACTAAAGACGCAGGTGTAGAGAAGGGACTTGACATGGGGAGGGTGAAGGGTAAGCTGGGACGAAGTGAGAGAGTGACATGGACATATACATACTACCAAATGTAAAATAGATAGCTAGTGGGAAGCAGCCACATAGCACAGGGAAATCAGCTCGGTGATTTGTGACCACTGAGAGGGGTGGAATAGGGATGGTGGTAGGGAGATGCAAGAGGGAGGAGATATGGGGATATATGTTTATGTATAGCTGATTCACTTTGTTATAAAGGAGAAGCTGACACAGCATTGTAAAGCAATTATACTCCAACAAAGATGTTAAAAATAAAAATTGACATGAAAAAATCTAGCTATTTCCCAGGGCCTCACCACTCAACAAGTTACTATCCTTTAAGAGTGCCAAGGGCAAGGAAGGTGGGGTGTCAGTAGTACAACTGTCAAGTATTTTCTCTTCCTGGATTAGGAGCTGAGCCTTGTATGGCTCTCAGGGAAGTCTTAAGTGCACTAGAGTTTTATTCTATTTATCTACCATTTTTTTATACCTAAATCTATTTTATAGGGAACAGGCTGTGTCAACATGAGGGTGGCAATGTGATGGATTGCTTAAATCTTAAACAAGGGAGGGGAAAGTCCTTTCCTCCTTAGTTTTCCACAGGTTTCCAGATAAACAGGGCTAGGCCCAGATGACCTTTGTTAAGTGGGACAAAGAATTGGCTGTGTGCTGGGCTGCGGGAGGGGGGTGGGGGGTGGCGAGTCCCAGTGGTGAGGATGTTGGCCATAGAAATGCTCATGCGCATTAGGAAGTGGTGAGTCCTGATCTGGGAGCATGACCCGTGGGAAGGGGCAGCTTTGGGATCCTCAGCTTGAGCTCCTGAGTTCATTGTAGGAACGCAGGCCCGGAGTTGGCCCATCTCCTGGTTAATCAAGAGAAACCATCGATCTGGCTTTTCAGGTGAAATAGCTGGACTCTAAGTGTTTACTTAAATTTTTTACGAAATATAGTGTGCGGGCCAAGCAAAACACATATTCAGACGGTGTCCTCTTATTTGGTAACGATACATAGCAGGTCCTCAATTTGTGTTTGTCTTTTCCACTGACAGAACTGAAATTCCACTATGAGAATGGGCCTTGATACCTCTGAAGACGCTCATCCACTGAGAAGCTCTGCTTTAAGCTGCTGTTGTTCAAAGATATTGACAAAGGGGAGACTTGGAGGAGCTTTAGGGACAGTGTCTGGGAGAGATGGGACCACTGACAGAAAGCAGAGGGTAGTCCTTGGCCAGTTCATCACTGTGGTTAGAATAGCTGTGATGACCTTCTGAGATAAGAACTGAACTGAAAATCCTTTTGGTTCCAGGAACTAGAAGTAGCCAATGAAAGCAGTAGCATGGATTAAAAATTTAAAAAAAACCCAGTTGCCATTTATTTAACTAACACCTGGATAGTAACTGCCATGTGCCAGGCTGTGGTCCAATTACTTTAGTATACATAATCATTTAATCCTTCTAACGATCTTATGAGGCAGGTCCTAGTATCACCTCACTTTATAGATGAGGAAACTGAGGCACAGAGAGGTTAACTGGCCAAGGTCACACAGCTGGTAAGTAGCAGAGCGAGGATTTGAACCCAGGTATCCTGGCTCAAGAATCCAGGCTCTCATCATTTCTCTCTCTACTGCATTTTTTTTTTTTTTTTTCGGTACGC
>NW_006779163.1:2274656-2279921 GCF_000442215.2 Lipotes vexillifer | reverse complement strand
TGCGGTACGCGGGCCTCTCACTGTCGTGGCCTCTCCCGTTGAGGAGCACAGGCTCCGGACGCGCAGGCTCAGTTGCCATGGCTCACGGGCCCAGCCGCTCCGCGGCACGTGGGATCTTCCCGGAACGGGGCACGAACCCGTGTCCCCTGCATCGGCAGGCGGACTCTCAACCACTGCGCCACCAGGGAAGCCCTCTCTACTGCATTTTGACAGGGAGAAATTTATCCAATAGTGAAAAGTGATGATTTATGGTTTCGTAGACTATGGTTTCGTAGAAATAGCTAAAACTGGTTTATGTAATATTAGTTTAAAAATCAGTTGTCAAATCATACGTGTGCTATAACTGTAATTGTTAAAGAACACTGTATAGGAAAAAAAGACTAGAAGAAAAAGTACGAAAGTTATGTTAGATTGGTGAGGTTATGGATGGTTTCTTCTTTTGTTTATCTTTTTGTTCTTAAAGTTTTATTACTTATATGATGTTTTACTAATGTCTAGAAATTGTTTAAAGGCTTGCAAATTCTTCCCCCTTCAGCTCTCTTTCTGAATGCAGCTTCCAAGGGACCAGCTTGTGTCCAAGAACACATGCAGTCTGTCTTTACAGGGTGGGTGTGTTCCATTCAAGGGACCTAGCCCTGAAGAACTTCGGAAGTTGAATTATTCACATCTTGCCTAATTTTAAGACTTGACCCAACAAATGATGGGATGTGTTTCTGTTCAACAGCTAATCCGGCGCCCCCATGTGGTAATAGCGTAAATCCACTTACGATTAGCCCACCAGCTCTGAAACTACACAATTCTTAATTCTTCTGAATTAAAGTGATTCACGTCTTCGTTTTTCACACAAATTGACTTTATTAATATTTTAGAATAAATCACTATTTCACATTCACTCCTATTTTGCAAAAATGGGACTCTAGTACTCGTTGCTTGCTCCAAGCTGATGGATTTCCAGGCCACTGGAGATAGAATGATCTCAAAGGGCATAGCTTAAAACCACCCGCAGCATTTTCCCCACCCTCTCTTGGGGTAGACATCCAACTCAATATGTTTGCTGCGACTTATTTTTGAGTCAGGAACCCTAGTGCCATAGGACTCTCTCTCTCTCTGCATTTTTAAGGCATTAAGGCCAACGCCCTTTTTCTTTTTTTAAAAAACATTTATTTATTTTGGCTGCACCGGGTCTTAGTTGCAGCACGCAGGATCTTTGTTGTGCCATGTGGGATCTATAGTTGCGCACACAGGCTTCTTAGCTGCAGCATGTGGACTCTTAGTTGTGGCATGCGTGTGGAATCTAGTTCCCTGACCAGGGATCGAACTCGGGCCCCCTACATTGGAAGCGCAGAGTCTTACCCACTGGACCACCAGGCAAGTCCCAAGGCCAATGCCCTCTTAAATGCCCATTTAGCCAACTCATGCTTTTTTTTGATCACCTACTATATGCTAAGCCCTGTGCTCTGGAAGCTTTGAATATTTTACACTCCAGATGTTTATATGCAAAGCCCTGCCTGGGTTCCAACCTACCTCTGCCAAGTGCAGCTGAATGACTTAACCCTTCTGTGTTTCAGTTTCCTCCTCTGTAAAGCGATGATAGTAAAATGACTTCTCTCCCAGGGTGGTTGGAGTTAATATGTGTGAGGCTGGCATTAGAGTCATACTAGGTATGATACTTTTCAGAGGTTACTATTGGGTAACTTATGAAACACTTTGCCTTTTCACAAAGGCCTCCACCTTGTCTTTGGGCTTCTAGAGTGCACAAGGGCTACTCTATCTAGACAGGGAGCGGCTCCCCAGCCACATACTTTCCCAAGGCCCTCTTAACCCCGCACAGCCCTAAGACACCAGGCTAGCATAGTCTGATCTCTAACAGGAGATCAGAAATGATGTCTGGGTTAGAGCCACGCTACTGATAACAAGTCACATATGACAGGCGGGGCCTTGTGCAGAACATCCTCTGTCTTATTGACTTCCAAGGTCAGCCTAGGAGGGAGGTACTGGTATAACCCCACTTTCCAGATAAGGAAGTGGAGGATCCACACGACTATATGTACCATTTCCCAAGGCTTAGACATGGGAGAGGCAGAATCAAACAGTCTGTGTCTTAACCAAGATGTTTAGCTGACTGTCAGTAGAGGCAAACTCCCCATCTACCAATATCATGAATGTAAAGGCCTGTAAGTCAAGAAGGATGTCATGTGCCTAGTATTATTTAAAAAAAAAAAAAAGATCTATTATAGTAATTACAGGCACTGTTAAGCACATCACAAATATCAACTGGTGTAGGCACCATTATCAAGCCTATTTTACAGATGAGGAAGCTGAGGCACAGAGAGGTTAAATAACCTGAACAGGGTTGCACAGGTAGGGATGGTGGGGCCAGGCTCAAAACCAGGCCTCTATGCTACCTTTTCTCACTGGTAAGGACAAACAGATGGCCTCCCGTGAACTTTGGCTTTCTTAATTCACTGTCAAATAAAAAAAAAACAAATCCAGATTTTGTATGGAAAGACTTTATTCTACAGGATTACTATGGGGCCAGGGGCAGGACTGTTGCAGTGAAGGGAACACTTTGACCACAGGTCTGCAAGTATCTCAAGGGTTAGACAAAAAAAAGTTTTGCTTTCATGGGGAGGGTGAACAAGTCTGAAAAGAACCAGGTGAGGGGAATGGGGATAGGCCAGGAGTGTTCAGACGGCAGAGGAGGGACCATCTTCTCTGAGGCCAGCCTGTTCTCAGGAGGGGCTATCTGCTGCCTCAGGCTGACGGTGGGCCAGGACCTGGGGGAAGGAAAGAATCTATAGCAAAGTTTGGTTAACAAGCATTTTGTTCCAGTGACTCACTGGGGACAAACAGTTTAGCTTGTCATTTATGAAGCAAAGGGCTGGAATTTGGAGGGCCTGGGTCTGGCCTTGTCATTGGTAAACAAGGAGGGCATCCCTGAATCCTCTCTAACATGGAGAAGGTGACTCCTTTGCAGGAAACTATTTCCCAGAACACAAAGAGTGGAAGTGGTCTTTTGTTTTTTTGGGTTTTTTTGCAGTACGTGGGCCTCTCACTGCTGTGGCCCCTCCTGCCGTGGAGCACAGGCTTCGGACGCGCAGGCTCAGCGGCCATGGCTCACGAGCCCAGTCGCTCCGTGGCATGTGGGATCTTCCCAGACCGGGGCACGAACCCGCGTTCCCTGCATCGGTAGGCAGACTTTCAACCACTGCGCCACCAGGGAAGCCCTGGAAGTGTTTTTTAACTTTTGCTGTTTTCCAGGACCACAGGGCTCGGTAAAGTTCAATATGTCATCTCTCATTTTGTGGCTAGCATCTCCCGTAGGCCAGGCTCTTCCTAGGAACTTTCCGAAGAGAGTTAGATCCTGGATTCACGAAGCTGCCTAAGCTGGTCTAAGGCATTACCTTCAAAACTGTCTTGGAATCATTCTCTACTCAGAGAAAATGGGGTCAGGATCAAAGTGTCTCTTCCTTCTTTAACTTAGCATAATGTTTTCAAGATTCATCCTTGTTGTAGTGTGTATCAAAACTCCATTCCCTTCTATTGCTGAATAATATTCCATCGTGTGGCTAGACCACGTTTTGTTTATCCAGTCGGCCACTGATAGATGACCCTTTCTCACCTTCCTTGGTAGGCACCCTGGCTGAGTTTATTTGCTGCATGGAGCTGAAGGCCACAGCCTGCATCTCTGCACCACAGGATGATTCTCTCTGCTCAGAGGCAACATGCCGGCATCCTGATATGACACAAACCTTTCAGGGGAACTGGGAGCTTTAAAACCCATGGCCCCAATATGCCCGGCCACACCACCCAGGAGGCAGAAGCACAGGGTGTGGTGTGTTGCAAATGGGAGGGGCCTTCTGTGAACACCTGCTCTCACCCTGCAGAGTGTGTATCATCTGGCTCCAGGTTCACACTTCACTCCAGTCTGGTTCTGAGTTAGTTATTTCCAGGTTAATTCCTATCCTTCCTTGCTGGGCCACAAGAGGCTCATTCAGAGGCTGGCTTCCCCAGACCTTCCTTCTCTGCTTTCACAGATAAAGGAGAAGGTGGTCCAGGATGACGAAGAGTCATGCACTGGGATTCAGGTCCATCCCTTCTATCTCTGTGACCTTGGCCTCTCTCATTTTCACTTTCCCCATCTGTAAAATGGGAATGATAATCTCTACTGAAGACATGGGGAGAATAATTTTACAAGACAGATTTGACCACCAGTGACATTTGGTGGTTTCCAGGGGGAGGCCACATGCATTGCACCCACCACCTGGTGAACTTGCCACTGTCAAAGATCTGGCCTCAGATCTTTTTTTTTTTTTCCCTCTAAAATACTTAGCTTTATTAGAGAAATGATACTAAAAATAACAAAGATTCAAACAACATTTGCTCTATTCTACTTACATACCATAAATAAGAAGCTTAGATGCAAGACACACACTCCTTCACAATCTTTCCACGCAGACCCTGAAGCTGGATTTGTCCAGCGGCAGGTCCATTTATACAGGGCAAAGCTACATTTGCAGGGCTCGCAAAATTATTATATGCATGTAGTATTATATTTTAAAACCAGAATTCTAATGTGCTAATTTACAGCACAGCAGAGATCTGTCACATGGCCCAGATGCTTAGGTCTGCCTCAATTGGTACGGTCTCGTCCTCTGACCAGGACCAGGCAGGAAACCATGCACACACAGGTAGATGTGGACATACAAGAAACAAAGTAAAGTGCAATCAACTACGGTGACCAGACGCCTTCATCTTGTGTTAGGAGGGGCAGAAGTGCCCACATCTTCCGTCTGAGGGGCAGAAGTGCCCGCACCTCTTCCTAAGGCTGCACTCTCTTGGGCAGTGTTTTCAGACACCACCTACAATGGCCTCTTGGTAATACCTTTTCCTACACTTACAGGGCCCATCTTCATTCTAATTGGCGTGACCTTTAAAAGAAGAGAAATTACACAAGAAAAATCAGTACTCTCTTGCAGCAAAAATGGAAAACAGTGTAAAACAAAGCTCTGTCCATTCTGCCTCTCCCCCTAGAGGTAACTACTATTACCATCTTGGTGTCTCCTTCCAAATCTTTCCTTTTATATTTGCATGCATGGGTAGGTAGAGAATTAGTTTCTTCCACCCCTGTTTTGGGTCATAAATTGGATTCTGTATAATAATTGCTGTACTATAACATTTGATTTCACTTAACAAAGTATCTTGGAGCAGTATCTATGCCAGTTTATAGAGTTCTACCTATCTTTTTTTTTTTTTTTTTTTTTT
>NW_006779163.1:2249877-2274642 GCF_000442215.2 Lipotes vexillifer | reverse complement strand
GGGCCCAGCCGCTCCGCGGCATGTGGGATCTTCCCGAAACGGGGCACGAACCCGTGTCTCCTGCATCGGCAGGCGGACTCTCAAGCACTGCGCCACCAGGGAAGCCCGAGTTCTACCTATCTTTTAAAATCACTGTGTCATATTCCATTGTGGGTACCATAATTTATGCAACCATACTCCAATTCATGGATGTTAAGGTTAATTCCTTCTTTTGCTATTATATACAGTCCTGTAAAGAACATCCTTTGTCTCTGAATATATGTGAGTTTTTCCTCTAGGAGAGATACTGAGACTTTTTGGGTCTCAGTATCTAAAATGGTCGTAGATATCACCGCTTCACATTTATCAGCAATATCTGTGAATGCCTGTCTCTCTGTCCTTTTGCCTTTTGATGGTGATTATCTTCTCTTTGGAGACAGTAACACTTCTGGTCAGATTCCAGGCAGGTCTTGTTAGCTTCGAAGTCAGACATCTTTTCTGATCACTGACACACTGAACCTTGAGTTGACTGTCAGCATGCTGATTTCCTGAATTTTCTGATTCTTAGGGGGATGCCTGACTGTAGCCCCCAACTGCTGACAAGACAGATTCCCTGAAGGTTTACAGGAAAGACTGCCTGACACAGCTGATGTGAAGATGATCTCTCGTCTTTAGAGCTGTAGAAACATATTGTTACACGTTTATTCTGGTATGGCTCAAAGGGTGATTTTATGTCCATGTTGTCTTCATCTTCGGAATTTCAGGTATCTACATTTGTCCTTGTGGGTGTGAAACAATTTCTCTAGGGTCCGTAATATCCTCCAGAGTGGGTTGGGTAAACTCCCATCTCAAATTCTGGTAGGCTTGACATGTATTTTACATATGATCTTATCCTCTGGTTTCGCAAAGCAGTGCACTTAGGGATTTCTATCTGGTTTCTGTTGCAGGTGTCTTCCTAGGATTGATGTCTATTCAGTGGTTTGGGAGAAGGTCATGGCTAGGGAAAAAGTTCTGAAGAGATGAGAAGGGCAGGTGGCTATGAGCCTTCATCTTTCATAATCCAGAAGGAGCTGGCCCCTGTGGGCAGCCTCTGCTATTGTCCTGGGTCCACTATGAAGCAGGACACGACACTTTGCTACATCTTTAAAATAAAGAAACCAACTCCACAGTACTAGTTTGTAATGAATGTTTTACCGAAGATTTTATGCAGTGATGGAGTTAATTACATAAAATACTACATGCGGAGATTAATAAAAAAGCTTCCATTAGATGTCTTAGTTTTCCCTCCTACGTTCTTTGGCCACCAGCCACTCCTGGACCCCTCCCCCGCATCAGCATTTCTCCTCCCACTTATGCCCCCACCTCAAATTCTACCTCACCTCCCTTTCTTTTTCATACAGAGAAATTTGTCTCTTGTGGTTTCTCTGCCCATTTTCTCACTTAGCAAAAAAAAAAAAAAAAAAAAAAAAAAAAATCAAACTTCCTCAAGACCTACTCTCTCCAGAGAACATGGACCATCATAAATAGCATGCAGTGATTTTTTTCTTCAATGATTTTTCCTGCCATTGTGGTTTGAGCCCACTTTGTATTGCCTTGACCCCTTGCAGGTGGCGATTCTGGGATTGGCCATGCTTTGTCCAAGTATCTGGACGAGTTGGGCTTCACAGTATTTGCTGGAGTTCTGGATGAAAAGGGATCTGGATCAGAGGAATTACGAAGAACCTGCTCCAAGCGTCTCTCCGTGCTCCAGCTGGACATTACCGACCCACAACAGATAAAAGATGCCCACAGCAAAGTAAAGGAAAAGCTGCAGAACAGAGGTACTGCCTTCAGCCACCCACGCCCTTGAGTGCCCTCCACCCTCCTTGCAAACGCCCAACACTGGTTCCAGCCTCTAATTACCATTGTCCTCTAGTCTGTTCTGGCACCTGGAGACCCCTGCACTGAGCACATGCCACACGCTGGCACCTTCTGCAGACATGAAGACATTAGGAAGGAGTCAGGTGTGGTCCGTCCTCAGAACTTACAGAATTCTCCATCCCATTCCCTCCACCATCTGCTTGGTCACTCTCCCATTAATTACTGCCCCTCCTCATTTCTTTCCTCTCACCGATATTAACTTGTATTAGACTTAAGAAAATAGCTTCATAATCACTACCTTCCCTTAGCCACTGCCTTTCTCTTCCTCTTCCTTTACATCCAAGCTCCTTGGAACCCTGCCACCCTGTTTTCACTTCTCACCATGCCTCCCTAAGTGGTCTGGCCAAGCGAATCAGCATTAACCTAAACACCGAGCTCTTAATTTCTCTGCTGTGTTTCAGTGTGTTGATTATCCTCCCCTGCTTGGGCTTTGGGGTCTCCAGCCCCCTGTTGCCCTCCTAGTTCTCTGATCATTCTTTCTGCTTCTCCTGTATGAACCTCTTCCTCCACCCCTCCCCCCATTCCCCTAAATGTGAATGTTACTGAGGGTTCCATCCCCAAACTTCCCACTCCATGTTTCCCGGGCTATACTCTTCTCTCCCTATACCAGGAATTCTCACCTGGGAAGTGTTTTAAAATACCCGTGCTTGGGCCCAGGATGGGCTATGTAACTTGGGGGGGGGGGCCCAGGGCAAAATGCAAATTATGTGCCCCCCCTTGTTTACAAGGTCAACTCAAGGTTCAGTATGTCATGTTTACAAAATGTTTAAGATGTTTAGGTGGTGCCAACAGAAAATTAAACCAAACATGAGACCTTTCTGAAACACAGGTCACACACCCGTGATACCCACCCAACCTGGGACCTTCCGCCAACAGATTAAATCAGTATCTACAGACAAGAACTCAGCTAATACTTGCACAATGAGGCCAGTACTGTTGTTCTCCTTTTGCTGAGAATGTCCACTGTAAAGAAGGTCCCATTTGGGGGTCTCAGGTATCAATACATTTGAAAGCTCCCCAGGTGATGCTAATATTCTGCCAGAGTTGAGAAACACTGCAATTCAATACGATAACTTCTGAATGTGTGTTACTAACCCAGCTCTCTTCTAAACGTCAGGACCTATACGCGTATAAAATTGGTTAGCAGACATCCCACCTCAATTTGTCAAAAACTGACCTCATTACCTTTTTCTCTGCTGCCGGCCTGCAAATCAGTTTACCCTCCTGCATCCAACGACTCAGACACTGGTTCAAATGCCAGCACTGCCACCTAATCTGTCATTCAAGTCAGCAAACGGGGTGGGGGTGTGGGGGAGATCACTTAGACCTGCCGCTTACCCTCAATTTCTGCATCCTATTGGTCCGGAGTCCTGTCAATTATACGTCCTAGATCTTTATCATCCCGCCCCTTCCTATCATCCCCAGGCAGCTGTGGCTTAACTGGGGCCCTGGTCTCCCGCCTGAGCTCCCACAATGGCCTCCTTGCAACCAGGCTTTCCTTCCCCATTGCTTTCCAAATGGAGAGTGATCTTTACAATGTGCACATCTTATAGTGTCATCCATTTCCTGAAAACTTTTTTTTTTTTTTTTTTTTTTTTTGAGGTACGCGGGCCTCTCACTCTTGTGGCCTCTTCCGTTGCAGAGCACAGGCTCCGGACGCGCAGGCCCAGCGGCCACGGCCCACGGGCCCAGCCGCTCTGCGGCAAGCGGGACTCCCCCGGACCGGGGCACGAACCCACGTCCCCCGCATCGGCAGGCGGACTCCCAACCACTGCGCCACCAGGGAAGCCCATCCTGGAAACCTTTTGATAATCAGAGCCTCCATGTCTTGCATTCCTCCCATGAGCAAGGCCTATGCTTTGCCTCATTGAATGGTTCTGTGGTTCTCCATCCACCACCAAATACCTTAACAAGGATTCGAAGGCCCTTCAGGAAAATGGCCCTTGCCAAACCCTTAATCTGCAATACCTGCTGGTCCACTCAGTAAATTCTGGAATGGTTTCCAGAATAGAATGTACTAGTTTACATCTTTGCACGTCCAGCTTCCTCTTACCCAAATTTCCCTATTGCCTCACTCCATTCCTCTAGACTTTTGCTTTTGTCCAGCTGCAGACTCTACTCTCATAGGAGACCTAGCTCAAACATCTCTTGCATGACCCTCCTGGTAATCCAGGTAAAATCATTCGCTTCCTGTTCTGGACCTTCACCTGATATCCGTTGCACACACTGGTATTACCAATTATACAAATCTGTCCATCTCTCATTCCTCACCACAAGGTTCCTTGAGAACCAGAACCATGTCTCCAACAGGATCCTTTCAGACGCAAGTGACACAACCCAATTCAAAATTGCTAGAGCATAAAGGGAATGTATTTTGCTTATATAACTAAAAAGGCCCATTGATTTCAGGCATGTCTGGATCCAGGCACTTAAGCAACGTCATCAGCACCCAGTCTCTGTTTCTTAGCTCTGCTTTCTCCTGTTTCGCCTTCACTTGGGGGTTTTCCGTGGAGGCCTCAAGCACCTCCTGCTTACATCCTCTTTACAGCTGACCTTCCCAGCAAAAAGAGAGTAATATTATCTGCTTCATTTGGTAGTTGAAGGAGTAGTTATTATGTACGGAGCACTTACAAGAGTCCCTGACATGAGGCAAGCAGTCAGTAAGAACTCCTATTTTCCATTCACTCAACATTAAGCACGGCCCCTGGCATATAGTTAAGTGCTCAATATACATCTGAGAAATGAGATGTATATCACTCAAGATACAGAATTGTTCCATCACCACCAGGCTTTCTCATGCTACCTTTTTAGAGCCCTATTCTCATCCTTAACCTGTTCTCTATCTCTTTAACTTTGTCATTTAAAGAATATTCTATAGATCTGCCACCTGTTTTTGTGTAGCCTGTGAGCTCAGGATGGTTTTTACATTTTTAAATGGTTAAAAGAAATCAGAAGATTTTTTTGACGCATGAAAATTATGTGGAATACGAATGTCAATGTCCATAATGTTTTATCGGAACACAGCCACTCCCATTCATTTACAGATTGTCTGTAATGGCAGAGTTGAGTGAGTAGGACGTGCAGTGCTAAAATATTTACTATCCACCCTTTTATAGAAAATGTTTGCCGGCCCCTGTCTTAGGGCATTCTCGAGCTGCCACCTGCATGTGGACTGGTCAAAGGTGTGCATCAGGCTGAGTGAATTAAAACCATCATTTGGAGGTGGGAGTGGAGGCATCCTCTCCTCCCGTCACCATCCTTATAATAGCTGTTGAGCTCTTACTACGTGCCAGGCATCATCTCACGTAATGCTCCCAATCATTATTGCATGTAAATGTCAGACCACCAACTCAGGTGTGCAAGAAATGTAATTTTATTTTCTATAAGTCAGCGCAATTTCTATTTTGAGCCGTCTTTCTGCCACGTGGCGAAAACTGTTTCAGTCATTTTTGAGCTTTATCCCATTTCCCCAGGGTAGCATCTTAAATCCCTGGGGATGGGGCATTTCATCTTCGATGGTGAGTGCCTCATGCTGGACTCTGCTGAGATGTCCAGTGCTCTGTCCAGTCCTCACGCAGGTTGGCTGCTACGTACCTCTTGGAAGCCATCAGAAAGGCACTGTTAGGGTTGGTGCCTCCTGCCATTTCTGTGCTTTTGCTAGCACTGAGGCTCATTCTGCTCCTCTGCGTAGCCCACTGGTTCTCACACTTGGGTGTGCAGCAGGATTACCTCGAGGGCACGTTATATCACAGTGCTGAGCTTCAACAACAATTTCTGGTCATCAGTTTCTGATCCAGCTGGTCTGAGGTGGGGCTCCAGAATTTGCATTTCTAACAAGTTCCCAACTGATGCTGATGCTGCTGGTTCTGGACCACACCTTGAGAAACAGCTGGTCTAAACCATGCCGAGGCTCAGGGAACTCAGAGAAATCTGCTTCAGGTCTATCTAGCTGAACATACCCCAGATGTTGCTCCTCTGTAAAGAGGACCCAGGGACTTCCCTGGTGGCGCAGTGGTTAAGAATCCGCCTGCCAATGCAGGGGACGCGGGTTCAAGCCCCAGTCTGGGAAGATCCCACATGCTGCGGAGCAACTAAGCCCGTGCGCCACAACTACTGAAGCCTGTGCACCTAGAGCCCGTGCTGCACAAGAGAAGCCACCGCAACGAGAAGCCCGTGCACCGCAACGCAGAGTAGCCCCCACTTGCCGCAACTAGAGAAAGCCCGTGCACAGCAACGAAGACCCAACACAGCCAAAAATATATAAATTAATTTTTTTGAAAAGCCCAGAAATTAGAAAATAAAGAGGACCCAGGTCACTCACTTCTGCTCCAGATGCCCCTCCCCCAAAACATCTGCAGTTTTTGTATTACCTGTCTGCTACCGTTTAGGGCAACGATTCCAAAGCTTGGCTGTACATTGGAATCACCTAGGTAGGGACTTTTAAAACCTACTAATGCCAAGGTCCCCTTTCTTCACCACCCCACAATTTCTGATCTAATTGGCTCGGTTGTGGCCTGGGCATTGGGGTTTTTAAAAGCTCCCCAGTCAAAGATGAAGTCAAAGATGAAAAATCACTAGTTGTGGACAGCGGTTCTCCAAGTGTGGTCCAGGCCTGCAGCATCAGCATCACCTACTTGTTAGCGATGCAGATTCTCAGGCCCTACCCCAGACACCCCCAATCAGATTCTCTGGAGGTGGGGCCTGGCGACCTGTGTGTGAACAAGCCCTCTTGGTGATCCTGGTCAGTCAAGGGGACCGGGCTGGCTGGGGAAGGGCCTAGAGCTCAGGGACTCTGCAATCTTTTTAGCTCTTGGCAATTCTGCTCTAGTTTTCCCGGACTAAGGAATCTTTGCTAGTCCAAGGAAAAGGGAAGACAGGATCTTATATCATTGCACTGCCTATAAGATATATCGTCTTATATCTGCATGACCGAAAGACATCATTCTGTCTCCACACACTCCTCTGAGGGAGAAACATGAGGTAGACTTTGATTAAATCTCCTCCTTGCTGTGTCATGCCTCCACAGGTGTAACAAATATCTAGCTGCCCGGATGTAGGAAAGGGCTTTGAGGCAAAAGAATATTCCTGCAAAAAACCATTGCTTAATATTTCACAAGTAATCAAGGCGACTAAGGTTTGAGAGTTGAAGTGATCTGCCTAGATCCTAAATCTCAAAGGGGCCCTTTTGACTTCAGAGCTTGAACGGTTAAAAATCTTCCCACTCTCCCATCTTGCCTGACCTCAGAGTTGTTCCCTTCTGTCCTCAGGACTGTGGGCTGTGGTCAACAATGCTGGGATCCTTGGCCTCCCAACTGACGGGGAGCTCATTCCCATGACCGAATACAAACGATGCATGGCCGTGAACTTCTTCGGGGCCGTGGAAGTCACAAAGGCATTTTTGCCTCTTCTTAGGAAATCCAAGGGGAGGCTGGTGAACATCAGCAGCATGGCAGGTGAGCTGACCTTTCCCCACAAGGTCGTGGGTGCCAGTCATGCAAGATGTGACCCTCAGTGCTCCCTGTGGGCTGAACGAGAAAGCAGGGCACTCTCATGCAGGGCTGGGTGAAGAATAGTCAAATCGTGTGTTTACTGTTGATCTGAGTACAATAAAACCTTTCTTTCCTTTCAAATCCTTGCATGTACTGACTCTTACCTACCTTCTAACTCATCTATTCATCACTGGGGATTTAGGGTTCTCACACATCTTCACAGTGTGACCACTAATGCACAAGCTTCCTAGATTTGGAAAGGAAACCCTGCATACACTTCACGTCATCGTGACAGGGAACCTGTTTTCAACCCTCCCTGAATTCTGCACACTCTGTTTTTCCCTGTGAGATGAATAGCAAATGTCTTCACTGTGTTGGCACTGTTAGAGCCCTGTGTCTCAGCTGGCTGCCTGCTAGGATTTTCCATAAGACAATTCCCATCGTTCTGCAATCTCAAGGCAGTTGGGGCAGGGTGTGACATTTGATAACTCATCTCTCTCCATTTCAAAGAACAGATAGTCAACAAGTCAAGGGTTTAACGATCTCCCTTCTATAAAAAATGCACATGCATGTGATGTCTCATTCTTTCTTCTAGAACAGATATTTCCAAACTGGGGTTCCTCAAAGCCTTACTCAGCTTTGAGTGGTGTCCATGGGGTTGTCTTTTGGGCCACTGCACGGGTGAGAGGGAAGCCAAGAGGGTGGGCTCTGGACTCCAGGATCCTGCCTTCACATTGAGGAATACCACTCTTCACTGTTGGATCAGTTGGTTCTGAGTGATATATATATTTTTTTAAATAAAGGATCCAACTATTTGGTTGGTTGGTTTTGGTTTCTTTGTTTTTCTTTAAGGGAGACATTTTTGTGTATTTTCTAGACAATCATTGTTGTCCCTCATATTTTCTTCCCTGGTTCTAACTTAGCGACTTCTTCTAACTTACTAGCTATGTGAGTGTGTCACTAGTGTTGCTGGTTGGCCTGAGGAAGGAAGGAAGCAAAGAAGGAAGGAAGGGAGGGAGGGACAGAGGGAGGGAGGGAAGGAGGAAGGAAGGAAAGGGAAGGGAAGGCAAAGAGGGAGGGAGGAGGAGAAAGGATGGAGAGAGAGACGTCTAAGATGGTTAAGAGCAATGAGTACTGTATTTCAAATTTTATGAGAACCCCAAAATATTTCCAATTTTTTTGCTACCTTGCTAAAGCAAACAAATCCTGAGAAAATACATTTGCAATATTTCACCCTTAACTTTCTTCTGGACTTAGCCTTTACATTTTTTTTTTTTTTTCTTTGCGGTATGCGGGCTTCTCACTGTTGTGGCCTCTCCCGTTGCGGAGCACAGGCTCCGGACGCGCAGGCTCAGCGGCCATGGCTCACGGGCCCAGCCGCTCCGCGACATGTGGGATCTTCCCAGACTGGGGCACGAACCCGCGTCCCCTGCATCGGCAGGCGGACTCTCAACCACTGCACCACCAGGGAAGCCCTAGCCTTTACATTTTTGACCTCTGTGGAAACCTCACTTTTCTCAGCTCCCTGGTACAATCTGGTACATCTGGAAAAGTGTCACATGCTCCTTTGCCTCACTCATTCAACAAATATTTACTGAAATGACTTATCATTGCCTTCTCCTTGACACATTGACATGGAAGTTTTTTCTCTTCCTCTCTTGGTTCTCAACTTTGAGCATAAGATTCATTCATAAGATTTTACTTATGTATCACTGATATGCACACTACCTGCTATAGGCCCAGTGTCTGGCATCAAGTAGAAGCTCAATTAATAAATGAAAAAATGCAAGTGTGCAGATGAATGAATGGGCAAGTGACGAATTTACGCTACAGAGGATGCCCATTCATACACCTTCAACTTGACCTCTAAAACTTTTTCTAAGCCAAGACTTTGAATGGACTTTCACATATTTCCACTGGAGGAAAATGTTTGAGTGTTAAATCACACATCTCACTCCTATTCTCACCACTGGACATGCAAAATCTTTTATGCCCAGCCTTACTAGTTCCATTCCAGTATCTTACCATTGGCACCAAGTCAACATGTCTGAAGCTAAACTTTCTATCAGCCATTCAGAGCTTCCTCTCTTGACTTCTTTCTGTTCATCTCCTAGTCTTTTAGGTTTCAGAGCTTTGAGCCTTCTTGGATTTGTTTCTCCCTGTGCCTTTCTCTCCTTTTCTCCCACCCAGTCAGTCACCAAGATGTATGGAGTCTTCCTTCATCACATCCAGCTTTGAATCCTTATGTTTCAAGGAAACTCTAGAAATAGGTTCATTTGCAGGACTCAGAAACCACCCAGGGAATTTTATAAAGTTGTTAAAACAAGAGCATGAAAGCAGAACAGAAAGGAAGCATATGTACTTGACAGGGCAGGTGTTTGTAAGAGGACAGGAGCCAAAGATCTTAAATGCTGCTTATAGTTTCCCTCATTGATGAGGGGCAGAGGAGTTCAGCAGAATCCCTAGCATTTTGCTGATGAGCGTTTTGCAAAACAATGGAAAAGATTTTTGAGCAAGGGGATAAGAAGCTATACTGTAACACAAGAATCAGAAAAGTCATGACATGTGTAAAAGACACTATATAACCAACCACCAATCCACAAAATTAACATCCAATGTGATGCCAACTTGATGATGTGTCTCTTGGCAAAGCTAATGTAATAGTAATTTTGGAAATCGTACTTATTTGGGAGTTCACCCTGGTCTTTTTCTAATTTTGAAGATGGAGGTATGGAGAGAGAGGGAGCCAGCCAGTAAGTGTTCTCCAAAAGGAGTTCATGGTTGCCCTGACCCACAGGTTGTCTTGAGTCTGGCACCTCGGCCACCCTCTGCATGACAAGAATTTCAATGGTGTACATTTATCATGGAAGTTTGCATCAGCCAGGAGGAGCTGAGATGGAACTGATGACTCTGTTCAAGTTATCCACTGCTGCGTAGTAAATAACCCCAAAACAAGTGTCTCAGGATACTGTGAGTAGGCAACTGGTCTGGTAGAATAGTGGTTTCTCAGATACATGCATGACCTAAAACCTGGAACCTGGAATATGTGACCTTACTTGGCAAAGGGGAATTTGCAGGTATGATTGAGTTAACGATCTGAAAGGCAGAGATGATCCTAGATTATCTAGGTGGGTCTGATGCGGTTACAAGAATCCTTATAAGAGGGAGGCAGGAAGGTCAGACTCAAAGAGAGGTTGGAAGATGGAGGAAGGAGCCATGAGCCAAAGAATGCAGGTAACTTCCAGAAGCTGGAAAATTCAGGGGGTATAAACTGCCTAGGTTTTGATCCTGTCTTTACCACTGACAATGGAGTGACCTAGGACAAAGTCCTGAACTTCTGAGTTGCAGCTTCTGCATTTTCCAGTGGGGATAATAATGATCGTTTCTTCTTAGGGCCATGGTGAGATGAGATGAAATGACACGGTTTTAAGCATCAGCCTTGCACCTGGCATGTTGGTAGAGTTAGAGACCCAAAGGCCACCTGCCATGAAGAGGCTGGCTCTGTGTGCACCTGTGGCTTTTTATCCTGCCAACTGCTGGCATTGCCACCTGTGACTGTTCCATCCTGCTGCTCTCACACACTAGCTCCTGGGCAAATAAGCCCAACAGGTCACTACTTTCACATTTGACCACATCTTCTCTGGGAGGATTTTCCACCCCCCTGTAATCATGTTTATCATCCCTCCCACAGAAATAGAATAGCCCTTTAACCTAAATCCTGGCAAGGAAGTTTGATAAATATTTAACCAAGGATTGTAGGAAGTGGGAGATGACTCTGATTGATTGTACGAAGGGCACTTGAAAAATCTTTATGTTTGAGAGGTCTAAAAGTCTTTTCTGGCCAGTTTTCCTCTTAAGAAATTGCAGAGTAAATACCCATGTTATGTCATAAGCTGTGATTGAATGAGAACAGCTGAAAGCAAACCTTATAAAACGACTAAGGCCTCAAGGATTTTGAGCCCGTTGTGCTTTGAATCATGCTCCTGTATTACTAGCTGGGTGATTTGGGGCAAGTAGCCCCACTTGTCTGTGTCCATTTCATCTTCTGTCGTGATAGGGTGACAGGGCTCCTGAGTCTAAGGCAGCATTTCTCAACCTGAACATTATCGATATCTGGGGGAGGCTAATTCTTTCTGTGGGGGGCTGTCCGATGCATTGTAGGATGTTCAGCAACATCTGTGTTCTTGACCCATTAGATGCAAGTAGCACCCAGTGCTGACCTTCAGGTATTACCACGTGTCCACTGGGGTGGGGGTGGGATGCAAAATCAGCCCCAGCTGAGAACTTCTGGTCTCAACTGTAGATCTAAATGCATTGTGGATTCTGAGTGTTTAGCACAGTTACTGGTACATAGAAAGTATCCTAGTAACAGGGACCACTCTACTGAGAGATAGTAATGGTTGCCCATCACATCGAGCTATTTAAAATGCATGAAAATTACTTGACACCAAAGTAAGTGGCCTCAGAGAGTCTTACAAGTCTACAGATTTTAGGCATCCGGCAGATTCCACAGTTCCAAACTTGAGCCTGGTCTTACTTAGTCCGGAGGAGTTGACAATGGGATCATTCCTGGATTATTTTTCTTGCTGAGTTGGCTGCCTTAAGGGAATCATCTGGCAAATCATTCAGCCAGTCTCAGCTGCTCAGTGACGTGACAGGAAGCCAAAGCTGAGATTTGTTTCCTTAAAACTCTCACGCTAGCCAGGGCTTAGCATAGGGTAAGGGGGAGAGGGGAGAGCAAGATGGAGTGAACGTCTTCATGCTGAGTTGAATTAGACACTTACACCGCTCAAGTCATTCAGTTCTAACATGTGCAGGATGCAGATACTGATTCCTTTTTAGATCAAGCACACTCTAGCCCAGGATCATCCAGCTGGTAAGCAATGAAATCAGTGCTGGTAACTGGGTCTATTTAACTCCAAATTCTGTGTTCCTCTCACTTTTCCAGATTACCAAGCAAGAAGACACCAGGGAAACGGGGGTAGGGTGGGGGGGAGGGCAAAAAAAACACAGACCCTAATGCTAGTACGTTTAAGCAATGATTAGGAATGATTAGGGCTGCCTCCTACACCAGTGCTTCAAACATTAAGCACATTAAGTGATCAGCTGGGGGTCTTGTTAAAATGCAGAATTTGACTGAGTTGGTCTGAGGGGGGCCCAAGACTCTGTATTTCTATAACTAGTTCCTAAGTGACTGCTACTGGTGCCTGGACAATTTTTTCAAACTTCAGATGCATTTGATACACCAGGAGGCTACTTAATAACGACTGCAGGAAATCAAAACTTCAATGAGATAATATTTCACACCCACTAGGATGGCTATAATCAAAAAACCAGAAAACAGCACTTGATGGCAAGGGTCTGGAGAAACTGGAACTCTCCTGAGTTGCTGGTGGGAACGTAAAATGGTGCAACCTCTGTGGAAAACACTTGACAGTTCCTCAATAAATTAAACACAGAGTTACAACTCAGCAATTCTACCCCTAAGTGTATGCTCAAGAGAACAGAAAACAGGTGCTCCAACAAACACTTGTACATAGGTATTCATAGCATTATTTATAATAGCCAGAGATGGAAACAACCCAAATGTCCATCAACTGATGAATTATAAACAAAATGTGGTCTATCCATACAATGGAATATTATTAACCCATAAAAAGGAATGAGACACTGATAGTCTGAAGGATCAATCTTGAAAAGATTGTGCTAAGTGACAGAAGCCAGACACAAAAGGCCATATCTTGGGACAATCCTATTTATGTGAAATGTCCAAAACAGGCAAACCCATAGAGACAGAAAGCATATTAGCGGCTGTCAGGGGCTGGGGTATGGGGGTTCCTTTTGGGGCACTGAAAATACAGAACTAGATAGTGCTATTGGTTGTACAACATTGTAAATGTACTAAAAGCCACTGAATTGTACACCTTAAAAGGGTTAAATGGTGAATTTTATGTTTTATGTACTTTACCACAAAAAGAAAAAAATTCTGCCCCACCCCCAGAATTTCTGATTCAGGGAGTCTGGAATGAGACCTGAGGGCTTGCACTTCTAACAGATTCCCAGCAAGGTCCCAGACATTGATTTTGATACCAAACAGTTGTCGAATCCCCAGAGATTGTCAAATTACAAGGGAACAACCAGATGCTATTAGTGTCCAATTTCTGCTAACCATGCCTAAAGTTTTTGTTTTATTTTTTGGCTGCACCACGCGGCATGTGGAACTTCCCCAACCAGGGATCAAACCCACGCCCCCTGAAGTGGAAGCGCAGAATCTTAACCACCTGACTAGCAGGTGGTGGTTACTTTTTTTTCCTTTTTTTTTTTGGCCGTGCTGTATGGCTTGTGGGATCTTAGTTCCCCGACCCGGGATTGAACCCGGGCCTTGGCAGGGAAAGCTCAGAGTCCTAACCACTGGACCGCCAGGGAATTCCCTGGACTTTGTTACTTGAATTGAGTCCAGTTGACCTTGGAGGAGGCAGAAACCAGCTGGGAGCCCTCATTACTTTCTCCTGAGACAAGGTCATGGGTGTTCTGGCTTGCGAAGGTATTAGAAAGTGAGAAAGCTGCTGTGGGCATGGGACCCTGGTACCCCTATAAAAGTGTCCTGCACCTGGTTCCCTATTGGAGAGAGGAGTTTCCCCAACACCAACAAGCAATGCTCAGATACCAGCAGGGTGTCCTACAATTCAACTCAGTTCTGAAGCTCTCTACCTCTCTACCTGGAGACAGCATCAGATCCCACAGGTTAGGGCTCAGTCCTACAAGACTGCCCCCCATCCCCACTTTGGGTGCCAGTGGCAAGCTCAGGTTATCACCTGTGCTTCTGACCGATTCGCTATAGATCAGAGGTACCAACTACCCCCTCCTTGGGTTCAATTAATTTGCTAGAGCAGCTCACAGAGCTCAGGAAACCTGCTTACTCACTGGATTACTCACTGGTTTATTACAAAGGATATAAAGGGTACAAATCAACAGCCAGATGAAGAGATACACAGGGCAAGGCACAGGGAAAAGGTGTGATGCTTCCACGCTCTCTGAACTCGCTGCTCTCCCCGAATCTCCCTGCTCACTAACCTGGAAGCTCTCCCAACCCCCTCCTTTGGGGTTTTTATGGAGGCTTCCTTATACCATGTGATTAACTAAGTCATTAGTCATTGGTGATTGAGCTCAATCTTTCTCCCCTCCCCTGGGAGAGACTGAAAGTTCCACCCCTCTAATCACAAGATTGGATCCACTTGCAACCAGCCCTCAGGCCCATCCTTAGGAGAGGGTGTCGTTTCCATTAACATAACAAAAGTCCTCATTAACCTTTGCCACTCTCATCACTTAGGAAATTCCCAGGGTTTTAGAAGCCCTGTGCCAGAAACAGCAACCATGACCAAATACATATTTATTATAAATCAAAAAATCACACCTTACCTATACAGCCTCAGGC
This sequence comes from Lipotes vexillifer, assembly GCF_000442215.2. Classification (NCBI taxonomy): domain Eukaryota; kingdom Metazoa; phylum Chordata; class Mammalia; order Artiodactyla; family Lipotidae; genus Lipotes; species Lipotes vexillifer. The sequence goes on along the minus strand of NW_006779163.1, from coordinate 2,259,819 downwards.
TGAAAAGCTGCAATATTTCTGCCCTGTTAATAGAGCACTCGCTTGGAAAGCCCTTTCTTTTCCGTAATTCCTATATGGTCATATGTTAGCTTTAGGTCAGGAACAAGAGGATCTCCTGGTAGGTGCTGATCCTTATGGCTAGGAGGAGTGTTTTGAGGCCCTGTGTTACCTCAGAGGACGTCAAGAACATTTGAATGCTAGAACCTTGGGAAATGTTACTAATTTGTTGCTTATGCCACACCAAAGGAGTCAGGCAAAGTCCAGGACCGAGCCTCCTGAGGGGGCTGTGGGGAAAGGGCCTCACAATTCTGTAAAAGCTCCAGGATTGTAACTTCAAGTTTCCCTCCGTGTTAGCCACGGCCAACAGTTGCCATAAGGTCAAAACAAGGACCACCAGAAAGACGAGGACCACCAGAGTGATCAGAAACATGAATGCTGAGTTTATTCTTGCCAGGGAACAGATTCACTAAGTAGTTCCCCGAGGCAGAAAAACTGGGTGGGGGGGACTGGTATGATCTAGAAGAGGGGGCGATGCTGCCTTCATGGTAGCTACACTAAGTAGGGCTAGATGATTTGCAGTTATGAAGGATGGAAAGAGTCCATAGGTCTGTACGTGGTTGGTTAAAACACGTCCCATTGTTGACTGGGTGTTCCATTAAGTCGCTGAATAACAAGGTCACCCCATATTCTGAGCCATTTACCAGCACTGGCTACTTAGAATCTGTTGGAGGGAACCCCAGCATTCAGTTTTGGTACCTCCTAAGCGAGTACTGCTCTAAGGGCAAAGTTTTGCCTTTGCATTAGCCACGTCCATCAGTGATGAGGGTGAGTGTGGAATGGACTGAGAAAGAAGTGTATTGTCACTTTAAATTTGGTTGCAGCCTTGGCAGAAAATGTTTCAAAAGCTCTAGCTTGCTTAGGGTGCTTCTCTCATGTTTTAACATTTCAGATTAGCCAGGCCTTGAGTTTTGGGCCTCCCATGCCAAGCTTCAATAAACTTAATTTTTTAGTTTTATTTACCAAAATGTTAGGAGACCTTATGATCTTGGTATGGCCGAAGACCTACATGGGAGCTAGGCAGTTCTCCTGACCTAAGCGTGTCTTTTAATTTTAATTTTTCTTTTTAAAAAAAATTTTGGCTGTGTTGGTGCTGCGCGCAGGCTTTCTCTAGTTGCGGCGAGTGGGGGCGACTCTTCGTGGCAGTGCGTAGGCTTCTCATTGCGGTGGCTTGTTGCGGAGCATGGGCTCTAGGTGCGTGGGCTCAGTAGTTGTGGCTCATGGGCTCAGTAGTTGTGGCTCACGGGCTTAGTTGCTCCACGGCATGTGGGATCTTCCTGGACCAGGGCTCGAACCCATGTCCCCTGCATTGGCAGGTGGATTCTTAACCACTGCACCACCAGGGAAGCCACCTAAGCGTGTCTGAAAGGGAGTATGCATTTTAAAACTTTTTATTTGGAAATAATTAGACTCACAGGAATCTGAAAGGAAATGTACAGGGAAGTCCTGTTCGCCCTTCATCCAGACTCCCCTAATGATAACATTTTACATAACTACAGTACGATGTCAAAGCCATTGGTACCATGCACAGAACTTATTCAGATTTCACCAGTTATACCTGCACCCATTTATGTGTGTGTGTGTTTATAGGTCTGTGCAGTTTTATCCTATGTATAGCTTCCTGTAACTATGAACACCAACAAATACAGAATGGTTCCAGCACCATAACGATCCTGAGATACCCCTCTTATGGCCACATCCACACACTCACCCCATCCCCAACTCCTGGCAACCACGAATCTGTTCTCCATCTCTGTAATTTTCTTTCAAGAATATTATATAAATGGAATCGTACAGTATGCAACCTTTTGAAACCAGCTTTTGCTCAACATAATTTAAAGGAAATGTATTTTGACCAAGGCATATGTAGCTCAAAAACAAACAAGCAAAACCAAACATATAAGCAGAAAAACTTTCTTCCAGCACAGCACTAGAAAGTCTCTTTTAATTTCACTCTCTTGAAACACAATATACCTTATGCCCCACATCTGTGAGACTTGGATCAAGGATCAAACAGCACGGCCAGGTTACTACCCAACTTCTGAGATCACAACTTCCACAACCAAAACAGAGATCTCAGTTTTTCCAGAGCCCATCTGTATTAATATTTACATGTCCAGAGGACAGAAATAAATGGAAAAAAATCATAGATGGTCTCTAGAAGTGTTTAACAACCCTATCTGCCTGTTGGAATCACCTGGGGGAGCTTTTAAAAATCCCAGTGCCTTGGCAAATAATAGGAAGGTCTAATAGGGAGCTTATTTTGTGCCAAACACTGTTCTAATATATTAATTCACTTAACTTTCACAACAACCCTGTGATACATGTATTATCCTTATTCTTAATTTACAGATTAAAAGACAGGCACATAAACATAAACTGGTTTTCCTAACTTTAACTGCTTTTACTAATCAATGGCAGAGCTGGGATTTGAACACAGGCAGCATTGGCTCCAGAAGCTGGCTCTTTACCTGCTGCCCTCTGCTAACCTTCCTTCCCTCTGGCCAAGCTCACCTCACCTCTAAAAACCGTGGAGAAATGAGAATCGTCTAACCGCACAGACTGGGTTGAAACTTTGAACAAGTTGCTTTAACTTCTTTGGCCCTCCTCCCCAGTCAAAGGAAGGAATTGGATTTTGAACTCTCAAGATTTGGTGAAGCTAAAAATCACTTAAATAAGAATCAGCTGGTCATACGTGACAAGATGAGAACCAGAGCTGAATGTTCGATGGCAGATACTATACTGAAATTTCACCAGTTAAGCCTCAGGACTCTTCCTTTTAAGTGACAGGGCCAAACCTCAGACTGACTTAAAGAAGGGACAAGGAGTTGATTAGCTCACCAACTGCTTGGAACCAAGTTTCGAGTCATCGTAACTCTCCCCCACCTCCACTCCCCGTTTCCGTCCTCAACCCCTACCTCCAGCTTTCTGAACTCCCTTCTCCCTCCTCTGCCTGCCTTTGCTTCCCTTCTCCTGTGTGGGGGCAGAAACGGCCCCTGGGAGTGCCGGTGTTGCACCATTATCACACTTAAGTAGCCAAGAATAAACCATAAAAGCATCTCCCTTCCACGATCTAGATCAGGACTCTGGCTTAGCTGAGGTCACGTGCCCAGCCCCAAACCAATCTCCAGGTCCAGGGGGATGGGGTATTATGATCGGTCAGGCTGCCTCTCTGAATGAGGACAGAACCGTTGACTGACAGCCTTCCTACAAAGACAGGGAGGTAAGGATGAGTTTTTCACAAAAGGAAGTTATGTGAGCCAGACCAAAGCTGAACCAAAGTTTTTTTTTTTTTTTTTTTTTTTTTTTTCATTTTGGCCACACCGCACGCGGCATGTGAGACCTTAGTTCCCCCACCAGGGATGAAACCCACGCCCACTGCATCGGACTGCCAGGGAAGTCCCAGACCAAAGCTTTAATAATCATGTAAGAATAATGATGATAATTGACATTAGCTATTCTAGGTATCTCTACTTCAATGCCTATATTCCCTTCCCCCAGTTTTATTGGGCTATAATTGGCATATAACATTGTATTAGTTTCAGGTGTACCGCATGATTTGCTATATGTATACGTTGCGAAATGATTACCACAATAAGGTTAGTTAACATCCATCATCTCAGAGTTACAATTTTTTTTCTTGGGATAAGTGCTTTTAAGATTTACTATCTTGGACTTCCCTGGTGGCACAGTGGTTAAGAATCCGCCTGCCAATGCAGGGGACACGGGGTTCGAGCCCTGGTCCGGGAAGATCCCACATGCCACGGAACAACTAAGCCTGTGCGCCACAACTACTGAGCCTGGAGCTAGAGCCCGCGAGCCACAGCTACTGAAGCCCGTGCACCTAGAGCCCGTGCTCCTCAGCCAGAGAAGCCACCGCAATGAGAAGCCTGCGCACCACAATAAAGAGCAGACTCTGCTCGCCGCAACTAGACAAAGCCCGCGCGCAGCAATGAAGACCCAACACAGTCAAAAATAAAAAATATAAATAAATAAATTTATAAAAAAAATTTTACTGTTAACAGCTTTCAAATATACAACACAGTATTGTTAACTATAGTCAGTATGTTGCACATTACATCCCCAGAATGTATTTATGTTATAACTGGAAGTTTGTACCTCTTGACCTCCTTCATGCATTCCCCCAGCACCCCACCCCTCACCTCTGGTAATCACCAATCTGTTCTCTGTATCCAGGAGTTAGCGTTTTTTGTAGTTTTTTTTTTTTTTTTTTTAAGATTGCACATATAAGGGAGATCCCATGGTATTTGTCTTTCTCTGTCTGACTTACTTTACTTAGCATAATGCCCTCAAAGTCCATAGATATGTACCTAGGAATCCATCACCACAGTCAAGATAGTGAACATGACCTTCATTCCCCAGACTTCCTTGTCCCCCATTCTAACCCATACCCTGGGCCCCCAGCAGGTAACCACTGATCCATTCTATCACTATAGATTTGTTTGCATTTTCTAGAATTATAAATAAATGGAATCATTCAATACATACTGTTTTTTTGTCCGGTTCTTTCTTTCACCATAATTATTTTGAGACTCATCCATGCTGTTGTGTGTATCAAGTTCATTCCTTCTAATGGCTGAGTTGTATTCCATTGTACGGCTGTATCACAGTTTATTCATCAGTTCAGCTAGTGGATGCTTCTTTGACCAGGGAAATCTTTGCCAAACCTGGGACCCTTAATGTCATGGGCTCAGTCATCCTGGGTTCCCCATGAGGTCTGCTGGGTGCTCTGAACGCCTTCATAATCTCGTGTCTTCCAGTGAAAGGACACCAGGAACACACCCGTATTCATTTCCTAGGGCCGCCGTAACAAATTAGTGGCTTAAAACAACAGGAATCTATACTGTCACAGTTCTGGTGGCCAGAAGTTCTGAAATCAAAGTGCTGGCAGGGCCACCGCCCTCTGAAGGCTGTAAGGGAGAATGCCTCCTTGCCTGTCCCAGCTTCTGTAGTCCTAGGCATTCCTAGGTTTGTGGCAGCATCACTCAAATCTCTGTCTCCATCTTGACATGGTCTGCTCCCTTGTTTCTCTGTGTCTTCTCTTTCTCTGTCTCTTACAAGGACAGCCATCATTGGATTTAGGACCCATCCTAATCCAAGATGGTCTCATCTTGAGATTTGTACCTTAATTACATCTGCAGAGAACCTTATTCCAAGTAAGGTCACACCACTTTTCTGGCTTCCTTTGCTTCTGCCTTCCATAGCTCGTCCCTCACAGCTGGTCCAATGAGAGACTCAGTTTAAGGCTCAATCTCTCTCAGCTTCTAAAAGAAATGTGATTCAAGTGGAATAAAGAGCACCTGCCCCCAGCCCTAGCCAGCCCTCCTAGAATAAGTCCTTTCTCACACCCTCTTTTTTTTAAACCCCCAATTTTTTATTTTACAGTTCTACAGGCCAGAAGTCTGAAATGAGTCTCACTGGGCTAAAACCAATGTTTTGGCAGGGCTGAATTCCTTCTGGAGGCTCTACGAGCAAATCCATTTCCTTGTCTTTTCTAGGTTCTAGTGGCTGCCTGCATTCTTGGCTCATGGTCCCATTTCTCTGTCTTTAAAGCAGCAACATCGGGCCATCTCTCTCATTCCAATGCCCTTCTCTCCTCTTTCACTTATAAGGACCCTTGTGATTACATTGGGCCCACCTGGATAATCCAGGCTAAGCTCATGATCTCAAGGTTGATTAGCAACCTCAGTTCCCCCTTTTCCATATAATCTAACATATTCATAGGTTCCAGAGACATCTCTGGACATCTTTGAGGGACCATTATTCTGCCTACCATACCTCCCTTTCCTGTTTTCCACTTTCTCTGTATCCCTAGTGATTTCCTCAGATCTAGCTTTTAGGTAACAAATTCTCAACTGTGTTTGAACTACCATCTAATTTGTCTACTGAGTTGTTGTTTTTTTTTTAAAGTTTAGTTGATTTACAATATTGTGTTAGTTTCAGGTATACAGCAAAGTAATTCATATATATATTTCAGATTATTTTTCACTGTAGGTTATTACAAGATATTGAATATAGTTCTCTGTGCTATACAATAAACCCTGTTGCTTATCTAGTTTATATATAGTAGCTTGTAACCGTTAATCCCATACTTCTAATTTATCCCTCCCCCTCTTTCCCCTTTGATAACCATATGTTTGTTTTCTACGTCTGTGAGTCTGTTTCGGTTTTGTATATCGATTCATTTGTAGTATTCTTTTAGATCCCACATAAAAGTGATATCATATAATTTTGTCTTTGTCTGACTTACTTCACTAATAGTCTCAGGTCCATCCATACTGCTGCAAATGGCAATATTTCATTACTTTTTATGGCTGAGTACTATTCCACTTCATATATATGGTATATGTATATACCACAGCTTCTTAAGCCAACTGTCTGTTGATGGGCACCTGGGTTGTTTCCACGTCTTGGCTATTGTAAATAGTGCTACTATGAACATTGGGGTGTATGATGTATCTTTTCAAAGTAGAGTTTTCATCTTTTCTGGATACATATGCAGGAGTGGGATACCTGGATCGTATGGTAGTTCTCTTTTTAGTTTTTAAAGTAATCTCCATACTGTTTTCTATAGCGGCTGCACCAATTTACAATCCCAACAACAGTGTAATAGGGTTCCCTTTTTGCCACACTCTCTCCAGCATTTATCACTTACAGACTTTTTGATGACGTCCATTCTGACTGCTCATACCCTCTTACAGAGATGCCCCACGGTTCCCTATGGCATGTGTTACTCCTTGTTGCAACAAGTATTAAACCCAATTTGTTCAGCTACTAGTTCTGTAATGGAGAGAACAATGCCCACTCTGCCCCCACTTCCCCAAAGATATGTCCACCCAGAAGCTCAGAATGAGGGTTGGCCAAACTGGAAGGTCAGAGGCTGGGGCAGATGCTCTTTATCGCACCTAAACCACATTTAGCTTAGAAGCTGGGAGAGATTGAGCCTTATGCTTGGTTTGCCATTGGACCAGCTGTGATGAAGCAGGCATGGAAAGCAAAAGCAAAGGGAGCCAGACAATGATGCGACCAAGAATATGCGTTCACCTGCATACAGAGGGCCTTTGTCTTCCATTCTCTGCCTTAGTCACCACTGATACCAGTTCCTGGCATGACGTAGGTGCCATGTAAGTACTTAGTGGATGAACAAATGAAAACATCAGACCTGATTTTTTTTTCTCCCATTGTTCCCATAGGGGGGGTTCCAATGGAGAAGATGGCAGCCTATAGCTCATCCAAGGCAGCTCTGACCATGTTCTCAGCAGTCATGAGACAAGAGCTATCCAAATGGGGAGTTAAAGTCTCTGTCATCCAGCCTGGAGGCTTCCGAACAAGTAGGTGTCTGAGGCCAAGAGCCTTGCAATATTCATTCTGGAAGGGATGCTGAAGGTCCTTTGTTTTGACAGAGTTCAAGCCAAACCCCTCAGTGGTGGACCAAAGAGGGGTTGGGAGGGGTGGGCTTCTTCTAAGCATAGAGGGGCAGGTGCCGGGTTTTGCAATGTACGGTTGCTCCCCTGCCTCCTTTCACCAAGGAATTAAGTTTTAATGTTATGCATTTTTCATACACAACCTCCTCCCCTCGGAAGGACATGACCCACATCCTTCTACCCCGGGAGGAGATGGCCAACCTCTCCTCTCCGCTCCCCGAATTTCTGGACTCTGAGCAGATGTAGACGACTCCCATGGCTCAGTCCTTAGCTCTGTGTCATCAACCATGTAATCGGTGATCTAAATGAAGATGTAAAAGAGCATATCTAATAAAAGACCACACACTGGGAGGGATGCCTAACGCATTAAAGACCAAACCCTAGAGGTCTGAATATTAACCCAAATGCACCAGATAAAAATCTAAAAGAAATGAAGAACTTTGTCTTGAAGCATTTAGCAGCCAGGATCTCCCAGAGTTTTCCAGGAGGAGCATGAAGACTCGGTGAAAGGGCTCATCTGGGAAGGAAATCGAGGGAAAGACACCTGGGCCGCTCAGGTTAAGAGGCGGGACCAGGGCAGTAGGAATGGAGGGAAGGTGAAGTCTTGAGAGGGATTTCCAACTTGGGGACTCCCTGGGCAGGTGGGAGAGTTGAGAGGAGTTGATGGAGAGGGAGGGTGGGTCAAAGATGATGCCAAATATGGCAGCCTGAGAGACAGAGCATAAAAAGCTGCCTGACAGCTAGTGGAAGGGGAGAATGATGAATTTGAATTTGAACGTGGCGGGAGGATTGAGAGTTTGGTGACACAGCCAACGAAAACTTCCAACACACAGATGCAAGATTCCCTTTGGACCGGAGAGCAGCCCTGCAGTTAAGTTTCAGTTTCAAGGACTCACTGAAATTGTCATAGCTAGCATTTTGGGCAGCTGTTCTTATCAGGCACTAGCCATTTTCCGTACATTACTTCCTGATATTGTTGATCTTACTTTTTTAATTGAGAAATATATCATATACACACATAGTTTAATAAATTATCAATATTATAAAAATTCATGTACTTAACATCCAGATCAAAAAATAAAACATTGCCAGCTCTCAGAAGCCCTCACATGGTCCTCTCCAGTTTTAGCCCTCTCCTACCCGCACCAGGTGACCTGTCATACTTTTTGTAACATTCGTTTATTTGCTGTTCTTGACAATGTTCCATGCATACATGCATCCCCAAACAATAGTTTGGCTTTACTGGTTTTTGAACTTTTAAATGGAATCAATGTGTATGTATTTTTTTGCATCTGGCTTCTTTCACCAAACATGTTTTCACAATTCATTTATATTGTGTATAGCTGTAGTTCATTCATTTTCATTGCTGGTATCCTGTGAATATGCCACAATTTTTCTACTATCGATGGGACATTTGGGTCACTTTTGGACAACTGTGAACAATTCAGCTTTGGACATTCTGGCACACCTACTGTGGTGTATGTGTGTGTGATTTTTCCTATGACATATACCCAGGAATGGGATGACTGGATCATAGATTTTAATTATCTTCAACTTTATTGGATAATTCCAAATCGTTTCCTTAATTATCATTCCAATTTTACTCCCATCCTTTCCATATATATCTTAATCTGCATCACAGCCCCGAGGAGTAGGTTTAATCGACATCATCCACCAGTTGAGGACACTGAAGTAGGATGGGTAATACATAGCTCAGCATGGACATCTGTGACACCACGATGGTGGGGAATTTGAAACCAGATCCCTAGGTGCAGAGCCTGGTTCTTTCTTTTACATCAGGATGTCCTCAGTTTAAAGCTGATATTTGATGGTCTCTCTAAAGTCAAGAGGCCAGACGGTGGAGGGCTGAGGACTTAAGTTTGGAGAATGACATTTGAAGTGGGGGATGAGGAAAGGAATCTTTAGGTGCACAAAGAGCTCCTGAAGACATTCAGGGAAACATATCAGATTTTGGGGGTACCCTGCAATAAAAACTAGCTCAAGCATATTGCACGCTTCACAGATTTTAAGACTTTATGTGTACAATCTCACTTAATCCTCACCTATGAGGTAGGCATCATAATACTCCCATCTTATGGGTAGAAAACCAAGGCTCAGAGAAGTTAAGGAATTTCTCAAGCCACAGGGCTGATATGAGGCAGAGATGGGATTTGGATCCACGTCATCTTACCAGTTTTATTGTGTGTAGCCCCAAAGTGGCAGGGGATGGGCAAGTGTGTGTCAAAAGTGGCAGATGGGGCTTCCCTGGTGGCGCAGTGGTTGAGAGTCCGCCTGCTGATGCAGGGGACGCGGGTTCGTGCCCCAGTCCGGGAGGATCCCACATGCCGCGGAGCGGCTGGGCCCGTGAGCCATGGCCGCTGAGCCTGCGCGTCCGGAGCCTGTGCTCCGCAACGGGAGAGGCCACAACAGCGAGAGGCTC
>NW_006779163.1:2231762-2249568 GCF_000442215.2 Lipotes vexillifer | reverse complement strand
GTGTGGTTGTGTGTTTTTTTTTTTTTTTTTAAAAAGCCCCCTGAAGGGAATTTTTAACGGGGCTGCCAAAAAAAAAAAAAAAAAAAAAGTGGCAGATGAAGGTTGACGGAAGGGTGGTGGCTTTGTCATCAATAAAGAGAGTTTTGGGCATTTTGGACAGGGTAGGCACAAGAGTGACTAGAAAGTCCATGAGGTGTTTAAAGAGGGAGGAAGTGGAGAGGAAAAGGAATCCCCTGTGAGAGTAGAGACTGGGGCAGAAGCAGCTGGAGGAACATGCGAACATGTTTTTTAAGATGCAGAAGCCTCTGGAGTAGTAACTGTCAGGGTAATCATTTCTTTGAGTATGGTCGTGCCTTCATGAAACGAAATGAGCAATTGAAACTCCGTTTGCATTTCCATGAGTATAATTGGATTTCACTGGCTTACATTTCACAGTGAGGCTCCCCTGCAGTCCTGGTATCCAGGAGTCACCCAAGCTAGCAAAGATTCATCCCCACAGCATTCCCTGAGCAATCACACACTTTGTGGGAGGGAGTGTGGGTTGCTGCAACCTTTCTGGAAAGTAATCTGGCACTAGCTATTAGAATTCAAAATGAATGTGTTTTTTGACCAGACAGCCACCCTTTGGGGACTGTAGCCTAAAGAAGTGAACGCCGAAAAACAAAAGGGTACATTGTGCAAAGCTGGTGACGGCAGCGTTCCCTGAAATGGTGAAACCTAGGAACGACTGGCAGGTCCTTTGATAGAGAAATGGTGACTAAAAGCTGCTCAATGGAAAATTCTGCTGCTCTGGTTTCAAACTATAGCCATGGACCAGGAGGCAGGTCTGTGATTCATTACTAAGCAAACAAACAAAAATCAAAACCGACAAACAAACAAAAAAGCAAATTCCTGGAAAATACGTATAGTATGATCCTTTTTGTGTTTTGTTTGTTCCTGGTAAAATAAAATTAAGCCAAAGCCAAACATATCTATATGTTTGTATGAGCAAGAAGGGAGTGTAGAATGACACACAATACTGTAAGTTTCCTCAGAGGAGATTAATTTTAACAACATATGCATCTCCTTATTATTCATTATTTACATAATGAGCAGCCATTGCTACTATATTTTAAAGTAAATATATAGATACTGTTAGATTTTATATAATAAGCAAGAATTTACTTCTATATTAAATATATGGTTATATATTTAATCACATATAATTTATGTTAAAATTTAATGTATTATTTAAAATGAAATTAAAATTATATTTATTAAATAGATAACATGAGGGACTTCCCTGGTGGTCCAGTGGTTACGACTTCACCTTCCAGTGCCGGGGTGGGGTTGGGGGAATGGGAGGGGTGGGGTATGGGTTCGATCCCTGGTCAGGGAGTTAGGATCCCACATGCCTTGGGGCCAAAAAACCAAAAGCATAAAATAGAAGCAACACTGTAACAAACTGAAGAAAGACTTAAAAAAAAATAGCATGATGCTCAACATTACATATATTTTTAACCTTTTTTTTGTGGCCGCGTGGCTTGTGGGAACTTCCCTGACCAGGGATTGAACCCAGGCCACGGCAGTGGGAGCCCGGAATCCCAACCACTAGGCCACCAGGGAACTTCCAACATTATATATTTAATTTTATACACAGAAGCAGGCGTTACTGCTATATTTTTAAAAATTATATGTGTATGTATATATGTAGGTATATACATATTGTATAGATAATATATATTATGTACATATTTTATATTGTATATAATAGTCATGAAAAGATATGTACTAGAATGTTTGTGGCAGCACTATTCGTAAGAGCCTCAAATTGAAAACAACCCAAACGCCCATCATAGTATAATAGATAAATAATTTATGGCATATTTACAGAATGGAAAGCTACTGACTACACAGTACATGCATCCATGTATGCATATGTCTAAAGTCAGGCAAAGCTACTCTACTCTGTTCATCTGACAGTGGCTCCTGGAAAGGTGGCCGAGGCTGGTTTGTCCTCTTCTTGGTCTGGTTGCTGGTTACATGAGCTATTCGGTTTGTGGAAACCTATTCATCTGTGCACTGTTCTGTATGTATGTTTAAAAGAATAGAATTGCCATTATAAAGCACATACTTTAAAAGGCATTGGGGAATGTCCTTCCCAACAGAAGCCAATTCACAAGGGCCTTCTTCCCAATTAGGGGTAGGACATGCCTGTTGTTCTAGCCTTCCCAGCATCTGAGCCTCTCTTTTTTTCTTGCATCTCAGACATCACAGGCACGAGTGACATGTGGGACAAGCTGGAGAAAAACATCCTGGACCACCTCACCCCTGACGTGCAAGAGGACTACGGCCAGGACTATATCCTTAGGGAACGCAATTTTCTCATGTTCATGCAAACCTACTCTGTAATGGACGTCTCCCCAGTCCTCTTGGACGTCCAGCATGCCATCTCTGCTAAGAGCCCCTTTGCATTTTATGCACCGGGGAAAATGTCTTATCTGTGGCTCTGCTTTGTTTCCTTTAGCCCTACTGGCATATTTGATTATTTTAGCAAAAAAATGCACAGCCATAGAAAGAGCATGCCCAGAGTGTTAAGCATGCCTAACTGGAAGAATGAGGCCACGTAGGCAAATCAGTGGGAAATGTTAAGAGTCTTGGAATGAAAGGGAATCTCGAGCTTCCCATTAAAGTTGTGGTTTCCTACCTTGCGGCCCCTGTGAACTCTGTTGGTTGAATAGTGAGACAGCAGGGAAGGGGGCAGGGCACAAACTTGAAAAGAATGACATAGACATTGAGCATATGACATAAAACCGGTTAGAACCGACTAGGCCCAAGCTGGCGGAAGATTCAACTTCCAGTGGACCTTCAGCCTCATTATACGCTCACTGTAATACATTAGCTAAATGACACACCCACTGGCGCCATAATAGTTCTGAGGCAGACCATAAAAAGCCAAAAGTGGGCGGTGGCCCAATTCCTAGAAATCCCCACCCCTTCCCCAAAATAGTTGGAATAATCCTCCCACTTGTTAGCCTATGAAATCACCCAGCCCATAAAAACTAACCACCCCATATTCTGGGGTGCTCTCAAGCCTTTTGAGATGGACCAAATTCTGTCTATGGGGTGTGTATCTCTCTCAGTAGATCTACTTCTTACCTATCACTTTGTCTCTCACTGAATTCCTTCTGTGATGAGACATAAAGAACCTGAGCTTCATTAAGTCATGAGACCAGGTGTGTGATTTCAGTTAAAAGACGGCGGGTTTGAGTCTCAGTCTGGGTTGTGAGGTTTCAGGAGGACTTACTGCAGGGTGGAAATGATCACCATGGAGAGCAATAATTGGGTGTTTACACTGAATACATTTCAGATATTCTCTCATCTAGTTCTCATTCGAGAATGGAGGTAGGAATCTTCACCCCTACTTCATAGGTAAGGGAATTAAGGATCCGAGAAGTTAAGTTCCTAGTTCATTGTCACACAGCTAACAAAAGGCAGAGCTAGAATTGAAATCTAGGTTGGACTCCACTGCTTGCCAGGAGAGGCAGAAGAGAAAGAGAGATGAAGAGGGAAAAGAGAGAGGAAAGGGAGAAAAGGAAGAGGAAATGGTAAGGACCACAGTCAAATCGAGTCTTTCTCACTGGGCATTGATATCCTCCTGTAACTACTGCTTCCAAGGTATTGGATTCATTGTACGTAATCAGCACTCCATGCCCCTCTTCTCCCTTCCTCTATCAGGAGCCCTGGGGATAATAGGATTAGGTCTCCCATCTCAAGCAGTGCCCCTGAGGTCTTTTGGCAGACATGGGGCATGTGACTGGCTGGGTTTGGTGACTCTCACCCTCCTGACTCAGTGTTTTAAGGAACTTGTGATGACATTGGACAGGATCATCCAGGTAATGCAGGATCATCTCCCATCTCAAGATCCTTAACTTAATCATGTCTGCAAAGTCCCTTTTGCCATGTGAGGGTCACATATTCACAGGCTCCAGGAGTTCTTGTGCCATTATCATTAGCCATACATCAGACCATTATTCTACCAACCATACCTACTAAATCAGAAATTCTTGGGGTGGGCCCAGCAACTTGTGTTGTAATGAGCCCTCCAGGAGACGCACACTCGAGTTTGAGAACCACTGCTCTAAGCCATAGAGTAAGCAAGCTGCGGGATTTGTGGTCAGGTCACAGAAGGAGAGGGAATCTCTTTGAGGACAGTGGGATAGAGCTGGAGACATCAAACAGGGTCTACTTTCTGTTCCGCAGCCTCCCAGGGGTTGAAATCACTGTGAGGCATGGGAAGAAGGTGCTGAATACAGACCCAGGGGGATCTGAGAATCCTGGATCAGAGAAGCTACTAGCTGGTTTCCCATAGGAGTGCTTCCACACTACCTTGGGGTTACCTTGGAGGGAAAGAAGCCACAGTGTGGCCTATCTGGTTGGAGAAAGACTGACCACCTCTCACCAGCACTCCGGCCATGACTCCCCTGGGTTTGGGTGGGAGTGGGGGTCTGGAATAGTAGTGAAGAGAGAGAGTAGTGAAGAGAGTACTACTGAAAAGAGTAGTGAAGAGCTCCAGAATGAAGACCCAGCGCACCTGTGGCGTGGTTCGGGGAATACTGTAACAGAGGCCACTTGAGCTAGGGGCTAAAGCGAGGATGAGAAATGCAACCAGAGACCAATGAAGATGAGACAACGCTGCTTTCCTGGTGCCAGGAAAATACACCAGCTCCTACGAACCCAGATTCTTAGGATTAGGGCAAGGAAAAGAAGAAGAGATGGCGGGGGAGGGGATCTTGAATTCCACAGCACATTCATCTGGAAGACGCTGTTTTAAACCAGAAGACACTAAGTTACCTGAAAGTATTAATAAGCATTAAAATACATTTCAGTTTTAGCACAAATACCTATAGGTTCTCAGAAAACAAGAGACAAGTATTACATGTGAAATCCAGGCCCTGACCATGTCTGCACAGTAAATGATGTCCCTGGTTTACTGTAAGAAACCAGTAAGAGCTAATGGCAGAGGGAAGCCCCCAATATATCCACAATTCGTCGTATTCTTGGTGGAAGGCATGATGAACAGGTAATTCAACAACAGGACTCCTGGCAAAAAGTATTTTATCTTCCCCAGTCCTGCTTTCTGCTCAAGGGCAGGATACAAGGTATATTTAATACCTGGCCACACAGCATCACATGCAAATTGCACGCAAACCCTCACCCACTCCCCTTTATCTCTTCCCTTTCTGTATTTTCCCAATGCTGGCAGAGGCAAGTGGGCCATCCTCACAACCCAGGATAAGAGGAAGGAATTAGAAAAAAGCATCCAGGGAAAATATGATTTCTTTTATTACATAGGGAGCTGATAAAGGCCTACAAATAAACTTTACTATTGAATGGAACATTAAATTTCATCAGTTTCATTATACTGGTGATAAAGACCATGTTTTGGAATGCCATTCTGGATGGTGTAATTCTGAGGGAGCGTAATTCCATGCAAACAGCTCTGACGAGGTGCTGGTATCTCCTGCCCAGTAAAATTTCCCAGTTCAACTCACACACAGTCGTCCACTCAGGGACCTAGGACCCCTGAACACCTGCTCTGGAGTAGCTCCAAATAATGTTTCTCTACTGATTTATCTTATAAGCCAATATTTCCCTCTGGGATCTCACGTGTAGTGGTGTCCATGGCAGGACCAGGTGGGTGTTTCAGAGTCTCAGCTTAATACTCAGCTCAGAATTCCACAGCAAGAAATAAGAAGCAAAAGGAAGGGAGAGAGTTTGGGAACTAATGTAAAGGTTGAAGATATGTTTGTAGTCTGAAGTTGCTTACTCTTGCCTGCCCAGCATTCCTTTGGGGGAGGATTTTAGTGAGACTGTCACTCAACGGACTCTACATCCCCATCATAGGGGTGAGCATGTGACCCAGGCTGGCCAATCAACTCATACCGTTGGCTCCAGTGACTGGTTTGGGGCCGGGGGGCACATGACCCAAGAAGAACCAATCATGGCTCCCGATGGTGGGAGGATTGCTAATGGGCACTGGGAGGAAAAGGGTATCCTTTTCCATTATAACGTCCATGTGAAACTGAAGCCTCTAGAGCCCACAAAGAGGAGAGCCTGGTAGAGAATGAAGCCAGGATAGAGGAAAGTGGGCCAGAATGATGAGGAAAAAGCAAAGTTTGATGACATAGTTTGTGGCCCTTGATCTAGCTGATCTACTGTTTGGACTGATTTCCAAATTGTGTGAGCAGATACATTTCCTTTAAACTATTTTGAGTTGGGTTTCTATCTTTTGCAACAGAATTAATTTCTGACAAATATACACTCTAGGGAAGGATTCAGTGAAGAATGAAAAGTAAAATAATGCTTGATGGAGAACATAGGCAATGCCACAATATCCTAGGAGAGGAAGAAAGATGAGACTAAAGAGAAAAATAAAGGAGGTAGGGTGGGTGATATTACTGTTTAGTGGCCCTCTTCCATAGAAAAGCAACTTTTCTATTAAAATTTCCTTTGGGGTTTTATCCCCAAAGTCTGTGAGCATGGTCCCTCTGGAAAAAGGTGACACAAAATCCTTGCTGAGCTCCATGGTGGAAATCAAAGATTTCAGCTGATCACTGGCAATTCTAGACTATTGAAATCACACTTGGCTAAAAGAACAGTGGTAGGTACAGTGCGTCTAGTGTGGTAAGACACCCTGTCCTGGATCATCACAAAACTTATTTACCATATTGCAAAACATGAAGATGACGAAAGTGAGAATCCCAGCTTACCATGGGAAGCAGGAAGATCAACAAAGAAACTCAAGAATTTTGTTCTAAATTATTTGTTCTTCTCAGGTTATTCCATCCACATGAGAGTGTTCTGGCCACCAGGTAATTGCCCTGGGAATTTTACCAGAGAGATAATTTTGTTTAGCTCTACTTTCTGTTCTTCCTCCTATTTTGATGATAGGTAATGATTCACTGCTGGATATCATGTAACCTCTTTCTTTGACTTTGTCCTGTGCTCTCTCTCCTAACTATCCAAGATGAACTAATTCCATATAGAGAAGGTCTTAACTGGAAACATGCTATTTTTTAGACTGGGTATGATTTTTAGGTAAGACAAATGTTTGCACAAGACATTTTCATTGATGATCACAAAAGTTACACTTTCATCTTGAATATTCATGGTATTCAAGCAAACTGGGACTGGAAAAAATCCTAAAAGGGCTACTGATAATTAATACATGTCATTGCTATTGCAATGGCTGGAATTTTTTGGCAGGAGTGGGGGTAAGGGGGACGTTGTGTGGTTCAGCATCCACTTACCTTCCTATTTGGAAGTCATTCCCCAGGTGTGAGATCTTGGTGGAAAGCAATGCTTTTCCTCCAACTATGGAAGCCAGAGATCTAAAGCCTGCCTCTTCCAGAATCTTAACCTTTAGGACTTGGGCATCATGAACAAATGTATGACCTTCCTAGGATATGGAATGTCGACTGAGGGATATGAAGAGTGATGACGGCAGTCTCCCACAAATGATAGTTGTTGCGTTTCCTGTTTCTTGACCCTTTGGAGGCACTTGGTCCCATCAATTCTATTTTTCAAACCTAGTCTTCCAGACTTGCCTTGATTAAGTGGATCTCATATATATATAAGAGATTGCACAAATTCAACTTAAAAAGCTCAACTCTTGGGATGATGAGAAAGTTCCAGAGATGGATAGTCGTTATAGTTGCATAGCACTGTGAATGTACTTTTTACGCCACTGCGTTACATACTTAAAAGTGGTTAAAATGATAAATTCGTATGGTATGTATATTTTACCACAATTTTTAAAGAACTCAGTTCTACTACATACTAGCTGTGTGACTTTGGGCAAATTAACCTTCTATGCCTGATTTCTTATCTAAAAAGGGAGATGATAACAGTATGAGCGTCATGGGGTTGCTGTAAGGATCGAATTCGTTAATTCAAGTCAATTGCTCAACAGAGTTCCTGGCACATAGGAAGACAGAAATGATTGTTAGCTTAATAAATAAATAAATAAAGGCAATAAAGATTCTTAGCAGGAAGAATAGGAGGTGTGAACTTCATTGTTTGCCCATGAAAGACTACCTTGTACTCTTGTGGGAGGAAGAAGCATTAGCCAATCATCAGCCGTCCCACCATCCAGCCTCAACCTAGAAAGGACACACCAAGGTAACCTCATCTCCACAGCAAATGTGCTCAGATACAAAGAAGAAAAAAACAACTACTACTATCCTATGTTTGGGGGCCCTTATTAACTGCCAGGCACCCCCTAAACCCTTTGCATTATCATCCTATTATCATGGTAACTGTATGAAATCAGCATTATCACCTGCATTAGAGGAAGAAGAAGGAAATCCCTAAGATGCAGAGAAGTTAAACAGCTTGCTTAAGGTCACCCAGCTGCTGAACAACAGACCCAAGATTTGAAACCAAGTCTATGCATCTTAGTCAGTTCTGACTGTTAAAACAAATCACCATACATGAAATGGCTTCAACAACAAACATTTATTTCTCACAGTTCTGGAGTGTGGCAAGTCCAAGATCAATGTGCCAGCAGATATGGTGTCTGGAGAAGGCCCACTTCCTGGTTTGCAGATGGCCGTCTTCTTGCATCTTCACATGGCAGAGAGAGAGAAAAGCAAGCTCTCTCCTTTCTCTTCTTCTAAGGGCACTAATCCCATCATGAGGGCTCCACCCTCATGAACTAATTACCTCCCAAAAGTTCCACTCCTAATACCGTCACATTGTGGGGTAGGTTTTCAACATATGAATTTGGAGGGGATGCATTCAGCTCATAGCACTCTCTAAAAATAATTCCAAAATACCCATATTATACCACCATGCTGCTTTGCTACCAAGAGTGTGACATGTTTGGAGCAATATTAACCAGAATTCAAAACACAAAACAAAACAAATCACTGTGCAGGAGGAGAGAGTTCTCCTTTGACCTTAAAATGGGAGAGACTAGTAGAGTCTCCCCAGTTCTTCTTATAAGCTTCCCTGGAAAAGTGTTCCCTCAAACACCAGTCTCCCTTTCCTCTCCCAACATGCCCAGGTCAAATCTTAGTCTCACCCCTTACATTATAGCCTGAAGCCTTCCGTCCAGGGGAGGCCACCTAATGACTTGGGATTATGAAGTTGTTTCTCAGTAGAAACAAAAAAAGAAGAGATGGGCATCCAGGGCCTGCCTGGGTCCCCATGCTACTGCGTCCCTACAGGTGAGGCAGAGTCCTAGACAGAGCGAGAGGAGGAGCGGGCTTTTGGGATGGTACACAAGGAGGAATGCACACTCTATCCCTCTTTGTAGAGGGTGCATCCTTCTTGGAGCCATTCACCCTGAGGACCCATGAAAATGTGGGGCTGTGTTTTGGGAGTGGGCCTTTGAAAACACTGTGGCGATGAGGAGGAGATAATTAAAATACTTGTGGTTGTAAGCAATGGAAACTGAGTTCTGACTCTTTGAACAAAATGGGAGTTGTTTATATATATATAAAATCTCAAACAAATGCAGAGTGAGCATGCACCAAAGTTTTATTTAACTCATAATGAGAGAACCAGTGGGATGGCAGAGCTGGCTTCAGAGAGGATATGAGAACTGATATATAAAATATAGCACTCTTAAAATAATAGAAGGATGCTAGAATTAGATTGCTAAATGCAATACAAAACTGCAAGACTGGTTAAGGTTCTACAAACAATATGTTCATACTGTTTGGGTCTATATTCTCTGCTGATCAGAAATCATCTGCATCTCTACTGCATAAAAATATTGTAATTTGCACCCTCCAAGTTTTTTCCAAGTTACTATCTACCATTGCAGAACTGGGTCCCTGGTCAATATGTAAGTTCACATTTCCCTGGAGGGTCAGGTGGTTCTTAGAGGGCTTTTAGACAATGCTCTGGCCTGACACTATAAAGATCACAGATGTTGTTGTGCCTTATTTCCAAGTTTTGGGTGACTTTTTCATAATAATAACCAAGGTAGGGATTGATGAGCAATCAGAAATTGTTTTCCACCAAGCCTTAGATAAGGCCTCAGATGCTTCTCCAGAACTGTGCTCTATGTGGCCACTACCAGTTGATGGGAACTAGTGCAAGGGACGAAATTGATTTGCCATCCACCTTGATGATGACAGTGGCTTGGTTTAGAAGTTACAGATAGCTTCTCCCACAGCTGGCTGAGGCTATTCCAATGACTCAGTCAAAGCTCTGGCTCAGCCATGAGGAAAGACCTGAACAAGCATCATCTCTCATTGAAAGAATGCGAGAGGCCAAAGGAAGTGGGAGGTCAAAGGAAACTATTTTTTTTCATCCTAGATGAATGTTCACTTGCTCTTCCTAAGGTCAGGATTTCATAGGTAAGCTACATGGCTTCAGAGCCATTTCTGTCAGGCTGATGGGATGTTTTGATTGTTCCTAGTGTAGAGAGTTGTGTGTTAATGGGTGAGGAGCTTGGAAGGGGATGGGAGATTTGCTCTTAGTTACACTGGGTGCTGCTAATGACCTTACAGAGCATATGGTCCATCCATCCAGTCAACGGACCTGTTGTAATCAAGAGAAATGGGAAGATTAGGCCCCTGAGGAGAAGCAATCATCTTTCATTCATTCCAAGGCATCCCCTGGCACCTACTATGTGGCAAGCTTTGTTGAAGTCCACTGGAAGCTGTCAATGAGTCTCTTCCCTAGAAAGACCATGAGATGCTACCATAGAACAAGTTTCCTTTGTGAGCTACACCAAGGCCCACGTGCTTCTGGTCTGTTTGCAGCTAGAGGGAAGACTTCAGTACTGTGTCAGTGTCCTTCCTTGGAGTGTTCTTTCTCATAATTACACCGTGTTTAAATCGTCAACTAAAACTCCTGCTTGAAAATTACACTTGACATTTATATTTCTATGCAAAATTGGGAAGAAGGTGGGTCATCAATGTTTCCAATAAGGTAAGAGAACACTAATTCAGTGTCATCATAGGTCTTTCATTTCTGTCCTGAGTGAAATGATAAAAATGGACAGGAAATTTCCCCTTCCAGGACAGCTGTGAATGGTCAGGTGAAGAACAGCACAAGGAGGCAGAGGCTGGAAGCTGAGCAGGTGATACCTGGCATATTTTATATCCTGCACACCCCAACTGGAGCCGAAATGTTTCTGCTCTGTGACTCCTGGCCACTCTGCCTCCTCTGATCTGCCCTGGGGTGTGAATGTCAAGCCAGATCGTGGCTGTCCGCTTTGCCCATCTGTCCTACACCGTTAAAAGGAGGGAGTTCTGCCTCAACCCTGAACCTTAGGTTTTTGCCTTCATCTCTCACCCACTGCATTACCAACTCCTTCTCCTGCTCAACAAGTTTTTCTTGAGTTCCCACGCTGCTCCAGGTACACCTGGGAACAAGATAGATGGATTCCTGCTCTCCTGGGAACTGACTGTATAATGAGGAAGATAGACATGCAGCGACTAGAGTCTGAGGTAAGCATGTGGTCATTGCTATTACTTTTGAGTAGTGCACGGGGAGCTCTACTGACCTATGACAAGGGGTTCCTGATTTTAGCTGTTTCCCACCAGGGCTCCAACCACCAAGCCAATTACCACTGGCTCTTCTGAAAAGATGCCAGCAGAGGATGAAACCCTTGACAATCAGCCCCAGGAGGTGTAAGAAGGATAACAGCCCTCTCCTGAATAACTGTTTGATGTTTCAGGCTGCTCAGGTCAACTCTAACTCAGATGTCTGCTGCTCCTATACTCTTGAGAAGTGACCACCATCCCCATCTGACACCTGTGGGGAACGCTTGGCTCTGCTCGGGGGGCTGATTGTAAAGTCAGCCCCAATGTGGGGCCTCAGCACCCAGGTCTGCAGGCCCTGGGCCACAAGGAGGAACCTGTGTTCTGGCTTGAGGTGACAAACTGCAGAGTCAGTTTGATCTGGTAACTGATTTTGAAACACCTGGGTACAGGTCAGGTGGCGGTGGCCCATGAAGGAGTAAGGGCCTCTCTAGCCAAAGCTGAGTGGATGGATGGAAATTGTCAGGCAGGGGTTGTGGCTGATTTTACATCAAGTAACTTGCTGAGCATCAGATAACAGGCCTCATTGAAAACTGGCTCATGCCTTTAGGCGGCTTCTTTCATACCTTTTCAGAAAATCCTGTAAATCAGGGCCCTGAATGGCTGCAGGGCTTCTGAATTCAGCCAAAGTCAGTTCCCTTCCTGTCTTCCCCAGGCTAGGTTTCAGGGTGGATGCTAGCCTCCTTAGTACCTTTTGCAAATTAGTACACAGTTTTACTAACTGTCCACTAGACAGACACAGTCCCAAGGATGTATGGCTTGTTAAGGGGAGTGAAGGCTGGGTTTCAGGTCCCTCTTACTGCCTTAGCGGGATGTGCTGTGAAATGTACAACCTGTGTAACCGTGCATGTCAGCCTTGCTGAGCTTTATGATCTCCAAGGACAGTTTCTATCATCCCTCCTTAAAATATGCACCTTGGGGGCTTCCCTGGTGGCGCAGTGGCTGAGAGTCCGCCTGCCGTTGCAGGGGACGCGGGTTCGTGCCCCGGTCTGGGAAGATCCCATATGCCGCAGAGCGGCTGGGCCCGTGAGCCATGGCCGCTGAGCCTGCGCATCCGGAGCCTGTGCTCCACAACGGGAGAGGCCACAGCAGTGAGAGGCCCGCGTACTGCAAAAAAAAAAAAAAATGCACCTTGCAAGGACAGAGTTAGCATCAGACCCAAGGGGATGAGCAAGTAGCAATCAGAGAACAAAAGGTAGTAATCCAGCTTCAATTCCAATTCCCTGGTGAAGCCTTCGGTTTTAGGGGCACCGGAAATGATTCTGGATCCTGAACAGGTACCAAAAAACCACAGAGACTCTGATAGGACACCCGGAAGGCAGGGCAAGTTTGGGGTTTCAAAGTCCAAACTAACAATCAGGTGTGTTGTTATTACCTCTTACTTTGTGATCCTCAACATCTTGGAGGAGGCAGCCTGGAAAGCATTTCTAGGGGAAGAAGGTAAGGAGACTGGGATGGGAAAGCAAGGAGATGATGGGTGGAGCAGAGGCTGGAGGTGGTGGGAGGGAATGGGGCAAACATAGAGGGGAAGGGGCGCAACAAAAAAAAGAAGAGAGGGTAAGCGGGGGGCGGGGGGGATGGAGGTCAGTTGTAGAGCAGGGGGATGAGGAATCTTGACTGGATAACATTCTATCTTTCTCAGGTTGAAGTCAGTACAATCCAGAATGTTGAAGGGGCTGAAGGTCTAGAGTGGTAATGGAGGACCTCTCTGAGGAGGTTACATTTAGGCTAAGAGCAAAGGTTGAGAGGAATTAGTGGACATAATCATTTCAAACAGAGATTTTTTAAATTGAGTATTATTTCATGTATGAGAAACACACACACACACACACACAAACACACACACACACACACCTCTTAAGCACATGGCTCAAAGAGTTTTGAGAAATGAATAGAGCTGTGTAGCCCACGCTGGTGGGAGTAGAGATCAAGGTTCACTTTTTTCCATACAGACATCCAGGTGTTCCTGAACCATTTGTTGAAAAGACTTTAGTTTCCCCACTGAGTTGCTGTCATACTTTGTAAAAAATTTACTGGTCATACAGTTATGGGTGTATTTCTGGATTCTCCTCTATTCCATTGATATATTTGTCTATCTTATGCCAATACCATGTGCTTTTTCTTTTTTCCCCCCTGCTTTTCTGTCTTTTATTTTTGACCTCCTTTTTTCAAATTGACTATATTCTACTTCAATTCCTTTGGGGGTTACTCAAAATTTTAACAGGTACACTTAAGGGTTTTTTCTTTTTTTAATAAATTTATTTATTTATTTTTGGCTGCATTGGGTCTTTGTTGCTGCGTGCGGTCTTTCTCTAGTTGCGGTGAGCGGGGGCTACTCTTCGTTGCGGTGCGCGGGCTTCTCACTGCCGTGGCTTCTCTTGTTGCGGAGCACAGGCTCTGGGTGTGCGGGCTTCAGCAGTTGTGGCACGTGGGCTTAGTAGTTGTCGCTTGCGGGCTCTAGAGCACAGGCTCAGTAGTTGTGGCACACGGGCTTAGTTGCTCCACGGCATGTGGAATCTTCCTGGACCAGGGATTGAACCCATGTCCCCTGCATTGGCAGGCGGATTCTTAATCACTGTGCCACCAGGGAAGCCCCTGGTGTTATTTTTTAAACCAGATAATTAGACTATTTACAAGCAATGCATATTTAAAATTTTTAAATAATTACACAACTTACAATCAATGCACACGTAGACTGTCCAATCAATTTTTGCTGATTTCTGTCCTCACTAATTCTTCTTACATGACACATTTGTCTTTATTTTCCTAGTTCCATTCTTTAATACTTTTTTCAGGGAGGGTCTGTGAAGAATAATAGCTCTTGATCTCTGGGTTTCTGAAAATGAATTTCAATCCAGAGTTCTATGCTCAAATGAGCTATCATCACGAGTGATTCCATTTCTAAGCATGAGTTCGAGGTCTAGTTCCCAAAGGATTTATCTTATAGACAGCCTCACATGAGTCACACAGCTGTTTTCTTTTTCTTTTTTTTAAGACAATTTTTTAGAAAGAAGTTTTAGGTTCACAGCAAAGTCCAGGGGAGAGTACAGAGATTTGTAATATAACCACTGTCCCCACACATACATAGCCTCCCCCACTATCCATATCCCCCACCACAGTGGTACATTTGTTACAAATGATGAACCTACATTGACTCGTCATAATCACCCGAAGTACAGAATTTGCCTCAGGTTTTACTGATGTCATACATTCTATGGGTTTGGATAAATGTGTAATGACATGTATCCACCACTGTAGTATCGTACAGATAGTTTCACGGCCCTAAAAATCCTCTGTGCCCTGCCTATTCATCCACCTTTCCTCCCTCCCCTGGCAACCACTGATCTTTTGACTGTCTCCATAGTTTTGCCTTTCCCAGAATTGGAATCATCCAGTCTGTAGCCTTTTCAGATTGATTTCTTTCACACAGTAACGTACATTTACGTTTCCTCCCTATCTTTTCATGGCTTGATAGCTCATTTCTTCTTAGCACTGAATAACATTCCATTGTCTGGATGGATCAGTTTATTTATCCCTTCACCTACATGAAGGACATCTTGGTTGCTGCCAAGTTTGGGGAATTATGAATAAAGCTGCTGTAAACATCTTTGTGCAGGTTTTTGTGTGGACATATTTTCAACACGCTTGGGTAAATACCAAGGAGCGTGATTGCTGGATCAGATGGTAAGAATGTATTTTAGTTTTGTAGGAAACTGCCAAATTGTTTTCCAAAGCGGCTGTACCATTTTGCATTCCCAGGCCACATGGTTTTGATTTCTGCTTGTTACTGGGGCTAAGTTCCCCTGGTGGCCATGGGAACATTTTGTCTTTTGTTTTCAGGTTTGGCTATATGTTTTTAAACTTGGGGCGTAGTCTGTATCTGTTTAGTCCTCCATCTTGGGCAGACTTGTTTACACTCAGGAACAAGCACTACCGAGACAGAGGACAAAGCAAGTGTACAAACCCTACTGAGGAGAGAGGTTTGGAGAGAAGGCCGTCTGATTGTATGGTCATAAGAGACTGAGAGCTAATAAGGTGAGATTACAAAGGCAGGTCTGAACCACACAGGGCCACTGTAAGGAGTTTTGAATTTATTCCCAGTGTGGTGGAAAACCATAGAAACATTTTAAGTAGAGAAAGTGACATGATTGATTTCGAGATTTAAAAAGTAATTTGGCATTTATTGCTGGCTTTCTCATTCTCTTTACTTATCTAGCTTCTGAGAGCTCCTGATTTTACTTTCATATACATATGGCTGTTTCCACAGCCTCCAAGCATTTACATTTTGAGAATGCCTTCCAAAGTATATATAAAAGTTTCCAACATTAGTCTGCAGAAAAGAAGAAATCATGGTAAAGAACTGGACTAATACTGGGTTATAAATTGCATGACTCAAAGGAAGCAAAAATGTAATTTGCATTAGTTTTAGCCAAATCTTAGTAAATTAAAATACATCAAGTAATTATTTAATAAATGCAGTGCAAGAAAAAGAGTGAGATGGAGTAGGGAAACTATAGATTAAAAGACACTTAAGAGAAATATCAATGAGTGATTATGTGGGGAACATATTTCGATCTTGATTTAAGCAAACCGTAAAAAAAAAACAATGACATTTGTTAGATAGTTGAATTGGATATTTTATGATATTAAGAAAATGTTACTTTACATGTGATAATAGCTATTTTAAAAGCCCTTATCTTTTAGACATATATACTAAAATATTTTCAGATGAAATGGTATGACACGATATTTCATTCAAAATAATATAGAGTGGGGTAAGTGGATGGAAGTATAAATGTAACAGGATGGCTGTAAGTAAGTTGTTGAAGCTGGAAAATGGGTACATGGAAACTTATGATACTATTCAGTCTACTTTTGTTTAGATTTGAAATTCCACAATAAAAATCTTTGAAAGAAATTTGCCATTTTTAAACATTCAGTAAGAAATATGAATGTAATCAATACAGATTTTCTAGATAAAAGTCTGTGATCCTTCTCCTTTCCAATCGTTCTTTTCTTGATTTTGTATATTATCTATCTATCTATCTATCTACCTATCTATCTATCATCTATCGGTCTGCCTGCCAAAGTACCCTTACATCGTCAATAACAATTGTTCCAAAGTCTGACTCAGAGTTGCTGTCTCAATTTGGGTTCCCCCAGAAGCAGACCCTCAAATGAGCGTTCAAGTGCAAGCAGTTTATTTTGGAAGTGCAGGAAACGTGCAAACAACAATGGATAAATCTCAAAACGTTATGCTGAGCAAAAGAACCTGGGTACAAAAAAATATGTACTATAAGATTCCACTTGTATGAAATTTTAGAACAGGCAAAACTAACATAATGTGTGGCAGAAACAGATCAGAGGTTGCCTAAGACAGGAGATCAGGAATTGACCACAGGGAGGAATGAGGGAATTTCTAGGGTGGATGGAAGCAGTCTACATCTCCATTGTGGTGATGGTTACCCAGGTGAACACTTCTGTCAAAAGTCATCAAACCATAGATTTAAAATGGGTGCATCTTATCACATACACATTATATACCTCAGTGTTGACTGAAAACAGAAATTCCTTTTACCAGTTGACAGAGTGTCAAAAGAGACATATAAAATGACCTGAGCTTTTAAAAGAGTTACTTTTAAAATCTTCAGCTTGAAGCCAATCTCTCCCTTGGCCCCTTCTCAGGGAAGTTCAGTGAAGAAAGAGCTTTCCATACTCTTCGTTTTCTTCCTAAGGAAGAAAGTATTTATTCCTCATCAAGGAAATGAAGAGCGAATTTATATTCGATTTTTTACATTCAGAGTTGATTTAGTACAAATTAGAATTTTTGGAATAAGACAGTACTAATTCTAACACTTTTAAGTATTAAAGCCAATAAGCTTCCAACACGCATAATTCACATTCACAAGGCGGCTTTTCTTAGCTTCATAATTATTACTTCCTCACGCCTTTGGAATCACTGGCATCTATTTTGTGTCTTTCTCATTTTTTTGTAATCTCTTCATCTGGGAGAAGTAAGCTCAGGGAGACTTCAGGCATTTCTTAGTTTTGCTCTTCTGCTCCCAGGTATAAACACTTGGAAACATACAGTTTCTGATTTGAAAATTACTGACTGCCAATCCATGGATGCTGGAGGGTGTTTTGAAACCCTCTGCCGCCACCCAGCTGTCTCTGCCTCATCATGAGCACAGGTGTTTCAGCCTCACTTCCTTTCACCAGCGAGCCTTCTGGCCCAGTGGTTTCCTACTCGATTCCTGCTGGAA
>NW_006779163.1:2228735-2231752 GCF_000442215.2 Lipotes vexillifer | reverse complement strand
TTCCTGCTGGAAGCTCTAGGGCTTCTGCCGCTTTTGCTACAGAGGATAGAATTCACCTCAGAATTGTACATTTGGCCATATGGATTGTAATGTCTAAAAATCCAGATGCCAGCTTTCCCAGAATCAAGGGCATAGAGGCCATAATCTGTTCAACAGTTCTGAAATCAGCTACAGTCTTACCACCATCTTGTGCAATAACTACCATCCTGCGTAATAATTGGCCAGCCAGCAACCTAACATTCTGGGATTATTTGCTTCCCTTCAAATTTCTCTCCAGCAATATCTGCACTGCAGTTTATCCCACAGAGTTGATTTCTCCCGGCTAATTCGGAGAAACATGTTTTTTCCCTTTCCAAACCTTATTATCCAATTTACAGTGGTAGGAGGTATTCACAGGGATTCAAGAAAAGATTCCCAACCCTCTCACACTGTTGGTGGGAATGTAAATTGATACAGCCACTATTGAGAACAGTGTGGAGGTTCCTTAAAAAACTAAAAATAGAATTACCATATGATTCAGCAATCCCACTCCTGGGCATATATCCAGAAAACATGAAAACTCTAATTTGAAAAGATACATGCACCCCAATGCAGGTATGGCAGCACTATTTACAATAGCCAAGATAGAGAAGCAACCTAAATGTCCATCGACAAATGAATGGATAAAGCAGATATGGTACCTATATACAACGGAATACTACCCAGCCATAAAAAAGAATGAACTAATGCCATTTGCAGCAACATGGATGGACCTAGAGCAGGGGTCCCCAACCCCTAGGCCGAGGACCGGTACTGGTCTGCGGCCTGCTGGGAACAGGGCCACACAGCAGGAGGTGAGCCACAGGCGAGCGAGCGACGCTTTATCTGCTCCCCATCGTTCCCGATCACTCGCATTACTCCCTGAACCATCGCTCCTATTACTGCCTGAACCATCCCCCTTCCCATCCCTGGAAAAACTGTCTTCCACACAACCAGTCCCTGGTACCAAAAAGGTTTGGGACCGCTGACCTAGAGATTATCATACTAAATGAAGTAAGTCAGACAGAGAAAGACAAATAACATATGATAACACTTACATGTGGAATCTAAAAAAATGATACAAATGAACTTATTTACAAACAGAAATAGACTCACAGACATAGGAAAAATACTTATGGCTACCAAAGGGGAAAGGAGTGGGGGGAAGGATAAATTAGGAGTTAGGGATTAGCAGATGCATACTACTATATATAAAACAGATAACAAGAACCTACTGTATAGCACAGGGAACTACATTCAATATCTTGTAATAACCTATAATGAAAAAGAATATATATATTGATATATATAAAATATATATAATTGAATCACTTTTCTCTACACCTGAAACTAAAACAACGTTGTAAATCAACTGTAATTCAATTAAAAAAAAAAAAAAAAGATTCCTGGGACTTCCCTGGTGGTCCAGTGGGTAAGACTCCGCGCTCCCAATGCAGGAGGCCCGGGTTCGATCCCTGGTCAGGGAACTAGATCCTGCATGCATGCCGCAACTAAGAGTCCGCATGCCTCAATTAAAGATCCTGCGTGCCACAACTAAAACCCGGAGCAGCCTAAATAAATAAATAAAAAATAATTAAAAAAAAAAGATTCCCAAACTCACTAGCAGCCGGGGAAATGCAGATGAAAGAAACAAAGTGCCACACCTCGTACAGATAAGATTGGCAAACGTTTTAAAGTTGGTATTTTCATTAGGTATTGCTGCATAACAAAGTGCCCCCCTTAAGATTCTTGGAATCTCTCTTAGGTAACAAAGAAGATCTAGGCGACATACCTTTAAATCTGACATCTCAAAATCAGAAAATGGTCTACAGCTGCATCCTCGACTTTGACGATTTACCTGAAAATTAGGAAAGACCAAATTTTATTGACAACACTCCAGATTTGACCTTTTCAATGCGTTTTCTCACTTTGAGGACATTTTGCTTGCTAGAAAGACCACCTTTGTCCCTCACATTTCCTCTAAATTCTGCTACAAAACTAAACAGTTCCTTCTGTAGTTCATCTGTCTGGCTTTTTAAAACCATATTTACCTATTTTACCATAGGCAGCCAGAAGAAGCCATTTGTTGCTTTTAACTTTCTACCTGGGAATTTCCCCAGCCAGATCTTACCAGATGGGGTGGGCCCTGGAGTTAATTTCTGGGAAGAATCAGCCTCAGATGCCTTGCATATTCTGTTTGACAGAGAGAGCAGAATCTGGTGCCTGGAATAAATCAGAAGGGAGAAGTAAATCCCAAACTAAGAATTTTATAATTCTAACCTCCTGGGGAAGGTACTGAAATTCTATTCCATTACTCTTGAAACTTCAACTAAAGACTTTGACTTTGTGAATATATGCCTGCAGATAGAATTATCTTGCAAAACAGTGAAGTATGCAAAATCTTTGAGAAGCCAATATTTATTAAATAAATTCTCAGAGAGTCACTAAAAACATTTATGTGAGGCTAGGTAAACAGAAAAAAAAATTTTTTTTCCATTCAATTCACTATTATCTCTAAATACCTACTTCTTTACAAAGCCCTACATGAGGGACTTGGTTTGGAACCAAAGAACAGTGAGGCATAATCCCTGCTTTGAAATTAGGTAATATATCATAGAATATGACCTAAATGAATATGTGATGACACAATTATACTCCAGGTGAGCACTCATCAAATAATTGCTTTTCCAATTTTTTTGTTACCATAGATTGACATGTGAAATCTTTCTTAATATGGGATCACTAATATAGAGAATACCCTATTTATGAAATTAATCGTTTATGTTGAAAACAGATTATTAATGTGAATTTAACCCATACCATCTGGAAAAAGTAAATTTAGAAAAAAGGAAATATTAAAAAAATACCAGGTAGTACAATATAATTCTGTGAGATTCTCTTTGGGAAAAATTAGGGTCTTATGGGGCTAGGTTATTTTATGCCTGTTTCCCAATTCTAGCCTTTTGCTTTCCCCTGTAGTGTGACACGAGAGAAAGAGT
>NW_006779163.1:2225650-2226922 GCF_000442215.2 Lipotes vexillifer | reverse complement strand
AAGAGTGTGGGCTTTGAGTTCAGTAAATCTGGGCTCATATACTGC
The DNA here is from genome assembly GCF_000442215.2 of Lipotes vexillifer. NCBI lineage: Eukaryota > Metazoa > Chordata > Mammalia > Artiodactyla > Lipotidae > Lipotes > Lipotes vexillifer. The sequence continues at coordinate 2,226,877 of NW_006779163.1, read as the reverse complement.
TCTATCACTTAAAAGCTGTGTGACATCAGGTGAGTTACAGAATGTCTTTGTACCACAGTTTCTTCATGGATAAAATGGAGGCAATAAATTATATCTCCAGTCCACAAGTCAGCGGCTGGCTGAGCGTCAGAACTCAACATTTGTTTAACAAACAATCGAATAATATCAGAAATATTCCCGGCACTTGGCTGACATTTAATGACAAATCTTCGCATGCCTATTGCAGTGGTATGAGTAATTGCTTCTACCTTGCTTCATTTTCCTCCAGGTAACATCTTGGTCCTCCATTACCAGCTCCCTTCTTGGTTAAATACCTGCTAGGGTTTCTGATGATCAAGTGTGGGTTTCTGCTTTATACTACTGAGGTAGCTCAGGTTTTCTGTTACCATGGACTCCAGAATCTGGTCTATGGCTCAAACAGCACACTTGTTATTATCCATTTTTAAGTTGTTGCCATCCCAATGAGGTTAAATGAGAATCTGAGGTGGGAGTAGCAAAGGTTCAAGGACCCATCCACTTGACATGGGTGTCATATGTGGTAAAGTGACATCAGGAACAATGATCAGAGCAGAGGTCGGAGATGGGGACGTGGGTGTGAGAGCCTGCCATGAGTGGGAGAGGAGGAAGACAAGTCACTGCGAATCACAATCTGCCAATATTTGTCAGGTTGTCATCTTCATTACCTGATGGTCTTGTTTGATCCTGCTGCAAGTTTGCAACAACACACGATTACCCCTGCTACTCATGGGCAGACAATCTTTTTTCCCATCCAGACAATGTGGATGGAAGAGAAATTAGCAAGGGATACCATCCAGATTAAATACGCCTTAAGGAGAACATTGTGATTTTGTACAAGCGTGTCCACGGACTCCTACCTTACAATGAATGTCTGAAACCAGTGCATCTTTTTTCCTGGGGCAAGTGAAAACACAGGGCCACATGGAAAACAAGCTAAATATGTTAGAAGGAAACTCCAGGATATAAAATTGAGCTGCTGGCTTGGAAAGTAGTATCCTCTCTGTGTAAATAGTTTCTTTGTCCAAAGAGGGCTAAACAGCGCCCATTTATGGGTTAATGACTTGCATAATGATTAAAATTAAAATTAGACCTTACCGTGTAGTGAGAAGCTTATAGCTCTATAAAAACTTACAGAGACACCAAATAATTTTAGTAAACTGCTTATGGAAGGCTATGCCTACAGGGAGAGGGGAGGTCAGACCACAGACT
>NW_006779163.1:2222688-2225640 GCF_000442215.2 Lipotes vexillifer | reverse complement strand
TTTTTTGTGGTACGTGGGCCTCTCACTGTTGTGGCCTCTCCCGTTGCAGAGCACAGGCTCCAGACGCGCAGGCTCAGCGGCCATGGCTCCCGGGCCCAGCCTCTCCGCGGCATGTGGGATCCTTCCGGACCGGGGCGCGAACCCGTGTCCCCTGCATCGGCAGGCGGACTCCCAACCACTGCGCCACCAGGGAAGCCCCACAGACTCTCTTTTAAGAAGTTGCCAATACACCTTGGGCTCAAATGATAAACCTATGTGTCCTCTGAAGCCAGCACTGGGAAAATGTAAGAGTGTTTCGGTAGGCAAGAGGATAAACTGGTATCTTCATAAAAGACATTATACACAGGAAGTTCTCTGGAGATTTTCTTGCAATTACTATTATAGCTATAGCTATATCTTCTCTCCCTCCCAAAATAGCCCACTTTGATAAAGTTCATCAACCAACTTGAATGTCGGCGAATGGCTGGTTGTATATGAATGAAATGATGATTATCTTTTAAATTGAATTTTGTATCCATTAGCCAGTGGTATTCAGTTTTCTTCCCCAAGATCTGGGAGGGCAAAAAGTTTCAGTAGCCTGATTTGGTGGCTTTGTCTCTGTGGCATTAACCACTGAAGGGTCTGCCTCCAGCACAGACAGCTCCCTTAATGGCTGGAGCACAAACATCCCTGATCCCACTGGTGGCATCCTCTTCTTAAATTGGGTGCAGCCTTCCTCAGAGACATGATCAAATGGCTGTATTTTACAGTATGATTAGAAATAAACCTGAGCATTGTGAGACTGAATACACAAATGGACAATGGCCAGACCACATATAAAAACAGAATTTTGATTCATAACCTGCAGCAACCGGCCCAAGAAATAAAACCTTTATAATAAACAATTCAGGAAGCCAGCCTGCTAAAAGCCAGACTTGGCAGGAAGTCAGATGGCTATCTCCAGGGACAATCCAGGAAGCTAAAAAAGAACTTTGTTACAATCAGCCACAAATGGTCAGGACTTTGTTAATAACTGACAACTTGCTTAACTTTTTCTCCCTATTTCCAATTTGGGACAACTAGAGAAAGTAAAATACAAGACCCTAACCAATGACTTAGGATGCCCTGCTGCTAGTTGGCCACCTATAACTTTCCCATGCCAACAGCCTTCAATCAAGGCACGCCTAACCCTTCCCTTTTTCCCACTGTAAAGCTTTCCCGCTCTCTGCCTGCCTGAGTCTCTGCTAAGGCACAAGTGATGGTGGCTGACTCCCTAGCTATACAGCAAGCTCAGAAAAAAGTCTTTTTCTCATTTGGTTGGTCATTACTTCCATAGCAGTGTGGTTTAAACATGCTCTGTAGGCCAATTGGTTCCCAAATCCATTCACTTAAGAAACATTTATCAAAGCCTTTAATATGAGCCATATCCCTTGCCAGGTGCAGGAGTAAATTAAAAAAAGGTAAGATACAGTTCCTGCCCTAGAGGACAGTAAGTAGCTTGACAACTAAGGGGATGAACATGAATGACTCAGCAACCAAGCCGATGGGCATTACTGTGCTAGGCAGTGTTCTCCAAAAAGTGGTCTGCTAACTTCTGGTTACACGAGATAACTTCCAGGAAGTGGAAAGGGTTGAACGTCTTTACTTTAATAGTTGTAAACTTGAATGCAGATTAGAAAAAGCAGGGTTTCAAGCCGTACTGAGCTCATGATTTCAGATATTACTGCCGTAGGATGAGTCTGTATCTGTCAAAATCTAGTCAGGAGATAAAAGCCACCCTTATTTTAACAGGGGAAACTGTTAATGGGGTACTAGAAAGCTAAAAAGGCAAAAAGAGAACGCTTAAGGTTATCATGCAGGAAGCTGCCACTCTTAGGGAAGAGGCTGAAATTGTTCAATTTTAGAAGCTTGGAGGGCCCTGGAGAGCTGAAATTCAAGACCTCTGACAAGAAGTTGCTGCTCAGGGTCTCGCCTGGCGGTCCAGTGGTTAAGACTTCGCCTTCCAGTTCAGGGGGTGTGGGTTTGATCGCTAGTGGGGAGCTGAGATCCCACATGCCTCGAGGCCGAAAAACCAAAACATAAAACAAAAGCAACACTGTAATAAATTCAATAAAGACTTCAAAAATGGTCCACATTAAAAAAAAAAAAAAAAAAGCTGCTGCTCATGTAAAACAAGTGTCTCTGAGCTGAGTGGGGGGGCCCTGTGGGCCAGGGTACCAGGCAGACATCTGAGGGTCCCCAAGTGTTATCAACAACTGTGACTGGAATGCCAGCCTTTGCTGGGGTGAAGAGGTATTGTTTGGGGGGGGTGGGGGGTGGGCAAAGGAAGAGGAAGCAAAGAGGAAGCAGACAGGAAGGGCCAAGCCCTTTCTTCCCCCTCTAGCTTTGCTGTCTCCTCCTGGGCTCCATCGGCTGATCCTAGTAAGGAGGCAGCTGGCAAATGAGAAACGGGGTTTGCCTAGTGCCAGCCCAGCATCAGAAGCTGAGTATAGAAGAGTGTTTGACTCTGAGAAACAACAGGTTAATATTTGCAACAGCCTGTCCCTTGGGCCATTCAGCATACACGTGCGCGTGAACACATGCATGCACACGCACGCTTCTAAACGTGATTAAACTTCCCAGAAGAAAAACTCCATTTCTACCTAACAAATTGCAAACATCCTTTGTACAAAAGATGTTCTCACTCCTTCTCCAAAATCCCGGCAGACTTTGTATCCGTTTCTGGGAAACAGTCACACTATTCATCTTACCTCCTGTCAGTTACACCTGGACTTTAGTCACAGACCCATCTGAATATTCTATTATCTCAAGGCTAGGAGTAAAGTTAAGCCTCTTTAAAAAAATGTACACAGTAATAAGAGGAAGGAGGAGAGAGAAGTTAGTACATACACACTCCAAGGAAGAAAAGATGTGAAGCTGCTCCGTAATTTGTTCCTGTAATTGGTCGCAAGGCTGTAAGGGTCGCAAGTTAAT
>NW_006779163.1:2220046-2222678 GCF_000442215.2 Lipotes vexillifer | reverse complement strand
TCCCTACACACTCCATGTTTCCTCTTTCCTCAGCCAGCATCTCAACTGCTCAGGGTTGACACCTGCTAGGGTGACCCAAGACTTCATAGCCTAAAGGGTTGAAATCGTTCCCACTTCTGAGGTTGTAGTTTTCCATTAACATTTGTCATTGGACAGGGAAGTGCTAAGAAAGATGCCCTGGAGAAGGCTCTGGGTTTGACATCCTTCTTCATCACCCATTGTGTAGGAACAACACACATGTTCCTTTGTTCCCAAGATCACATGCACCACCCAGGAGAGTAAACTTCTTTGCCCACTGATTTACTGGTAAAATGACCAGACTGTTTCAATTTCTGTCTTAATGGGACCACGGTTGTCCTCCCTGGTGGGAGCACACCTTCCTTGGGAACCCAGATCTCCAAACAATGGAGGTCAAAATTGAGGGACAGGAAGCAAAATGCCTAAGTGGGTTATTGGGTGTAACAGTGAGATGAGCCACTCCCTCTGCCTCTGTTGATTCCAGACCATACATGCTGACCGTGATGAGAGCAACAGCCCCATCTGAGTGGTCAGTGGTTCAAAACATTAATTACATTTTGTAAGATGGAGTGTTGTACCCCACCTAGGGCCATGACTGAATCTTCAGTAGACCATTCCACCATCCTATTATACCCACTGCTCCTGGGTGTTGGGGTATGTGCTAAGACCAGTGAATTCCAGAGGCACAAGCCCACTGCTCCACTTCTTCTATTGGGAAATGGGTTCAGCTATTGGACGTAAGGCTGTGCAGAACATCATGAAGGATTCCACAAACCCATGGATTGTGGTGCCGGCGAAGCACTGTGAAAAACGTCGAGCTTCTGCCCCAGGATGTAAGGAGCCAGAAGGTGCACTGTCCTCACCTTCACAATGAATTAGAGTCAGATTAACTTCAAAGTCACAACCTTTTCATAACTCACCAGAGAACTGAGGTCACAGAGCAATCTGAATCTAAGGACATTCAGAGAGAGAGGAGAAATGCACCTCATTTAATTGCTGGGAACATAACTAGATGAAATCAGTATTTCTTAGATGTCCTAGGTACATATCTCCAGACGGACAGACACACCTACACACTTAATTCCATGAGCTTCTGTATTTACTACTTAGAATAAGGTTCAGATTAGGAGATGGTCTGCTTGGCGGTAAATTCTACTGGGCTGAACTATCAAAAATCGATAATTGTTTTTGACCCATAAAAGGCAATTTCTTTTTTTTTCCTTTTTTGCGGTACGCGGGCCTCTCACTGTTGTGGCCTCTCCCGTTGCGGAGCACAGGCTCCAGATGCGCAGGCTCAGCGGCCATGGCTCACGGGCCTAGCCGCTCCGCGGCATGTGGGATCTTCCCGGACCGGGGCACGAACCCGTGTCCCCTGCATCGGCAGGCGGACTCTCAACCACTGCGCCACCAGGGAAGCCCAAGGCAATTTCTTATGGTTCAACCTAATACATCACCATATTCTAAATTAATGGCTGTTTTATAAAAGTTACTAATTAGACAAAAGCTCCAATACTGAATTAGACTAAAATTATTATTTGAAAGAGAATGAAAAGTACATGAAAACAGGTATTTATCACAGAACAATTTTTTTCCTTAATTAATTAAAGGCTTTAAACAAAAAAAACATAATTCCACACACTGACATTGACTTGGTAGCATGGAAATATTTCAGCCTGGAGAGGCATGTTTGTTCTTGATGAATTTACATATAATAAATTCTCATGACATTTGATTCCGAAATATATGTATGAACTGACTTGATATGATTATAAACATAAGGGCAATTTAAACACTGGTATTAGTTTAGAGTCAATTCAAGGTCAGTGACTAGAGAACTATATTAAAAAAAATCTGAGATAAATTCTTTAGGAAGCAACCACGTACCTATGTACAGTTGAAGATCAAGGGTTAAAAATCCACTCTTGATGAATACCATTAAGCAAAGGATGTATAACATCCAACACAAATCTGTTCCAAAAACAGCATGTTTCCAAAATTATACATTTCTTTACAAATAAACATTACAGCATTAATAACTATAGAGGAACCAACAGAATGAGTTCCAAAATGCGCTAATTCTCACAAGGCATCCCTGAGCCATATCTTAAGCCATCCGTTTTAATCTTGGGGTTTTAAGAACGTCTTCTTCGTTTTCATTGGTTTTATGTTTCCATTTTCATCTTCTTCATAATTGGCACGGTCTCTTTTTTTGGCAAACTTTTTCCCAATTGTCCCCACCAAGGTCTCGTATCTGTTAAGATGATATACAGAACAAGTTTAGTTTCAAATAAAAAAGGTAGGAATCAAGACTTGTCAAGAATATCAAACCAAGTATGCAACAAAGAATAAGAAAAATCAAAACTCTGATTAAAAGAAACCATCTGATTTAAAATTTATGAACTTCTCTATGAATGATTAAATTCTTCACTGTTTTTGTTTTTGCATTATCCTAAATAAACTGAGATGTATATTTTAAAATATGTATTAGAAGCAGCACTAGAAATAAGCCCCCAATTTGCCAGCCTGTGACAGGTATAAATCCACCCCAGGCCATGTTAGAAGATGACTAAGCCAAGATGACTTCCTGCTGGGGTACTCCCTTCAAAGGTACGGT
>NW_006779163.1:2214484-2220036 GCF_000442215.2 Lipotes vexillifer | reverse complement strand
GAAAGAGTGCACATGTGACAGCCAGTGAATGCTGGGCTCAGATTATAAAGCTGGTCCAAGGTAACAGTTACTTTTTAGCCATTTCTTCATCTGACACATCGAGCTCCACTGTTTCCTCTTCAACTTCTTCTGCTTTGTTCTTAGCATTCATCTGAAGCATTAATTTCTGAAAAATACAACAGTGGGGACTAGCAGGGCTGGAAAAAGCTTGTTAAAGGAACTGGTGTCAAACGTATTTGAAGGTAGAGACACAGAAGCCACAGAATCTACAGGACTAACCAAAATTTATAAGGGATTCTCTATAATACTTTATTCTACAATAAGCAGATAGAAGCCAGCTCTGAATTAAAAAAATAATAAGACAAAGTTCCACTAGATTAGACTTACTGTTAATGAGTTTAAATGTATTTTAGATCATAAATTTATTAGTTACTTGTACCTAAAACAGGCACACTGCTGACACACTCTAGTGACTGGGGAAAAGGAGAAGTAAACTTTCAGATACATTTTGAACTTCCCAACTTTGAGCCAAATGGGAGAAACACTACAGTCAAGAGTAATTTTAAATGTAGTTTTTGGTGGTGGTTGAGGAAAGGGAGCAGCAAACTGCTGGAAGAACTGGAAGGCTGGCTCTGGTATAATTGGGAGACCTTCCTTACCCCTGAACACGCGGGTGGATGACGCACTGATTTCCACATGATGTCCACGCGTCATGGGTCTCTCCTTCACTTCTTTTTCTCACATTAACCTTTTCTTGATAGTTATCCTCTGACAGACTTAAAAAAAAATTACACTACCTCCTTTATCACTAGAAACACATAGATATTTAAAAATGTGTTCTAAGTTCATCCTGCTTATAATAAAGTAAGTACTCTCAAGTTGGTATCATTCTTTTTATAACCAGGTACATTGAACTTTTCTCACAATTTATGACAGCTCAGATCTGCAAGCCAAACAGTTCAAAACCTTTCCCAGAGAGAATATATTCAGTGTTACAGAGTGCCAGTAATTAAAGTCATTTTCTAATAACTTCCCACGTCAAATTTGGAGGGCCAGATCAACTCCTTTTCCCACTGTATCAGACATACTTTGGAGTCCTTGCCCACCCAATACCCTAGTCTCTGGACATCATCCACTCATAATCTTTGCTATCTTTTTTTCCCTTTTACCCCATTGTCCTCTTTGTCTTCCTAATCTAAAGCTGAAGCAGGCCAAAACAAGGAAATATATTAAAAACAAACACTTTGTGTTGATTCTGTGTAAAGTAAATTTAAACTCTGGCATTTAGTTTGCTTAACTGTGGTTCCTATAAGCATCCTGAGAGAACTGGTTTTCAATCAGGTATGATTTTGCTTGCCAAGGGACCTCTGGCAATGTCTGGACACATTTTTGGGGACCACAACTGGGGTGTATATATGTATCTAGTGGGTAGAGGGTAGAAGCTAGGGATGCTGCTCAACATCCTACAGTGCACGGAAAGTCCCCACCATAAAGAATAATCTGGCCCCAAATGTCAAAAGTGCCAGGGCTAAGAAACCATGGCTTCAAGTGATAGTACAAAACTAAAGCTTTATACCACAAACCTCCATTTGGTTGGTCAAGTACCTGACAGATGGCTTTTAATACATAAGCCAGGGTTCTAATAGTTATTTGTTAAATGAAGGTCTGTGCTTCTCTACAAACCCGAGGCAGGAAAATTAAAATGAACGTCCCGGTTATAAGCTGAATATTTCGTTTTCAGACAAACTTTCCAAAGATTCATTTAAAAATCTATTTACAAGCTTGGATTAAAACCTGTCCATTAAAAAGTCAAATTACTCAAATTTTAAGTAACATTTTTTCCACTAGAAAAGATACATTTATAGATGCCAGAAAATAATTTTTTGTAATAGCATCATATGAATAAAATCCTGACATTCCTGCAAAAGAACTGAGGTAAAATTCTAACACTTAACAGTGGCACTGTCCAGGACTGTATACTGCTATATTAAATTATCTACTCAATTCTATCATAAAACTAGACTGCAAGGCCTATAATTTCTTTAAATAGCTATGGCAATAGTTCAAGACGTTATTTTCTATATAATGAGGAGAAATGGTATCTGGTGTGGAAAAACCTAAACCCAATTATAAGCAGAAAGAATTCAATTGGAAAAATCTTAAATGTGAAGCAATTATATTTAATACCTCAACTTCAGGATTAAATCCTCTGAATGACATTCTTCCGTAGAGAAGATCTTCACATAACAAGAAACTCTGCTCTTCTATTATGAAACTCCTAGACGAGAAAATAAACCTGTATTAATACCATGACTACTTCTAACAAAGCACAGCAAATAAAAGTCAAGATTTCAAATGAAAAATACATCTTATGGTTCTCAGCAGAATCAAGAAAAAATACAGTAATATTTCTGACCTAGGATTAGAAATAAAAACGGATTAATTTGGTCAACAAAAGCGTTAGGAGGCAAGAGCGGCAAGGGCACCTGAATTTTCCAAAAGTGAAGCAAAGGTTCATTGACGTTTATACCCCCCACCAAGTTTTTATTAAATCTGCAGAAATTTGGTAGCTTTAAAAGAGTGTTTTAATTGGAGCTCTTAGCTGTAAATAACGACTGGCCCTGGATGACTTAAGTAGAGAAGTAATTTATTATAAGGATACTGGTATCTCACAGAATCAATGGGAGAGCTGGATGAGCAGAACTGGAAAATGGGCAGAAACAGGGTAGCTAGGTGGCTGACTCCAAACCAAAATCATGCTACAAAACCACCCTGGTAAAAATGACACTGCTGCTGAGAGGGCATCCAGGAGGCACTGTTGCCCTGGAAATGTGATGCAAGTGTGAATGTTTCAGTCTTAAAAGGGATTCTCCCGTGAGTCACCAGTTTATGACCCCAATTCCAGGTAAGCATATCCGACTACAGCCTAGCAATCAACCATAAAGCAAGCCAGGAAAGCAAATACTTGGCCTTTATGGCAGACTGTTCCTTGTCAAGCAATCTTGCCCTGCTTCTGGTCAAGATGCGCTCATTCATTCACTCACTCGGCAAACACTTGTTAAACCGAACTGTGTGCCAGGCACTCTTCTAGAGCTGGGGAGACAGCCATTACTGAGAGGCTCTGCTCTCATGCAGGTTACATTCTAGAGGGGGGCCAGATAATAAATAACAGACTTATACAATGGATAACATGAAGAAGGTTATTACACTCCTGGCCACAAGGGAGCAACTGATACCAAACCAGCCCACCAACTGTAACCAAAAAGTTTAGGCACATGTTCTCTTGAATTTTTTGTTCAGCCTCTTCCATAAACTAGGGATTCCCTTTCAACCAGCCGATCTTGTTTCTTGTGAAGTACAGGTGATAAAACATCACCAATGTCCCCAGTAAATCATCTCCCTCAGGAAAGCACCATACATATGCATTTAAGCATTCACTTAAGTCAAGAGGTGGACCCAAAGGCCAGGGAAGGATTCATAGTAGGGCCACTGGCCCCTCAGAGGGCTTTCCCATGGGTTTCTATTGGCCCAATAACGGTAACATTAATATAAAAAGGAGCATAAGTGGTTTGTTATCTACAGCATAGTTTCAATGATGAGCGACACTAATTCAGTTAGCAAATAAGGGAAATATTCATGTTTTTGCAGATGAGAAACTACTGCTCAGCAAAAAATAAACAAACTTGCCTGAGGCCATAAATAATATGCACGGCAAAACAGGGCAAAAACTCACTGCTGAGAAACAATTCTCTATGGGTCTCTCTCATTTTAGCACACCTTGTGAGTGAGGCACTAAATGCCCTTTTGTTCCGAAATATCTTTTTAAGGATATATGTACAGTGAACAGCTTTGAAAGGCAGAGCTTTGCCTTCATTCTTCCTCTGGAGCAAAGCACACACTTGCTTAATGCCCAGTATGATAAAGATAATGCCTCCATTGGAGCCAAGGGCAAGTCTGTTTGCAGTCTAGTATCAAAGACTCAGGTTTCCTAAGCTCAGGACTTTGCTGTGATGCAAACCTACTGTGGGTGCCACATCATCCTCCCTGGGATTAGGGAAAATGATGCCAACGTGATGCTCATGCTGCTTGCTGTGCTGTGAGTAATAAAGTCCTCTGTCTGACTCAGGAATCTCGTACCTTCCACCAGTATCCATGAAACTGTGGCAGGCTAACTTGTCAGTTTGCTAAGTAGGGTCAATCTCAGAGCTCACAGTTCTTGAAGTTCACCAGGCCACAATGCACAAGCACGAGAAGCACGGGAGGCAAAAATACTTTTTAAACAACATCCTATGGCAAAGGAGTAATTAAAATGGCTATACTCACATCCTCTATACCAGGGCACATCCTCTGGAGAAAAACCATATAGCCACAACACAGCAAAAACTTGGATCTGGTAAATTCTATTCCTAGTATCCCTAAGTATTTTATATCAGGTTCCCTGGAAACAGACTCTGAGACAGAGTTATATGCAGAAGTTTTATTGGTGAGTGCTGCGTGGCAGATGCCCCTCTATGGAAACGAAGACTGCAAGACTGGGCTGAGGGAGAAGCTGACTTGCAACGTGGCTATGCCAAGACCTCAGCCCCTACAAGAAACTCTAAGAAGCCCTGCAGTTGTTCCAAGCTGAGACAAAGAAGCCAGACCCTCAGCCCCCCTATATAGCCTGGTCACTGGCTAGGGGTGTCTTATAAGGGGAGCTATGAACACTGAACAGCCCTAACAGTCACTGAGTTATAGCCCAGTGCAGCTGAATGGCAACCTCTAGACTCCCAGAGCATATACACAATGGAATCTCCAGTTTCACAGATAGTAGTAACCCACTGCAATAATTCAGATGACAATACCAAGTAAAGATTCACAGACACAAATGAGCAAAAAGAGTGGGTGAATTTCATAATATTCAAGTATAAGGAAACACATATACTGCTAACATTTCTTGTGTTTTATGCCAGGCACTGTGGTCACTGCTTCACATACATTATCTCATTTACTTCTCATAATGTAAGTGACAGATACTATCACCACACCCAATATACAAATGACAAGACAGGTTCAATAACTTGCCCAAGATCCCAAGTAAGCAAGTAGCAGAGGTGGGCATCAAACCCAGGTCTGCCTGTCTCCAGAGCCCATGCACTTAATTAACCAATCCATTCCACTGTCTCCCTATTTGGGGTGTTAAAACACAAACACCCCAGGGACATACCATCCATTTACCCCTCCAGATCTATTCCCCAGTCCCCCCCACCACCATCAATACCCTGGGAGGCTGATCTGAATGTAATACATGGAAGGGCTCCTTTGCTGTCTGGAACGGCTGGCTCCCTTCCTATGGGATTACTTGGGCTGGCTGTGCCCTCAAATAAAGGTAGCAGCTCTTGTAAGATGCTCTCTCCACACAGCCTGTCTTGAGATTCAGTAACCATTCCCTCCTCCCCTTGAACCTCCAGGCCTGGAGGGGAAATTATTTCTACTATACAAGCCACCAAGGTGATGCACTGTCCACAGTGGCTTTCCCACAACCGCTCACACTTTTGTGGGGTGGTTTTAAC
>NW_006779163.1:2194751-2214424 GCF_000442215.2 Lipotes vexillifer | reverse complement strand
TCCCTACACCTGCTCACACTTTGGTGGTCTGTTATACACTCCTCAAATTACCCAATTTGACAGTGTCATCTCTTCCTGCCAACATCCTAAACTGATAATTCGTTCCTATACATAAATAGGACACTAAATGATGGCAAAAGGTTATTATTTACTGCTATGGTCTGAATGTTTTTGTCCCCCCCACCCCCAATTCATATGTCAAAATCCTAACCCTCAAAGATGATGGTACTAGGAGGTGAGGCCTTTGGAAAGTTCATAAGTCATGAGCGTGGGGTTTCATGAAGGGGTTTAGGGCCTTAGGAAAGAGACCCCACAGAGATCCCTAGCCACTTCCACCAGGTGAGGACACAGCAAGAAGGCGCTGGCTATGAACCAGGAAGAGGGCCATCATGAAAACATGACCATGCTGGTATCTTGATCTTAAAATTCCAGCCTCCAGAACTGTGAGAAATAAATTTCTGTTGTTCATGAGCTTCCCAGTCTGTGGTATTTTGTTATAGTACCTGAACAGACTGAGACACCTACCTCCCTAGGAAAGGAATCTAGAGGTCATTTTTCTGGGACTAACATGCTGTGTTGGGGGAAAAAAACAATACTGAAAACAGGATATAAACTGTCTTGCTTTTCAATAAAAGCAAGTAACAAAACATGTGGCAAAACTTCGAGCAAGTTAAGCCAAGGCATAAAATTAAATTATAGCTCCTTACCAGTAACGGTCCCTTCCTACCAACCCCCGCTCCCAAATCCATACCATCTTCAGCATCATCTTCGCCTTCCTCACTAACATCTGGCTTCCTCTGAGAAGCAAGAGAAAAGCAAGTTGAGAAGCAAGCAGAGAAAACAAAGTACCTTCCTTCCATCCCACCTGGTGGGACGTACTTTCTATCTTTAGAGAAGCATGTCTAACCTTCCAGAAAAGATTCAGAAAAAGCCCGCCAAATGAACCATGGCAAACAATGTGTTAAAAAGAAAATAAATTACAAGGTATGGAAAGGAAAGACATAAATGGGCCTGGAGACAATAAGCAGCATCTTCAGTCATTTGACAAAATTTAAATAAAACTGCCACACCACAGAGGTTACCAAGGTAAGAAAAGCATCAAGGAGAAATGATAAATCGCCTCCAGAAGAATTTAGAAAAATTAATTGATGATGTGAATCCTTCACTCCTTCATTCAAAATTTATCATACATCAACCAAGCTTAGAGGTGGAAGAGAAATGATCTAGTGTGTTATCAAGCTTCAGTTAATGACTAGCTGGTGACCCTGGCCTAGTTACCCTTCCTTAAGCTTCAGTTTCATCAACTATAAAATGGATGGAATGATAGTAGCCAGCTCTCAAGTTTGCTATGAGGATTAAATAATTAAGAGATGTAAAGTGCTTAGCCCAGTTCCTAGAACACACTATACACTCAATTCAACTTAGCTAAGATGACTGGTATTAATAGCAAAAATTTAAAAAAAAGAAAATAAACAAAACATTCTTGACCTGCCTTTACAAAGCTCAGCCTAATAGAGAACTCTGTTACTGAAACAAAACTGGAAAGGCTTGAAGAACACATCTAATCTTCAGAACTTAATATGATACAGAGCACATGACTGATTCTCATAAAACGTCTCCAGCTATTACCAGGGACATACAGGCTGGATTCCTTTATTCAATGTAAAAAACGAACGATGTTATAAATGATGGCCGAGGACCAATAAAAATGTATAAATCAAACTAGAACTCTAACAGACTTAATAATTTAAAAAAATTTGCAAGTCTAGTTCAAGAAACTGAATAGATACTATTTCATGGGTTTTATGTCATGCAATGATCAATCACATTTACAGGGATTTCCCTTTGAACGCCCAAAGTGTCATAAAAAACCTACTCTTTCTCTTTAAGCTCGGGCAAATCCAAGTACCAGTGCTCTTCACTAATGATTTTCTTTTCTTCCTCTTCTAGTTGTTTCTTGGTTTCTGAGTCCAGTCCCCTTTGCATGAACTGCCAAAACGAAACAAAATCAGTGTCAGCAACTATTTTTCCCAGCTTACAGTTGAGGAAAACTCAACCTGCCCTCCCTCATTTCTCTGGAAATCCCGTCTCATGGGTGGGGGTGGGGTGACCAAGCAGCTTAGCCCTGCCCTTGACAACATCACTTCAGGAGGGAGCCTGCTAGAGCACATAAAAAGCAACATGTGTACTTCCTTTAGAAGACTTTAAAAGAGCTTTACCACATTTTAGTTTTTCTGATTTAATAAAACAGGCAAAAAACCCCAACTGTATTCAATAAGTATCACGTTAAATATTTCAGTTTTACATAATAGCCAGTGAGCAAGGGCTAAGACAAAAGACTGATCCACAGAGCAGGACAGGCAGGTTGAGACAGAAAGTGAGGGGGGCACAAAGGAGAGGATGCTCAGTACTATCCGAATGTCTCTCTGACCTGGGAAGCCCATCGGCCTTTGCACCTGCTGACCTGGATTTGTAATGCCCTTCTCAAGTTCTTCCACCTGGCCAACTTCTAGCACTTCTGACATAGGTAAGGCTACTCCATCTCCGTAAAATCGTCCCTGACAGCTGCAGGCGAAATCAGCATCTCTTTCCCAGAAGCTTCCCATGGCAGCTTCAACTAGTCTCAGGACATTTTAATTTCTTGAGTATCTGTTTTTTTCTGAAGACCTTCAGGGCAGGGACTGTGTTTGGATCATCTCCATCAGCACCAGCATGACGAATGATGCATTGTAAGGGCTCTGTGAACACAGATGGCCACAAAGCTGTATCTGTAACCCCGCTGCTCTTCACTTACATCTATCCTCTGAAACGCTCATCAACTCTACGGCTGCCCTTTATTCTAAAATCTGCAGAAGCTCAACTCAAAACAGGCCAGTCCTGCTGTTAGTCTCTTCCTAGCACAAACAATAGCTATATTTCCTTAGGAGATAGACGAACAAACCAAGAAGTTAACTGCAGCAAAATGACAAAGTATCAATATGGGAAAAAATAAATTCAGAAAACATCCAGGAGCACCCCAGAAGTTAG
Source organism: Lipotes vexillifer (assembly GCF_000442215.2). Classification (NCBI taxonomy): domain Eukaryota; kingdom Metazoa; phylum Chordata; class Mammalia; order Artiodactyla; family Lipotidae; genus Lipotes; species Lipotes vexillifer. Next base: position 2,211,397 of record NW_006779163.1, on the reverse strand, counting down.
GTCTAGGGTTCAACTGGGTTCCATTAATCCCCATTTATTTCCCTTATCCAGGCTCCATATTACTTTCCCCTCTACTCCAGCTCTTCCAAAAACACAAGCAGTTTTAGGCATAAGGGCTTTACCAATGGCTACAAAATGAAATGACAAAACTTGAAAAATGTTCACAAATACAGTGATAACATCAAGTTCTGATGATGATGTAGAGAAACTGGATCACTCCTACACTGCTGGTGGGAAAGTAAAATGGTATAACCTCTGTGGAAAATAGCCTGACAATTTCTTACACAAGTAAACATACACTTACCATAGAACCCAGCAACTGTCCTCTTGGGCATTTATCCCAGAGAATGAAAACTTACATTCACTCAAAAAGTTATACAAGAATATTCACAGCAACTCTATATGCAACAGCCCCAAACTAGAAACCAAAATACTCTTCAAGAGGTGAATGGTTAAGTATATGGTACATCCATAGCATACAGTATATATATATACAGCATACAGCAATAAAAAGGAACTGCTGATTGACTCAATAACCTAGAAGGATCTCAAGTGAATTATGCTGAGTGAAAAAAGTCAATCTCGAAAGGTTACACGTTGTAATGATTACATTTACACAACATCTTTGAAGTAACACAACTATAGGAATGGGGAACCGATCCGGGGTTGTCAGAGGTTAGGCATGATAGAAGGGAGTGGGCGTGGCTACAAAGGGGTCGCTCAAGGGAACTTGGTGGTGACGGAACAATTCTGTATCCTGAATGTGGTAATGGTTACATGAATCTACACACGATAAACACTCTCACATACACTTGCTCCCACACATGAAGGAATGCATGTAAAACAGTGAAATCTGAGCAGGCTCTGTGGATTGTACCACTGTCCATTTCCTGGCTTTGCACTGTACTCTAGCAATATAAGACAGGGAGGTGAAGTGTGCCCGGCATCTCTCTACATTTTTTGCAACTTCTTGTGAATCTATTATTATTTTAAATAAACATAAAAGAAATGTTTGCAACCTATCTAAAGTGTTTTGAGGTCCTCATCCTTTCACCTCTGTGTCTATAGCCTCACCATAGGAAAGAAGAATTGGCAATTTCTGTAATGCATACCCTGTACTTCCCACTCCTTCTGCCTCAGCTACTCAACATCATGCTTCAATTTTCTGCCTGGCAAAATATTTCTCTGGGAAGGCCCAGAGCATGTGTCCTTTGGGCCTTCCCTGACTTTTTTGGCCAAGCTCTTCTCAGGTCTGTTCCCATAAAAGAATACGTTTCCCTACTTCTAAGACAGGCTTATGACCACTGGCTCATTATGCTTTTTCTGTGCCTCCCAAAAGACTAAGATTATGAATAGTAGACCATGTCTTTTGTTCATCGTGTATTACTGGTACTCAGGCAGTACTTGGTACTGGAGAGGAACTCAATAAATTTTCTCTGAACGTGAGTCTAGACTTGTCTTATTTTTCCAGACTCCCTTTCTTGGATGGTTCTCTTTAAACCTAGATGCTTCATTTCATCACTTATACTCTTGGTGGTGAAACTCATCAGTCCTGCCCAACTGCCCTTTTACCTCCTAATTTTAGTCAGGTAGATATTATTTACGTTATACAAAATACACACACACACACACATTCTGTACACATGGAAAGGACAGATCATCCTATGAATATGAATCAAGCAACTCCCCAATTCTCCTGACTCTACAGCATCTAAGAACATACTCTAAAGATAGCGATTTAACTTTACTCACAACTGACGGCCTAGGGCAGGTCTCACAAACTAGTACAGTCCTCAGGCTGGATGTATATTGTTGTAAATAAAGCTTTACTAGAACAAGATCATATTCATTTGGCTCTGAGCCACAATGGAAGAGCTGAGTAGTTGTAACAGTGGCTGTTTGGCCCACAAGACTAAAGTCTCTTTACAGAAAAAATTCACTAATTTCTGTCTTAAGGGTCCAAAAGAGCTAAAATCACAAGTAAGTACCCTCTCTACAACCATTCCATCATACTGACAGCCCTTCCACCTACCTCCTTTACTTTCTACTTCTGCTCAGGATCACCCTCCAGCCCCCAATAGCTGACCAAGACAGAGGAATTCGAGTACACTAGAAAACAAATGAGTCAATATTAAATCCTCAACCCTCTCATTCTTACTCTACAATTAGCTCTGGCTGAACAGCTATGCTAGATAAGGAAACCGAATGCAGCTGCTCCAGTGCTTCTCAAAGGGTACCCCACTCTATCTGTATACACTGTCTCCCCTGGTATCCTGCCAGTAAGTTCTTTCTCATCAATGGCTGAAGTTGCTAACCCACATAGAGAACCTGGGTAATTTTTTTCTCTCTCTTTTGCTTCCAATGTCCAGTTGTGTCTTGCCCAATCACTCAAGTAGGGGTGGATAATTTTTTTAAGTTAACTTCTTCCTTCCTAATTCCAGAGTCAGATAGTTGGTCTGAGCCCTAATCACCCAGCACATCTTCACTTGACTTATTCCAAGAGATAAAACAACTGCTACAATCTTTCCAATGTCTGCTTTGCCAGTCCACTTCTCTGAAACTTACATGATGTTACAAACCATAAGCAAAAATAAAAACTCTGTTCAGTAAAGATTCAAATTTTGCTAATACGCTTGAAAGAAGTACTTTAGAGATGATAAATTATGCTATGATTTACCCAGCACCCTCACTCTCCCTATTCACCCCTAGTTACACCCTAGCTCAACTCCATTCATGTCTTGCACATGCAACATTTACTCTCCAATCTTACAAAACATTACTCGTGCCTTGCTTCCCTTCACTGGAAATTCCATTATTCTGTAAACATGACAGCTAACAGTCTGCATCTATGAGTGGTGTTCAGCGACAAGCAGTACAGATAGTAATTAAGAGCAGGGGCTTTGACGCCAGACTGCCTGAGTTTAAGTCCTGCCAATACTCTTTATTAGCTGTGTAACTTTGGGCAAGTTACCTACTTCTTGTTTCAGGTGCCTCAGCTGTAAGAGAGGGATAATAATCGTGCCCACCTCAAAGAGTTATTACGTGGACTTCACATGTTATAATATGCAAAGCACTGAATGTCTACCACATAGTATGTTTGCGACTACTATTAAGTTTCAAGGCTTGGGTGTTTCTCTTGTTTGAATTCCTGTACTCATTTCATACACTCTTGTCTTCCCCCACACAACTCTGAAATTATTTGGTTAAACTGATTCAATTTCAAACCTGCAAATCACTTTTCTTTCAAGTTGGGTGACATAATTCACTTTCACCGCAACTGTTAAAATTCTCTCCATTCCCACCATCACCTGAAACCCCTCACCCAGATGATTAGTTCTAGCTGGTCGTTATGACTGCATTTTGGTCCCTTGTTGGGTCTTTCTTTCACCAATGTATTCTCCACTGGACAGTTAAAGTAACGGTGAAAAGTAAAAAGCACAGCTCATGATACTTTCCCCGGTGCGCAACTGCTTCCCAATGCTCACAAGATAAAGAAAAAAATCCTTAACCTGGCCTAAAATTCCTTGCATCTTGTGATTACTGTCTCCTTTTCCGGGCCCATTTCTTGCTACTTGCCTTCAAGACATACTGAATGACCTCTAGTTCTTGGAAATGACGGCTTTTTGGGGTTTTGCCTCTCAGACTTCTGAACTCGCTTTCCCCACAGTCTATGCCGCTATGCACCCAACCCTCCCACCTACCCTTCAGTCTCTACTAGACGCCATTTCCCTCAGAAGCCCAAGTAAGTTCCAGGGGCTTCCGGCGACTCTAGCATCACCGCACTTAGTACACTGCATCCTAACTGCCTGCTTAGGCGTCTCTCCTATCCGGCTGCGGGCTTTAAAAGAGAATCCGACGGATTTAATCCGGTTCCCAGTGCCTAACGCAGAGCAGGCGCTAAGTGAATGAATGACCGCGAGAGCTGGAGGTCCTCCGGGGCCTCTCGAATGCCCCCATACGCCCGCCGCCTCGGCTCTAGCCAAGTCTGGAAGACCGGGTACTCCCGCCGCCCGACCCGCATCCCTCGCGTCCCCGCACCTTCATGCGCAGCAGGTTCTTGGACAACTTAGTTTTGCGTTCGGCTGCCATACTCAGCACCCCTGCGGCCGCGCTCCGCCACTAGGTCCGCCGCGCATGCGCGATGCTGCGTGCGCGTCGGCGCCTTCTTACGTACATCGCGTCGTGTCGCCCCGTGGCTCCGCCCCCGTTTTCGCGCTTCAGCTTGGCCCGCGCTTTTCGCGCGTCGCCTCAGGGAGCGCTCGCCTAGTGAGGAAGCTCAGGGGAGAGGCGCGGCAGCCAAAGCAGGAGTGAGAGCGACCTGACGCCGGGAGGGAGACCCCAAAGAGGCCGCAGCCGCAGAAGGCCGGAGTTCTGGCCGCTTTCGGCCTTCCCCGAGGGCTTCGACCGGGCCCCTCAGGCCGCGCACCGGCTGAGCGCCGCCCGCCTCACGGACCCAGTCCTGCCTCGCCGACCCAGTCACCCTGGTGAGACCTTTGAGGTAGTTGCCACAGCAGCCGTCACCGCCCCCCCCCCCGCCCCCGACCGTTTCTTTCACGTGTTTCTAACGTGGCTGGCGGGCTTTCTATGTTCTGCATCACTTTACATGTCATAAGTTCATTTTATATCCTCGATAAACCCTATGGGGCGGTCATTATCCCCTTGTTACAGTTGAGTGAACTGAGGTACAGGCAGGTTCCAGAGCTAGCCCAAAGCCAGAGGGAGGGAGGTGGGGGATGAACCCAGGCGGTCTGGCCGCAGAATGGCCCTTACAAACAGTGTTAAATCCACCTGTTAACTGGTGTGTGCGTTGCTGAACCTAAATGATCTGTCAACGAGGAAGAATAGGAAGAGGTAGATGTCAAAGACATATGAGCATGAGAACATGACCTTGTTTTAATCCGAGGAATTAAAAGAACGTTGCCAAGTTGATACTTTTAATGCTCCGTGTATCACCTAAAGACAGTTTTCACACCGTTCACAGCTGCCACACTTTGGAAAACACCCAGCCTAGTAGCTTTTCAGCTGATAGCGTGCACTGTATGCCGAATTCTAATGCTGGGTATCCCACGTGTATTATTTTATTTAATCCTTATAAGAACTCTGAAGAAGGTATTCGTTTGGGAACCTGAGGTCCAGAGAGGGTAAGGGACTTAGCAGAGTTTACACAGCTAGTAAGTGTTAGAGCTGAGGTTGACCAGAGAGCTGACACATGAATAAAACATGGCCATGCCCTGGCAGGTTTTCTCAGAAAGTCATGATAATGTGGTAAGTGGTTACCACACTGAGAAACTTACTCATTCACATGTGCGTGTGAAACACTGGGCTAATCTCTGAGCTACACTAGTGCGTAAAAACATATGACCTCCCTTTCCTGGAGCTGACATTCTGGTGAGTGCCATGGCAGAAAGAAAATGATGATGTGATAGAGTGACTTGTAGGGTTACGTTAGTTAAGGTGATCTGGGATGGCTCTTGTCAGATGATATTGCCAGGGCCTGAAAGCTGAGAAAAACCTGTTGGATGAAGGGTTGGAGGTAGAGTGTACTAAGAAGAGGGAATAGCAACTGTAAAGGTCCTGAAATGAGAACGAGATGAGTTGTCACAGAGTTTACCAAGTGGGAACGATAGAGGTGATCCCATGTTATGGGTTGAATTGTGTCCCTCCAAAATTCATCAGAATTTTGTTTCAGAATGTGGCTGTATTTGGAAACAGGACCTATAAAGAGGTGATTAAGTTAAAGTGAGGCCCTTACAGTGGGTCCCAATGTAATCTGACTGGTGTCCTTATAAGAAGAAATTTGAACACACAGGGAGATACCAGGAATGCACATGCACAGGGGAAAGACACAGTGAGAAGGTGGCCATTTGAAAGCCAAGGAGAGAGGCCTCAGAACAAACCAAACCTGCCTGTGCCTTCGTCTTGAACTTCCAGCCTCCAGAACTGTGAGAAAATAAAGTTTTGTGGTTTAAGCCACCTGGTCATAACTGTTTTGTTATGGGAGCCCTAGCAAACTAATATGACACAAAATTAGGTATTGATTACAGTTATAATAAGAGCCCTACATGAAAAGTATGGGGCTCATGAGAGGGTATAGCAAGGGCACCTAAACCATTCTGGCCTGGAAAAGGGAAGGACTCTTAAAAGTGGGACATTTAAGTTGAGATATGAAAGGGGAGGAGTTAGCCTGGGGAAAGGCCTTCCAATCATTTAGTTTTGTGCCTCTGTAACTCCCATATATCCACAGAAAACTTTTCATCTTGCAAAACTGAAACTCTACCCATTGAACGATAACTCCTCATTCCCTCCTCCCCTGGTAACCACTATACCACTTCCTGCCTCTGTGAATTTGACTTCTGTTCAGGATTTTGAAAGAGGTTCTGTGGGAGCAAAGGTGAAGAAGGGATCCATTCTGTAGTCTGCATCTGGGAAACAGAGCTGACTAATATGATCTTGAAGGATAGGCACAGGTCTTATCAGCTTAAGAGGAAAACAATTCTTGACAGAAGTAAGAGCATATGTACACCAGCTAAGGATGCTAGAAGCTCCAGACCTTCCCTCTGGACCTCTGTTGTTACCAGTCTACTTGCACACTGGATTCTGATTCCTTTTCCTGAAATATTGGCCTCATGGCCACTGACCTACTCCACAATTTACAATGACTATTGTTGTCTGAGGGATGAAGGTCAAATTCTTCAAACTTCAAAATTCTACATTTTTATTTGACATAGAAAATACTTATAATTAAAGCTAATCCCCAAAGTCTCTTTCTACCCATCAAAATGTAATAAATGAGAAGTGATTTAAAAGTAATAATGTAATTTTAACTTTGAATTAAACTCCCAGACATGGAAGATAACTCCTTGATCTCTCTATGCTGTTGAATTTTAGAATACAGAGGATTGGTTTCACACTCAATAATGTGTTAACCTGTTTTAGTTACATAGCCAAGCAAACATCATTTTGAGGGAAGAGATATTTTCATAGGTCTTCACACAATTCTGAATCCTTTCATAATGGAATTTGTTGGAAGTGTGAAAACCTCCATTTCCTTCCAGTTACTAGATCCATCAAGAACACATCCCCTGAGTCTCTTCACTCTTGGAGCTGATCATGTCTAAGGCTGTGCAGCCCAGTACAGTAAGCCTAGTCATATGTTGCTACTGAGCACTTGAAAGGTGGGTAATGTGACTGAGTAACGGAATATTTAAATTTAGTTAAATTTTAAAACTATAGCAGTGTAAAATATTTTCCTGTTATACACATTTCATTGTTTTGGAAGGACTGCATTTCACTTTAGCCTTTGCAGATTTATTGTCTGCATTGAGATGGGCTGTAAGTGTAAAATATATACCACATTTCAAAGACTTGAAAAAAGTAAAATATTTATATTTTTCATATTGACTACATGTTGAAATATTGAGTTTGGATGTATTGGTCTAAATAAAACCTAGTATTACAATTAATTTCATCTGTTTCTTTTTTTAATGAGGCTACTAGAAAATTTAAAATTATGTATATATCTTGCATTCCTTTTTCTTCTCTTTCTCTTCCCTCCCCCCCCCCCCCTTTCTCCTTTCTTCTTTCTTTTTCTCTTTTTCTGTTAGCTTTTGTTCTTTTGTTTTTTGCAAGTACCAGAAATTGACAATGGCTTATTGAATAAAATGGTGATTTATTAGAAGGACATTTCTAGTAGTTCATAATAAGGTTTGACAACAAGGACAAGTTAAAAGCACAGATACCAGGGCAGCCCAGGTATCTAGGAAGCAGGAACTAAGTGCCACTGTAGGAATGATGAGCATCAGGTGATTGCTCTTAGGACACTCAATTTTTCAAAGTCAAGGAGAGAATCTCATTGAGTCTTAGCTAAGAGAGGTCAAGACTGGATTTATAGTCCCTTTAGGACTATACAAAATGGGGGAGGGTAATTCTTTTTTTTTTTTTTGCGGTACGCAGGCCTCTCCCTGTTGTGGCCTCTCCCATTGCGGAGCACAGGCTCCGGACATGCAGGCCCAGCGGCCATGGCTCACCGGCCTAGCCGCTCCGTGGCATGTGGGATCTTCCCGGACCGGGGCACGAACCCTTGTCCCCTGCATCGGCAGGTGGACTCTCAACCATGGCGCCGCCAGGGAAGCCCGAGAGTAGTTCTTTAAAGAGTAAATTGGGTGCTATAACCAAAGAAGAGATAATCATTTTACAAGCCAAAACAGCAAAGCCAAGGTTAAGTTCCTATTTAAGGCAGGAAGGAGAGTTCTGTTGACACAGCCATGGAGGACAAATAAGGAGCATCAGTTGGGAAACTGACATACAATATCAGATCTCCCTTTCTCACAAAATGTGTTCCCTCTTACTACTAAATCTTACTACTTTATGACTGACAGTCATAGACTCCTATTTTTTCTGCCTTCTGCCTTTTTCATTCTTTAACATATATTTTTAAGCATTTCTTATGTTCCTGGCCCTTTGGTAGGTGGTGGGGAAAATACCCCTTCCCTGATGCTATGCCACAGACAAGGATATAGGTCTTAAATGCTGTCAGGGATAAGACTTATGGCAGGAAACCTAATCTGGATTTGAGGAGCTTGGAGAGCCTTCCTTGGGGAAGTGACACCTAAGCTGAGACCTCAAGATGAATTAAGTGTATACCAGACCAAAAAAGGGAAGGGGGCAGGAGTAATGAAGGAGAATTTAATTCAGATGGAAGGGTGTTTGAATGATGGCTATTGTGTAAGTGACAAGTCTGGAGAGGCAACCTAGGGCCAGATCTTAAAGGCCATATGTTAAGTCGGTAGGATTTTGAAAGTTCCTGTGAAGCTGTTGAACTGTTTTACCAGGAGAATGGCATCATTTAAAAACTGTACAATATGGGGACTTCCTTGGTGGTGCAGTGGTTAAGAATCCGCCTGCCAATGCAGGGGACACTGGTTCGAGCCCTGGTTTAGGAAGATCCCACATGCCACGGAGCAACTAAGCCCGTGCACCACAACTACTGAGGCTGCACTCTAGAGCCCATGAGCCACAACTACTGTGCCCGCATGCCACAACTACTGAAGCCTGCGTGCCTAGAGTCTGTACTCTGCAGTAAGAGGAGCCACCTCAATGAGAAGCCTGTGCACCACAATGAAGAGTAGCCCCCACTCGCCGCAACTAGAAAAAGCCCGTGTGCAGCAACAAAGACCCAATGCAGCCAAAAAAAATAATAATAATTAAAAAAAACAAAAAACGGCACAACAGAATTGTGTAAATCTTAAGATCACTCTGACCAACAACCAAAAACTATTAGAACTAATAGATGAATTCAGTAGAGTTGCAGGATACAAAATTAATATGCAGAAATTTGTTGCATTTTTATACACTGATAAACTATGAGAAAGAGAAACAGAAAATAGTCCCATTTACAATTGCATCAAAAGAAAAAAATACCTAGCAATAAATTAAACCAAAGAGGTGAAGGACCTGTACTTATGAAAACTATGACACATAGAGGACAGAATTTGAAAACAACACAAATAAATGGAAAGATACACAGTGCTCATGGACTGGAACAATCAATATCCTTAAAATGTCTGTGCTACACAAATCAATCTACAGATTCAGTGCAATTCCTTTCAAAATATGCATAGCATTTTTCACAGAACTAGAACAATGCTAACATTTTTATGGGACCACAAAAGACCCCAAATAGCAAAAGCAATCTTGAGAAGGAAAGACAAATCTGAAAGTATCACACGCTCAGCATGTGTAGCATGCTACAAAGTTCTAGTAATCAAAAGTACAGTACTGGCACAAAGGCGTACACATAGAAAAATGGGTCAGAATAGAGAGTCCAGAAATAAACCCCTGCTCACATGGTAAATTGATCTATGACAAAGGAGACAAGAATATACAATGGGGAAAAGATAGTGTCTTCCATAAATGGTGTTGGGAAAACAGGGCAGCTACATGCAAAAGAATGAAACTGGACCACTTCTTACACCATATACAAAAATAAACTCAAAATGGATTAAAGACTTAAATGTAAGACCTGTAACCATAAAGCTCCTAGAAGAAAACTAGACAGTAACCTTTTTGACATTGGTCGTAGCAATCTCCTCAGGCAAGGGAAACAAGCAAAAATAAACAAATGGGACTATATCAAACTAAAAACCTTTTGCACATTGAAGGAAATCACCAACAGATCGAAAGGCAACTAAGGAATGGGAGAAGATATTTGCAAATGATATATCTGACAAAGGGTTAATGTCCAAGATATATAAAGAACTAATACAACACAATATCCAAAAAACCAAACAACTCCATTAAAAAATCAGAGGACCTGAATAGACATTTTTCCAAAGAAGACATACAGATGGTCAAAACATGTGGAGTGGTGCTAAACACCACTAATCATCAGGTAAATGCAAATCAAAACCACAATGAGATAGCTCACACCTGTCAGATTGGCTGTTATCAAAAAGACAGGAAACAAGTGTTGGTGAGGATGTGGAGAAAAGGGAACCCTCGTGCGCTGTTGGTGGGAATGTAACTTGGTGCAGCCACTATGGAAAACTGGAGCTTCCTCAAAAAACTAAAAATAGAACTACTATATGATGCAGCAACTCCACTTGCAGGTATTTATCTGGAGAAAATACAAATTTGAAAAGATATTTGTATCCCTACGTTCATTGCAGCATTGTTTACAGTAGCCAACATATAGGACCAACCTCAGTGTCCACTGACAGATGAATGGATAAAGATGTGGTCCCTTCCTTCCTTTCCTTCCTTCCTTTCTCTCTCTCTCTCTCGCTCTCTCTTTCTCTCTCTCTCTCCCTCTCTCTCTCTCTCTCTCTCTCTCTCTCTCTCTCTATATATATATATATATATATATATATATATATATATATATATATATATATAGTAAAGAATGAAGTCTTGTCATTTGCAGCCACAAGGAAGGACCTGGTGGGTATTATGCTAAGTGAAATAAGTCAGACAGAAAAATACCATGTGGTTTCACTTATTTGTGGAATCTAAAAAACAAAATGAACAAATGAAACAAAACAGAAACAGTTCTGGATAGGACAAACTAGTAGTTGCCGGAGGAGGAGGGGGTCGGGGGATGGACTAAACAGGTGAAAGAGGATTAATAGGTACAAACTTCCAGCTATAAAATAAATAAGCCATGGGGATGTAATGTACACATAGAGAATATTGTCAATAATATGGTAACAACTGTATGGTGATGGATAGTAACTGGTCTTATTGTGGTTATTTCATAATGAATAAAAATGTTGAATCATGTACAGCTAAAACTAATATGATATTTAATGCTAATTATAATTCAATAAAAAGTGTTTAGAGACTGAAAGTGGAGTAGGGAAATGGAGGAAGAAAAAAACAAGGTAGGGAGAAAGTCTGGCCCTCATGTAATCTCAAACATTCTTTTAGATTACTCTTCCTAATTTCTTTTAATTTCCTATTTTAACTAGTTCATCCTATCACCTATGAGATAAAATCCAGGCTGATGGTCAAGGCTTTCTACACCTGCCCTCTAGCCTTATCTCCTAGCTTTTTAGCCCTGTCTTGTATGCCTCAATTTAGCCTCCTCTAGCCAAACTAATCTACTCGTTGTGCCTCCAAACATTCCATATTTACCCTGCATGTAAATATTCATACTGCCTTCTATTTCTGGAGTGATGCCTGGAATAATGTTTTCTTTTTTCAACTTTTCAAATCCTGCCTATCTCTCAGAACCCAATTCAAATTTCATCTTCCTCTTACATCAACCAAAAATGATGATTTCCTTTTTTTTCCTGAATGCTGATAGGGCTGTTTTACAGTTTCAGTGTTTAATTATACACTGCTTTTTATTGTCACCTACCATGATTGCAGGTGCAGGAGGGCAGTTCTGAGTTTTATAGTTACCTGAATCTTTCACAGCTTCAAGCGGTTCTTAGTATACTCAAATACTTACGGAATGAATACATGAAAAACTGCTCTTTAAAATGGGTGAGATAGCATCTTTTAAAATACACATTCTTTAATAACTGATAAGCCCCAGAATACCTAACCAATTCTGTATAGTGGAATTGACAAAGTTTTATTTTACAAACGAAAAAAAAAAATAAAAGGAATGAAAGGCCAAGGACGTGGTAATGAAACCATCTTGTTTTCCTGTACTAATTCTATTCAAAATATTCTGTTCAGTTAAAAGATATGATATCTTTGGACTCTCTGTAGAAGTTTCTAAAGAAGCCAGTTGCTATGGGGATTGTGAAGAGAAAAAATTTAAAAATATGATTAATTTATGCAAATGAAGCTACCATGTCTAAACCTGGAAGACATTTTTGAAGGATGGAGGGGGTTCTCAGAAAGAAAAAGAATGTGGAAATGAATTGTTAGGGGAACATGTTATGGTTGTGGAAGTCAAGACACAGCTAAGATGGATGTTTATTTTCTTCTAGGGGAAATTGTGTGTTTACTAATAATAAGGAGGAACAAAAGAAAAGTTAAATCAGAGGGCTGGAGAGACTGAATGGTTTTCTTTTTACCTACAACAAGTTCTTACGTACAAAGAAAACTTACAGAAGTCAAAGCCAGTAGTTGAAAAGGAGGCTGCTGGGACTTTGAACCAAGCCAAATCAGTGTCTTTCACTGTTTCATATCCCTCTACCACTCTTAAGAATATGAGTCCCACATTACAAAAATAAAAAGCCCATTCTTTTTCTTACAAGGACAGTTGTATGTTTGTAGCTATTCTGTTATTTTATTTATTATTTGTAGTAAGTTTTGCAGATGTTAAAATGCATTTTGCCTTTTGGAGAAATTTTTCCTGTTACAACTTTACAAAAGAAACAAACAAAAAAACTTGCTCACCTAGATTACTGCCTGTTTACTCTGAGTATGCCTGAAAAAGCAATGACAGATACATTCAGCCTTGTACCCTCACCAGATGGTGTAGGTTGATGGAGAGTGAAATTTTAATTCTGATGCTGGTTCTGAGTCCTTCTCTGGTGTTCTTGCCACAGTTGGAAATTCCTGGCTAGAGGACATGGACAAGCCAGGGCAGGGTTATTCGTGACAAAAGTGAACAATAAAGAAACGAGGGTTTTCTTTTTCATTCCCTGTAAGGTGTAGAAGGAAAAGAGAACTAGCAATGATGTTTTGTGATAAAGAGGAAAAGAACTGAATTAGATATTAGATTCCTTTGATTAAAAAATTCTTTAGTTTTCTAATTAAGCATATTACAAAAGTAATATATTTTATTGTAACCAATACAAAAATATAGAAATGTACTAAGTAGAGAAATGAAAGTCTTACCTGCTTCATTCCCCCACTCTCATTCCTCAGAGGCAACTTCTGTTAAATCCTTTGGCTTTAAAAGTTTGCAATAGAAAAATACTTTTAAAATAAACTTTACATCTGTTGAGTTGTTTTAAGAAAGATATCTGTTTCTGATAGTAAGAAGGCATTGCAAAGTGTTATAATCTCTTTTCCTTCTCAAATAGTACTTGTTTCATTGTTTTGTTCTGTTTTTCTGTTTCATGAGAAGGTTTCACCATGACTTACTACCACCATTGGGTGGCAGCCTAAATTGCAACCCCTTAAGAAGTCAAGTCATCCTTGGCATTGAGTTCTGTGAAAGTCATCTGAGAAATGACAACTTTGTACAGATGTTTTTAAAGGAAGAGTTGAATAAATTTTTCCTCTTGCTCTGATAGAGAGAGAGAGAGAGAGAGGGAGGGAGAGAGAGAGAGAGAGAGAGAAAGAAAGAGAGAGAGAGAGAGAAAGAAAGAAAGAGAAAGAAAATGAGAATGCAGCTGAGCAAAGGGAATATCTAGTGACCAGACAGATGCCTGGGAGAAAATCCTCTCTTCCATTAAGCCATTTGCTCCTGCCCATCTACTCGCAACAGCTTGAGAGCCACTGAACCCTCTTAACTCTGTGAGGATCAAATGAGATAACATGTGAAAACACCTTACCAAATATACAAAGCTGTGCAGATGTGAAAGATGGTTATTATTACAGCATGGATGCAGGTTGCTTTTATAGCCACTTTTATTGGCATGGTTGCTTTTTAAATGGAGTCATCTGTGTGAATTAATGAACACAAACCCAGATCTGTAAAAACTATTGCACATGTTTATTTTCTTTAAAGTCACTTAAACCCAAATCTAGGTAAAATCTCATACTTCTGGGCTGGCAGGAATTAAGTCTAAATATTTGTGTAGTGCTCTCTTGTCCCAAACATTGTGCAAAGATTCAGGATCTTAAATGGTGCCAAACGACAGTGAAGATCATAGCTCTTGTCATTGATCATTGGCTCTCACTGGATAATATGGAGATGGCCATTGTCCAGCTAGCTTGGTCCTACTAGACTCTGCTCCTCCACTGTTTCTAGTTCATGCTTGGTGTTAGGAATCTTTGAAAGGACTGGGGGGCCAACCATTCAGCCTCTCTGGGTGCACCACACAGACACCCTCTTGTCTTGCCAGGTTCTGTGTCTCACTGCACCTTCTGAATCCTGACCTCTTTCCAATATTGAGAAAACTTTTCCTTTCCCCGTTTGCTGCCCTAGAAGGTACTCTGGCTATCCCATCTGCCTTCAGCCCACATGGACCTACCTCTTCAGTGAGTGTAGACATTGCCAAGAGTCAGGAAGAGCTGTAGAATCCAAGCGGCTTGTGTTCTGTGCCCTTTAAGATATTAAGGGTTTGTCTGCCTTCTTGAAACTATTGAGGTGTACATAGAGCAAAATACAAATCAAAGATTCAAAAAATTATTCTACTCCAGTGCCATAACAAAGGCCTCCTCTTGGCTTCAGCAGGGCAGAGTTTTGGTGAGTACACTCCAGATTGTATGTCTTTTTATCTGGGTGAATAAAGCACACAACATCATCTTGATTTTTTTGGCTGTACGTAGGCTAAACTCTTTTTCTATTTTCAACCAGCTGCTATAATTTCAACATAAGAGAAAAAACACTTCTTCATTAACTCTAAAAAGCAATAATTATAATAGTTTATAATTTACACCTGTTGATAAATACCCCCATAACATTAGTGAACACTGCTTCTCTGGGCTGGTTATTGTATTTGGATTTTTATAGCAACATTCAAACTACAAGGAAGCTAAGTTGTTTTTTGTTTGTGCTGTTTAGGGGATGGGTGTTGGGAACCATTGGTTTTGTTGATTAAACTAATCAGAAATTAATTGCTGTAAGTTAAATGCATAGCTGTTTGGAATTTAATAGCTAAATTTTAAGGATAGAAAATGTTAAAAATTTTTTAATATGGAAAATTTCAGAAATATTTAAAAGTACAGAGAAAAGAATAGTCTAACACTCATATACTCACCAACCAGCTTAATTATTAACTCATGGCCAATCTTGTTTTATTTTTATCCCCTCATTTTCCCTCTCTCTCTCCCTTTTCCAGTTATTTTGAAGCCAATCCTAGGCATCATATAATTTATCTGTAAATATTTCAGTAGATATCTCTAAATGGTAAAGGACTTAAAAAAATCAACATAATCTTAATGCAGTCATAGCTCTTAAAAGTTAAACAGTGATGAAAGAACACTTTGTGTCCTTATCTCTTTATTTAAAATTTACTATTAAATTTATGTCAACAGCATAAATGTTCACACACTAACATATACTGAAGGATATCCTGGATATGTTGTTAAGTGAAAGTGCAAATATTAGAATAATTTTTATAACATGGTTCAATTTCTATTTTAAAAGATTATAAATAACTACATCTATTTTTGTTTAAACATATAAAGGGATAGGCACATATAAAATGAAGAACAAAACTGGTTCTCAAACGAAGAGCAGTTGTGACTTTTGTTTTGTTTTGTTTTGCCGTACGCGGGCCTCTCGCTGTTGTGGCCTCTCCCGTTGCGGAGCACAGGCTCCGGACGCGCAGGCTCAGCGGCCATGGCTCACGGGCCCAGCCGCTCCGCTGCATGTGGGATATTCCCGGACCGGGTCACGAACCCGTGTACCCTGCATCGGCAGGCGGACGCTCAACCACTGCGCCGCCAGGGAAGCCCTGTTGTGACTTTTAAAGTAAGAATAATCACAGTTGGTATTGGAGATGGGTATAGGACTCTCACTTTGAACCTATTCTTTAGTGTTTTTTATTTATAAAATACATGTGTATTACTTTTGGAATTAAGTTTTCAAAAAAGAATTCATGAAAGAGAGAACTTAAATTATGTCAGTATGAGAAATGAGAGACATTCTCAGATCAGGATGTCCTGTCCAAATATTGTCCTTCAGTTGGATAATCTCACTCCTGGGTTAATAAGAGTAGCAGCTAGCATGTACAGAGTGTTGGCTATGTGCCAGACACTTTGACAAATGCTTTCAATCTGATTATTTGTTTCTCACCATAACCCGTTGAGGTGGGTATTCCCATTTCACATAGGAAGAAACATGATCTAGAGCAGTTAAATAGCTTGCTAGAGTTTGGAAGAGGCTGACCTGGCTTGGAAGTGAGGTGGTGGGACTCCCCTGCCCATGTACTTCATTGATCATTCCACTTCACTTAGAACTGGAGGTGTCACTGTTATAGAATGAGTTTTGTTATTTCAATTCATACTTGTTTAACTCTTTTGTTGCTTAGTGTCCACATTAGCTTAATTTTTTTTTTTTTTTTTTTTTTTTT
>NW_006779163.1:2191961-2194738 GCF_000442215.2 Lipotes vexillifer | reverse complement strand
GGGCCTCTCACTGCTGTGGCCTCTCCCGTTGCGGAGCACAGGCTCCGGACGCACAGACTCAGCGGCCATGGCTCACGGGCCCAGCTGCTCCGCGGCATGTGGGATCCTCCTGGACCGGGGCACGAACCCGTGCCCCCTGCATCGGCAGGCGGACTCTCAACCACTGCGCCACCAGGGAAGCCCTTAATTTTTATTTTACTATATTTTACTTTATTTTACTATAAACTCAATAGCTCAGGCAAGACCAAGTAGTAATGCCTCTCATTTCCCCCCTTATCTGTAGAATCTGGCCTGAAGGACTAAGGGGAGAAACAACCTCAAAAGAACTTCATGCTTTTCTGATATGAGAAACATTTAAATAATAGTAGGCAGGTGGTTCCTGTCAATAGTGGCTTTCTGTGCAGTTATCCAGCAGCCTAACTTTTCTTTCTTGCTGAAAATTGTTATAAAGCTCTTCTTCATTTATCTGTTCCATAAACAGGACAAAGGGATTACAAGTGTATGGGAATAGAAGTGCCCAGCACTTTTATTTGGGATACATTTCAAATCATAGATGTAGACAAGCTATAACTATCTTTTAAAAAAAGTTGTATGGTTTAGTCCTTGCATACTGTAGCAAATTTATTTTTCACAACTTTACCTTAGCATTCACAATGCTTTGGGCTTTTTCAGGTCTTTTTGTTGTTGTTCAGGAATAACAAATTAACTTTATTATGTAACGTAAAAAATGCAATAGGAAAGCAAAATAGCCTATATAACAAAATACCTACACACACACATACTATGATACATAAATTATTTATGTATTCTAAACAGTATTATATCACTTACCTACTAGGGATAATTGAGATATGACTGAGTATCCAAAAGAAAACTGTCTCTAATTAAGGAAAATTGATCCTTACAAAAGTTGGCTGAAATTATTCAAGTAATTTTTTAAAAAGGTGAGTGTTTTGAAACTTTCTATCCTTTGCACTCCTTTTTTCTATCCATCCTGTCAGGGAGCTATAGGAGCTTAACAGATTTTTGAGAAAATGCCCGTCTTCCAGAACTTAGACCACTTGATGTCCCTCTTTACACACAGTGAAAAAGTACAGCGAGTATGAACTACTTCACACACTGCAGGAAGATACTGTCCAATCCTGCTTGTATTATTAAAATAAGATTTGAGACTTTAATCATTTAGATTTAAATTTTTGCTCCTCAGGTAAGCTGAATGGTAGGTCACTCTAGTGGGTAGTTCACAGTGTTTGGTGAAATAAATTTAATATTAATTCTTCTCCAAATGTATAGCTCTACTTTGTCTCTGTATGGATATTCCAAAGAGGTATTTTGAGGAATCTTACAAGTACTTTTTTTTTAAACATCTTTATTGGAGTATAATTGCTTTATAATGGTGTGTTAGTTTCTGCTTTTATAGCAGTGAAACCGCTATACATATACATAAAAATATGGAACGCTTCACAAATTTGCATGTCATCCTTGCACAGGGACCATGCTAATCTTCTCCGTATCTTTCCAATTTTAGTATATGTGCTGCCGAAGCGAGCACACAAGTACTTATAATTATGTTTGGTGAGATGGTTTAAAATCAATTATAACTCCTTTAGGAGGTCCGGGAGGACGTTTTGCTCTGAAGGGGGAAGAATTTTCCGCCACCTAATGTCAGGAAATGTACATGCTTTGGAAGCTCTTTAGTTAGTTCAGAAACCATATTGTAGGAAACCCAGTTCTGTAACCTGCCCTCTAGGTAGGTCTCACATCAGTGTCTGGGGAAATTCGTGAGTTTAGGACTCATAAACTGCAACCTTATTCCTCCAAGGAGATGTATTTTTCCTGTGACTTACATACCATGATTGGTTTTTTAGTTAATTCTTCCTCTGGATTATCTTGCACTTGTTGCTAGAAAGTAAGTGTCCAGATATGGGTGTTTGGTTGTGTGATAAATGTAACTTTAATATAAAGCATTTGGCAGAGGAAGATTCTGTAAGGTCATGGTTTTCATGATATTTTAAGTGTTAGGAATGGAAATTTTCTTAAAGATCTCTACTCAACTCTTTAACTCATTAGGAAACTGTGGCTCCAACAAAGTTAAGCAGTTAGTGGCAATTCCAGGACTAGAGAGATCATATTGAACCATGGCTAGGTGTTTTGGCTCTGAAGTCCCACAGTGCGCCCCTGCCACTTATTAGCTGTGTGACCTTGTGCAAGTCAAATCACCTCTCTGTGCTTCAGTTTCTACATCTGAAAATAGGATAGTCATAGTACATAGTTTGCAGGGATATTATAAGGATTAAATAAATGAATATGAGTTAAACATTTAGCACAGTGCCTGGTATACACTGAGTACTGAATAAATGCTGTTAGAATTAGAATTCATGTTTCTTACCTCTCAGTTGATTGCTTTATAGTTGTGCCACATTGTTTCTCCTGACATCCCTTAAATATATTTGATATAGCATTAAAAATGTTTCATTAGTGTTATTTCTCATTAGAATTGATAAAATATTTTAGAAAAGAACACATATTTAACTAGTATCATGACTATTTTTTTTTCCATGTGAGAGATGGCTATGTAATAAATGAAGAATTTGGAATGAAATGAAAAATTAAATGATGCATGTCTGAGTATATTCAGATAGTATTTTATTATTCCTTTTTTTTGAATTTTATTTTATTTTTTTATACAGCAGTTTCTTATTATTTATCCATTTTATACATATTAGTATATATATGTCAATCCCAATCTCCCAATTCATCACACCCCCCACACCCCC
>NW_006779163.1:2168629-2191951 GCF_000442215.2 Lipotes vexillifer | reverse complement strand
CCCCCCACTGCTTTCACGCCTTGGTGTCCATACATTAGTTTTCTATATCTGTGTCTCAATTTCTGGCCTGCAAACCGGTTCATCTGTACCATTTTTCTACACATAACATATATGTGTTAATATACGATATTTGTTTTTCTCTTTCTGACTTACTTCACTCTGTATGACGGTATCTAGATTCATCCACGTCTCTACAAATGACTCAACTTTGTTCCTTTTTCTGGCTTAATAATATTCCATTGTATAAATCTACCACACCTTCTTTATCCATTTATCTGTCGATGGGCATTTAGGTTGCTTTCATAACCTGGCTATTGTAAATAATGCTGCAGTGAACATTGGGGTGCATGTGTCTTTTTGAATTATGGTTTTCTCTTATACACACAGTAGTGGGACTGCTGGGTCATATGGTAATTCTATTTTTAGTTTTTTAAGGAACCTCCATACTGTTCTCCATAGTGGCTGTGTCAATTTACATTCCCACCAACAGTGCAAGAGCGTTCCCTTAACTCCACACCCTCTCCAGCATTTGTTGTTTGTAGATTTTCTGCTGATGTCCATTTGAACTGGTGAGAGGTGATTCCTCATTGTAGTTTTGACTATTAGAGCATTGCTCTAATAATTAGTGATGTTGAGCAGCTTTTCATGTGCTTCTTGGCCATCTGTATGTCTTCCTTGGAGAAATGTCTACTTAGGTTTCTGCCGATTTTTTGATTGGGTTGTTTGTTTTTTTAATATTGAGCTGCATGAGCTGTTTATATATTTTGGAGATTAATCCTTTTTATGTTGATTCGTTTGCAAATATTTTCTCCCATTCTGAGATTAATCCTTTTTCTGTTGATTCATTTGCAAATATTTTCTCCCATTCTGAGGGTTGTCTTTTCATCTTGTTTGTAGTTTCCTTTGCTTTGCAAAAGCTTTTAAGTTTCATTAGGTCCCATTTGTTTATTTTTGTTTCTTGTTTATGGTTTCCTTTGCTGTGCAAAAGCTTTTAAGTTTCATTAGGTCCCATTTGTTTATTTTTGTTTTTATTTCCATTACTCTAGGAGGTGGATCAAAAAAGATCTGGCTGTGATTTATGTCAAAGAGTGTTCTTCCTATGTTTTCCTCGAAGAGTTTTATAGTGTCCAGTCTTACATTTAGGTCTCTAACCCATTTTGAGTTTATTTCAGTGTATGGTGTTAGGGAGTATTCTAACTTCATTCTTTTACATGTAGCTGTCCAGTTTTCCCAGCACCACTTATTGAAGAGACTGTCTTTTCTCCATTGTATATCCTTGCCTCCTTTGTCATAGATTAGTTGACCATAGGTGCGTGGGTTTATCTCTGGGCTTTCTATCCTGTTCCATTGATCTATATTTCTCTTTTTGTACCAGTACCATATTGTCTTGATTACTGTAGCTTTGTAGTATAGTCTGAAGTCAGGGAGTCTGATTCCTCCAGCTCCGTTTTTTCCCCTCAAGACTGCTTTGGTTATTCGGGGTCTTTTGTGATTCCATACAAATTTTAAGAGTTTTTGTTCTAGTTCTGTAAAAAATGCCATTGGTAATTTGATAGGGATTGCATTGAATCTGTAGATTGCTTTGGGTAGTATAGTCATTTTTACAATGTTGATTCTTCCAATCCAAGAACATGGTATATCTCTCCATCTGTTTGTATCATCTTTAATTTCTTTCATCAGTGTCTTATAATTTTCTGCATACAGGTCTTTTGTCTCCTTAGGTAGGTTTATTCCTAGATATTTTATTCTTTTTGTTGCAATGGTAAATGGGAGTGTTTTCTTGATTTCACTTTCAGATTTTTCATCATTAGTATATAGGAATGCCAGAGATTTCTGTGCATTAATTTTGTATCCTGCTACTTTACCAAATTCATTGATTAGCGCTCTAGTAGTTTTCTGGTGGCATCTTTAGGGTTCTCTATGTATAGTATCATGTCATCTGCAACAGTGACAGCTTTACTTCTTCTTTTCCAAATGGATTCCTTTTATTTCTTTTTCTTCTCTGATTGCTGTGGCAAAAACTTCCAAAACTATGTTGAATAATAGTGGTGAGAGTGGGCAACCTTGTCTTCTTCCTGATCTTAGTGGAAATGGTTTCAGTTTTTCACCATTTAGGACGATGTTGGCTGTGGGTTTGTCATATATGGCCTTTATTATGTTGACGAAAGTTCCCTCTATGCCTACTTTCTGGAGGGTTTTTATCATAAATGGGTGTTGAATTTTGTCAAAAGCTTTCTCTGCATCTATTGAGATGATCATATGGTTTTTCTCCTTCAATTTGTTAATATGGTTAATCACATTGATAGATTTGCGTATATTGAAGAATCCTTGCATTCCTGGAATAAACCCCACTTGATCATGGTGTATGATCCTTTTAATGTGCTGTTGGATTCTGTTTGCTAGTATTTTGTTGAGGATTTTTGCATCTATGTTCATCAGTGATATTGGCCTGTAGTTTTCTTTCTTTGTGACATCCTTGTCTGGTTTTGGTATCAAGGTGATGGTGGCCTTGTAGAATGAGTTTGGGAGTGTTCCTCCCTCTGCTATATTTTGGAAGATTTTGAGAAGGATAGGTGTTAGCTCTTCTCTAAATGTTTAATAGAATTCATCTGTGAATCCATCTGGTCCTGGGCTTTTGTTTGTTGGAAGATTTTTAATGACAGTCTCAATGTCAGTGCTTGTGATTGGTCTGTTCATATTTTCTATTTCTTCCTGGTTCAGTCTTGGAAGGTTGTGTATTTCTAAGAATTTGTCCATTTCTTCCAGGTTGTCCATTTTATTGGCATAGAGTTGCTTTTAGTAATCTCTCATGATCCTTTGCATTTCTGCAGTGTCAGTTGTTACTTCTTCTTTTTCATTTCTAATTCTATTGATTTGAGTCTTCTCCCTTTTTTTCTTGATGAGTCTGGCTAATGGTTTATCAATTTTGTTTATCTTCTCAAAGAACCAGCTTTTAGTTTTATTGATCTTTGCTATTGTTTCCTTCATTTCATTTTCCTTTATTTGTGATCTGATCTTTATGATTTTTTTTCCTTCTGCTAACTTTGGGGTTTTTTTGTTCTTCTTTCTCTAATTGCTTTAGGTATAAGGTTAGGTTGTTTGTTTGAGATGTTTCTTGTTTCTTAAGGTAGGATTTTATTGCTATAAACCTCCCTCTTAGAATTGCTTTTGCTGCATCCCATAGGTTTTGGGTTGTCGTGTTTTCATTGTCATTTGTTTCTAGGTATTCTTTGATTTCCTCTTTGATTTCTTCAGTGATCTCTTGGTTATTAAGTAATGTATTGTTTAGTCTCCATGTGTTTGTATTTTTTACAGATTCTTCTCCTGTAATTGATACCTAGTCTCATAGCATTGTGTTTGTGAAAGATACTTGATATGATTTCAATTTTCTTAAATTAACCAAGGCTTGATTTGTGACCCAAGGTGTGATCTATCCTGGAGAATGTTCCGTGAGCACTTGAGAAGAATGTGTATTCTGTTGTTTTTGTATGGAATGTCCTATAAATATCAATTAAGTCCATCTTGTTTAATGTTTCATTTAAAGCTTGTGTTTCCTTATTTATTTTCATTTTGGATGATTTGTCCACTGGTGAAAGTGAGATGTTAAAGTCCCCTCCTATGATTGTGTTACTGGCGATTTCCCCTTTTATGGTTGTTAGCATTGCCTTATGTATTGAGGTGCTCCTATGTTGGGTGCATAAATATTTACAATTGTTATATCTTCTTCTTGGATTGATCCCTTGATCATTATGTAGTGTCCTTCTTTGTCTCTTGTAATAGTCTTTATTTTAATGTCTATTTTGTCTGATATGAGAATTGCTACTCCAGCTTTCTTTTGATTTCCATTCACATGGAATATCTTTTTCCATCCCCTCACTTTCAGTGTGTATGTGTCCCTAGGTCTGAAGTGGGTCTCTTGTAGACAGCATATATACGGGTCTTGTTTTTGTATCCATTCAGGCAGTCTGTGTCTTTTGGTTGGAGCATTTAGTCCATTTACATTTAAGGTAACTATCGATATGTATGTTTCTATTACCATTTTCTTAATTGTTTTGGGTTTGTTTTTGTAGGTCTTTTCCTTCTCTTGTGTTTCCTGCCTAGAGAAGTTCCTTTCGCATTTGTTGTAAAGCTGGCTTGGTGGTGCTGAATTCTCTTAGCTTGTCTCTAAAGGTTTTAATTTCTCTGTAGAATCTGAATGAGATCCTTGCTGGCTAGAGTAATCTTGGTTGTAGCTCTTTCCGTTTCATCACTTTGAATATGTCCTGCCACTCCCTTCTGGCTTGCAGAGTTTCTGTTGAAAGATCAGCTGTTAATCTTATGGGGATTCCCTTGTGTGTTATTTGTTGTTTTTTCCTTGCTGCTTTTAATATTTTTTCTTTGTATTTAATTTTTGATAGTTTGATTAATGTGTCTTGGCGTGTTTCTCCTTGGATTTATCTGGTATGGGGCTCTCTGCAGTTTTTGGACTTGAGTAACTGTTTCCTTTCCCATATTAGGGAATTTTTCAACTATAATCTCTTGAAATATTTTCTCAGTTCCTTTCTTTTCCTCTTCTTCCTCTGGTCCCCTATAATTCCAATGTTGGTGCGTTTAATGTTGTCCCAGAGGTCTCTGACACTGTCCTCAATTCTTTTCATTCTTTTTTCTTTATTCTGCTCTGCAGTAGTTATTTCGACTATTTAATCTTCCAGGTCACTTATCCGTTCTTCTGCCTCAGTTATTCTGCTATTGATCCATTCTAGAGTATTTTTAGTTTCACTTATTGTGTTGTTTATCACTTTTTGTTTGCTCTTTAGTTCTTCTAGGTCCTTTTTTTTTTTTTTTTTTTCTTGCGTTATGCGGGCCTCTCACTGTCGTGGCCTCTCCCATTTGCGGAGCACAGGCTCCGGACGCGCAGGCTCAGTGGCCATGGCTCACGGGCCCAGCCGCTCCGCGGCATGTGGGATCTTCCCGAAACGGGGCACGAACCCGCGTCTCCTGCATCGGCAGGCGGACTCTCAAGCACTGCGCCACCAGGGAAGCCCCTTCTAGGTCCTTTTTAAACGTTGTTTGTTGTTTCTCCGTTCTATTTCCAAGATTTTGGATCATCTTTACTATCATTATTCTGAATTTTTTTTCAGGTAGACTGCCTATTTCCTTTTCATGTGTTAGGTGTGGTGGGTTTTTGCCTTGCTCCTTCATCTGCTGTGTGTTTCTCTGTCTTCTCATTTTGCTTAACTTACTGTGTTTGGGGTCTCCTTTTCGCAGGTGCAGGTTCGTAGTTCCCGTTGTTTTTGGTGTCTGTCCCCAGTGGCTAAGGTTGGTTCAGTGGATTGTGTAGGCTTCCTGGTGGAGGGGACTAGTGCCTGTGTTCTGGAGGATGAGGCTGGATCTTGTCTTTCTGGTGGGCACGTCCACGTCTGGTGGTGTGTTTTGGGGTGTTTGTGGCCTTATTATGATTTTAGGCAGCCTCTCTGCTAATGGATGGGGTTGTGTTCCTGTCTTGCTAGTTGTTTGTCATAGGGTGTCCAGCACTGTAGCTTGCTTGTTGAACAGAGCTGGGTCTTGGCGTTGAGATGGAGATCTCTGGGAGATTTTCGCCATGTGATATGTGGAGCTGGGAGGTCTATTGTGGACCAGGGTTCTGAACTTGGCTCTCCCACCTCAGAGGCACAGCCCTGACGCCTGGCTGGAGCACCAAGAGCCTGTCATCCACACGGCTCAGAATAAAAGGGAGAAAAGAAAGAAAGAAAGAAAGAAGATAAAATAAAATAAAGTAAAATAAAGTTATTAAAGTAAAAAATAATTATTAAAAAAACTTTTTAAAGTAAAAAAAAAAAAAGGAGAGAAAGAAGAGAGCAACCAAACCAAAAAACAAATCCACCAATGATAAGAAGTGCTAAAAAGTATACTAAAAAAAAAAAAAAACAGAACCCTAGGACAAATGGTAAAAGCAAAGCTATACAGAGAAAATCACACACAGAAGCATACACATACACACTCACAGAAAGAGAAGGAGGGAAAAAAAAATATATCATTTCCCCTGAAGTCCACCTCCTCAATTTGGGATGATTTGTTGTCTATTCAGGTATTCCACAGATGCAGGGTACATCATGTTGATTGTGGAGATTTAATCCGCTGCTTCTGAGGCTGCTGGGAGAGATTTCCCTTTCTCTTCTTTGTTCGCACAGCTGCTGGGGTTCAGCTTTGGATTTGGCCCGTCCTCTGCGTGTAGGTCACCTAAGGGTGTCCGATCTTCGCTCAGACAGGATGGGGTTAAAGGAGCAGCTGATTAGGGGGCTCCGGCTCACTCAGGCCGAGGGGAGGGATGGGTACGGAGGTTGGGGCGAGCCTGCGGCTGCAGAGGCCGGCGTGACTTTGCACCAGCCTGAGGTGCACCGTGTGTTCTCCCGGGGAAGTTGTCCCTGCATCACGGGACCCTGGCAGTGGTGGGCTGCACAGGGTCCCGGGAGGGGAGGTATGGAGAGTGACCTGTGCTTGCAGACAGGTTTCTTGGTGGCGGCAGCAGCAGCCCTAGCATCTCATGCCCGTCTCTGGTGTCCTCACTGATAGCCTCGGGTAGCGCCCATCTCTGGAGGTCCTTTAAGTGGCCCTCTTAAAATCCCGTCTCCTTGGGCTTCCCTGGTGGCGCAGTGGTTGAGAGTCCGCCTGCCGATGCAGGGGACACGGGTTCCTGCCCCGGTCCGGGAAGATCCCACATGCCGCGGAGCGGCTGGGCCCGTAAGCCATGGCCGCTGAGCCTGCGCGTCCGGAGCCTGTGCTCCGCAATGGGAGAGGCCACAACAGTGAGAGGCCCGCGTACCACAAAAAAAAAAAAAAAAAAAAAAATCCCGTCTCCTCGATCACTAGGAAACAATGAGGCAAGAAAGAAAGAGTCTCTTACCTCTTCGGCAGCTCCAGACTTTTTCCCGGACTCCCTCCCGGTAGCTGTGACGCTCTGTCCCCTTCAGGCTGTGTTCACGCAGCCAACCCCCGTCCTCTGCCTGGGATCTGACCTCTGAAGCCCGAGCCTCAGCTCCCAGCCCCCGCCTGCCCCGGCGGGTGATCAGACAAGTCTCTCGGGCTGGTGAGTGCTGGTCGGCACCGATCCTCTGTGCGGGGATCTCTCCGCTTTGCTCTCCGCACCATGTTGCTGCACTCTCTTCCGTGGTTCCGACGCTGCCCCCTCCGCCACCCACAGTCTCCGCCCGTGAAGGGGCTTCCTAGTGTGTGGAAACCTTTCCTCCTTCACAACTCCCTCCCACCGGTGCAGGTCCCGTCCCTATTCTTTTGTCTCTGTTTTTTCTTGTTTCTTTTGCCCTACCCAGGTACCTGGGGAGTTTCTTGCCTTTTGAGAGGTCTTCTGCCAGTGTTCAGTAGGTGTTCTGTAGGAGTTGTTCCACATGTAGATGTCTTTCTGATGTATGTGTGGGGAGGAAGGTGATCTCCACATCTTACTCTTCTGCCATCTTGAAGCTCCGCCCTCCTGGGTCCTTTTTGATGTTGTTGAATTACTCAGTGAACTCACTGGAGCTACTCTACCTCTGGACGTCCTGTTTTGTGAGATAGTAAAAGTCATCGTTTAAGCCAATTTTACTCAGACTTTTGCTATTTTCAATGGAAACATGCTAATTGATACAATGTAAAGTCATGTAATTATAATTCTGGTTTCTGTGTATTCTTTAATCGTAGTTGCCAGAATGAGCTGAAATCTGAAAATTGCTCAGCCGGACCAGGCATAGCATGGGCCTCTTCTCTTGTGGTTTCACTTGCCAATGACTACTATCTTGATAACTGTAAGTATTTAAACTTATATTAACCAGTTATATTTCTTTATACCTTGAGTTAATGTTTTAGGTACAATTGTGTAAATATTAAATTATAAAATTATTAATTTCATAGGGTCCCATTTTGCTGCAATTTCATTTCCTCTCTTAAGTTCTTTGGATACCATCATTCTGGGGCCAACCTGAATGGAGGATTACTTCAGACAGTATAAGGAATGCTATAGATCTTTTGTTACATTAGCACAGCCATCGCCTTTGAATTGACATAGTGTTTTCCTAACGGAAATGTGCCTTAAAATGTGTCTTAGATCTTAAAAATGTGTCTTAGGTGTCTTAACTTTCCTCCTTTTTTTTTAAAGTCATGAGGACAGAATCATGCACTAGCAGCTGTAGATTAAGAAGACTGAACATATGTGAATTGGGATTCATGTTGTGATAAATGAAACAAAAAATTAACTTGACATATATTTCAGATATATTTAATTTTTCTGCTGGATGATTACTAGACATAAGTGTTAATTCATTCATGTAAATCACCAGGGTTACAGTTTATAGGAGCCTTATAAAATAAATACAGTTGGATAATGATCAACTCTATAAGGAGGCCTTACCACCTTTAGGAAATCTTCCTTAATTAATTTCACTCCTGAATAAGACACTCCGTTTTGGCTACTATCTGTTTACATACTCTTACTGTGTATAGTTACTGACTGAATAGTATCCCCGTTTCATAGTAAAGGGGGAGTAACCTTTCTTTTAAGCAGGTTCCATGAAGAGATTTGTCATTAGCAACCAGACCACGAATTTAGAGGATGGGGGTCTTAGTTAAGGGTGACAGTGTACCCTTAGGTATTTTATCAGTCATCTAGGCAAAGTAAACTGTGAGTGAGCTGCACAGATGGGGCCTGTTCAGAGAGACCCTTAGGAAAGTACTCACATGGGACCCGGGCCTTTGGCATTGCAGTATAGTGATTTCTTCTTTTCTTGGTGTTCAGTAGACTAATAGATTATGATCACTGTTCTTAATCAAAGAACAACACTGCTATTCCCCTTTCTGGTAGAAAGGCTGCTGTATATTTAGAATGAGGAGGAAGAAAAGAAATATCTGCATGAAGTTTAAGAAATACCTGCTTAAAGCCTGTTAATTGAGAACACCTGCTTGTCAGCACTTTTAATAGGTATGTCTGTAGAGAGAGACTGGGAAGAAACTGTTCTTTCCTGTTCCATATAAGGCAAAACAAAGGTGTGAAGGATGTCACTGTGGATTTTTGATTTCTGTCCATAGACAAGTCAAAACCTTTTTCAGGATTCTGTCTACTTTCTGGGAAAACTTCCTCCAATTCAGTCCCTATAGAAACTCACCTGTAGGGGTGAAATGTCTTTTCATTTTCCACTTCACTCCCTAATTGAGCAATACCAGCTTTGGATGATTAAAATTCTTTCACTTTCAGGCAGACTTCTTGAAGTACTATGAGTAATATTGAGATATTATTTGGCATTTCATTTGATAAAAAAAAAATCATGTGAGTCTCAATCTTCTGGCATCCTGAAATTTCCACCCCATCTTGATATAAAGAATTAAAGTACAGTTTATGCTGGAGATGAGAGGTTTCCATAATCTGGGAGAATATTAGGACAGGCCCTAAAAATTCTGTCTTTAATGGCGTCCATGAGGCCCACAGCCTCAGATTAGTATTGAATCACTAGCTCCTTTGGGGAATAAGAATGTGAATATTTGTTGGGACCAAGAGGTTTATGTAGCTATTATGCTGGACTCCATAAGCTTGACTGCTTTTAATGCATCTTACACAAAGTGAAATAGTAAAGTATTTTTGAAAATTTTAGTGTGTCTCATTTGTATTAAGGAGTGCCAAGAAAACTGTGTGTGTGTGTTTGTGTGTGTCTGTGAAAAATCACAGGGCAGAGGAGTGATCACTTGTTAGCCCCTCTGTCCTCTGGGAGAAACTTTTTCAAATGCTAAAAGCTTTTAAGTTCTGTGTTTCATTTCAATAAGGGAGGTGAAATTCCACTGTAGGGTCACATAAAACCCCATCTAATTATATAATAGATCCCATTCATTTCCACATTTCAGAGTATTCTTACATGTTTTGCAAGTGTTTTTGTCCAGTTTCTATCCTATAATGTAAGCCTTTTTGTGAACAAATCTTCTGTATTCTAATTCTTTTGTATCTTGCACATGACACACTGCAAACTGCAGGGATTCAGTAAATCCTTATAACTTGCCAGTTTTAACTAGTAGATAAGGTAGTCCTTTAGAGGTTACCAAATAACTTTAGCAATTAACAGCAGGAGCAGCCTTAAGCTCTTTTTTTAAGGAATACATTTAGGGAAGGATGTGTAAACATTTCATTAGTCTTAGTAGCATTCTGCCTGTGATTTCCACTTCTTAAAGTAATAGACTTATATAATTTAAGCACTTTAGCTACTAATCTATTAAGTATATAATTGTCCCACGTACATTTTCTTTTATACATCCCTGTTGACTATACCTTACTTCCTGTTTTGTTTTTCAGGATCTTTTCATTGTTAGTTCAAATGCCAGTTTTCTTGCCCAGTCAAGTAAGATATAAAGTACAGGAGGGAGGCTGGGTCTTTGGGGTATCAAGACTGCTCTTTCCCCTGGGCTCATTTGACCTATTATTTGCCTACTATCTGAGAATGCACAACTGACCAACAATTGGCATTTAATGGCAACAATAAAGCCTGTAGTCTCAGAGAGATGCAGGTACCCAAGGCTACAGCTGAAGGAAGAAACAAACACACCAAAATAGATGTATCTGCCTTGGTTAATAAAGATCACAGATGGAAATACTGTTTTTCCCCCTGCTGACATGCTGGGATTTTAGAACTGATGCTATTAATCAATCTGTCCTAAAACAGAAACAGTTGCAAATATGTAATATAGAGTATCCGTGGAGTAGAAAACAAACCTTTAACTAAGCCTGTTTTTTTTTGAAGTTGGAAAATGTTGCCAGCCTGTTTTTGATGTAATTGAAAATGTTTAGAAGCTTTCATGAAGAGTTGATTAATATATCAAATTCAAAAAAGGCAGTTTTCACTGTTGGTGGGAATGTAAATTGATATAGCCACTATGGAGAACAGTAGGGAGGTTCCTTAAAAAACTAAAAATAGAAATACCATATAAACCAGCAATCCCACTACTGGGTATATACCCTGAGAAAACCATAATTTAAAAAGAGTCATGTACCACAGTGTTCATTGCAGCTCTATTTACAATAGCCAGGACATGGAAGCAACCTAAGTGTCCATCGACAGGTGAATGGATAAAGATGTGGCACATATATACAATGGAATATTACTGAGCCATAAAAAGAAATGAAATTGAGTTATTTGTAGTGAGGATGCACCTAGAGACTGTCATACAGAGTGAAGTAAGTCAGAAAGAGAAAAACAAATACTTTATGGAATCCTATTTCAAAAATCCATATCTATGGAATCTTAATAAAAAAATGGTTCTGAAGAACCTAGGGGCAGGACAGGGCTAAAGATGCGGATGTAGAGAATGGACTTGAGGACACGGGGAGGGGGAAGGGTAAGCTGGGACGAAATGAGAGAGTGGCATGGACATATATACACTACCAAATGTAAAACAGATAGCTAGTGGGAAGCAGCCGCATAGCACAAGATCAGCTCGGTGCTTTGTGACCACCTAGAGGGGTGGGATAAGGGAGGGTGGGAGGGAGACGCAAGAAGGAGGAGATATGGGGGTATATGTATACGTATAGTTGATTCACTTTGTTATAAAGCAGAAACCAACACAACATGGTGAAGCAATTATACTCCAATAAAGATGTTAAAAAAAAGGCAATTTTAAGTCTAATTTTGATTGTTTACTGTGTAATACAGGATTCTTGGCTTTGAAATTCTCCCATACAGGGTGAAAAATGACTGTCAGTGTGAAACAAAGTAGTCTATTGAAAAGAACATTGTGTCTAGTAGGGAACAGCTCTGGAACTGTAATTCCGGAAGGAGAGAGAGCCCAGATTTGGCCAAGGGTGGGGGTGGGGGTTCTTTTGCCCCACCCGCCTCTGAATCAAGAATCCCAAGGTGGGGAGTTGGTTGGGAGGCACTCTGGTCTGGAGGCTGGAGGAACAAGGATAGTTTGGAGCTTGATTAGCTGCACAGACTAGAGTATCCCCGCAAAGGTGGAAGTGATATCATGAGGGAAGTGTTGGCATAGCTTCTGTAGGAGGGCTGTGGAGTTTTGCTATGCTCCAAGAAGCTTTTCTGAGGCCTGCTTGATTTTCTAAATATGAATGAATTGAAGTAGTTATATTTTCGTTCTCAGCTTTTGGAAGAAGGGGCCATAGTTCAAGAAAACTTGCTGTACTAGGAAAGAAACGAGTGAATGCTAACTAAGAGTTTCTGCCTATTTGGGTAAAAGATGAGTACTCAAGGAGAGAAAAATGCCTACCCTAGAGTGATTTTACAAATTCCCTTTTTCAGGAAAGTCCTAATTTCAAATATTTTCCCCACTATTTTAATCATTGACATCTCCCAGAAACTCAGTATTCTGGTAGCTAATAGCACTATATCTGCTGGACTGTCTTTCGAGCCCAGAAGCAACACAAAAGTTTGTTTAGAACCACAGGTCTTGGTTTGGGGTTCAGAAAATAATGTCACTGTATGTAGAAGGAGGTGATTGAACAAAAATACACAAAATCAACTAAATTTCATACCTCGTTGGGGAGATACTAAAGTATCTGGGCCAGGTTGTCATGTAGCTTCTGCTTGAATATCTTCCCTGATAGACTGGGGAGAAGGCATCTAATTATTAGTAAGCTTTGTATCTTTAGTCAAATCTGTTTCATCTGGATCAACAGAGGATGTCCTTTTGTTTGTCGTAATGGTCCTTTTCAGATAGGCAGATGGTTATTTTATCCCTGTGAGTCTTTTCTCTCCCAGGCCAAGCTTCACCAAGCCTTATGTTCATAACAATATTTTCACCATTCTAGTGGCCTTAACACTCTACTTTGGCTGTGGTTTTCCTAGTCTAGTTTCTGCAGAATAGAACTGCATCCCCCCTCCGTTTCAAAAGTCTTGAATAATACAGTTTAATATCATTTTAGTTCATTTGACAGCCACATCTTAATGTTGTTTTATATTAAGCTTGTGGTCGATTGATGCCTCTTGGTCTATTTCAGATAAATGAGTATTTCCCCCATCTCTTCCATCCCACACCATGTACCTGCATTTGACTCTTAAAATTGGCATATGGGTCTTTACCTTTATACCTAATATATATGTTTTTGGAATTCTGACCTGCCATTCAAATCTGTCAAACTCTTGTAAAATCTTGATTCTTCATCTAATGTACTGGCTTTCCTGTCAGCTGCACATTTAAGTAGGTTTTTCCATGTTTTTGTAAGTGTTATCATAGTATTGTAAAAAAAGCTTGCACTTTGCAGTGAGACAATCTTGGTTTTTAATCCCAGCTTCCTGTACCTGCTGTCTAATGTTGACATGTTATTGAAACTCCCTAAGCCCAGTTTCCTCATATCAAAATGAAGATGATAACAATTTTTACCTTTTAGGTTTGTTGTGAGCATTCACAATAATATAAGTACCTGTTGCTGAGTAGGTGATGGTTTTGGTAGTAGTAGTAGTAATAATAATAATAATAATAATAATAATAATAATAAATGTTTTTGTGATATGGACTCAGAATCAATTCTCTTATTTTCTTTCTCCTTATCTGAGTCAAATTTAATATGTTGGATAGGGCTAAGAACAGAGCCATAGAGCCTCTAGAGACCATTCTCTAGGTTGACATCCATGAATTAGACAAATATTATTGAGAAATAAATATTTATTGAGCACAGCTGTACTTCAGTACTATTCTAGTGATTACGGGTATAGTGGTAAAAAAAAAAAGACAGCAAAATCCCAGCCCTCATGGAACTGACATTCAAAAGGGCAGGGCTACCATATAATGTAGGGACATCATTCACATAGAATTTGTTGGCTCTGCAAAAGGAGGAGACAGATATACATACATACATAAATATATACATACACACACACACACACACGCACGCACATCTCATAGTGTACATAATACAATGTCAGATGGTAGTAAGAGCTAAAATGCATAATGTGACATTAGCTAATTGCAAGAACTATGTAGACAAATAAAACAAGGTACTCAGAGTATGATAGGGGGTAAATGCTATCTTAGATGATTAGAGAAGACCTCCCTAAGGAGGAGACATTGGGGAGAGTCCTGTTGGAGGGAGGATGAGAGCTATGCAACTCTCTGAAGGGAAAGGCTCTAGTCAGAAGGACACTGATTTATAAATTCAAGCATTTTTGGTATGAATGGTCAACCAGACATTTATTTTCTTAAAAACAATGTCTTACTTACCCATCAGATGCCAAGAGTATTAAGAGACTTTGTAAATATGCTTGCCCTAATTGATATAAACCACAGATGGATCTGAGCTTGTTTGGGGGGTTTGGGAAGGCACAGGATTTGTATTCCCTTGTTCATATGAAGGTTTTTCTCTCTCTGGTGTTTCTCTCTGAAAAGATGTATGACTTCATGGAATGTAAAGCAAAGGGGACCCCATCAGCCAGCCAGATCATCTGAGTCAACCCTGGTAACCCAAAGAGTTATAGGAGCCTCAGCCAGGTAGCTCTCACATCTCTCATGGTGTAGATGGCATCCCCACTTTCACCAGTCCTTAAACCTATAAAGAAGAGGAATGCAGGATCTTTATTACTTTTCCCAAGTGAATTCGTCCTGAATCCTAGTGATTACCACTTCCTTTTCTAAAGGCTCACAAATTGTCTATATAATCATTTTAGAGTATTACCGAGTTTCGAAGTCAAGCTTGTGGATCTGTACATCACGGAATGCACCGTTCTTCTCATGTTGAAAAATTGGAATACTGTTTTTCTAGCTCCATTGCCCTGGTACCTTTTCTAGTCTTTATGATCCCGTAAAGATTACTGACAGTGACCCTTAGATTACATCTGCAAAGTCTCCATACTCTGGGATGTAATTTGTTTTGGCCTGGAGGCTTGAACTCATTTAAAACGGCAAGATGGTTTCTTGCTATCACCTTACTTATCTCATACTTCAATTGCTTCTAAACTACATTTATTCAACCCTCCTGAGTTTAAAGATCATTCTCCTTGATAAAGAAGATGGAAATACAACAGAGGTTGAGATATATGACTTTCTGTTTGTTGTTTGTTAATGTTGTATCATGTGCCCCAAGCAGTGAGTGTGTTTTTTAGGTTCATCCTTTTTACTTTGATTGTAGCTGATAAGGGGTGTGTGTGTGTTTCTGAGTTTGTGGATGAAAGGCTTAAGCATATTTCACATAAACATATTCACTACAGTGCATTGAGGGATTAACTCTCCTATCATGTTCTTTCAGTTCAACACTCCTATGCACATTTTCTCTTGTTTTAGCATTTAGTTATGAGTGAAGGCTCTGGAACCACACAGTCCAAGGGCAGATCCTGGCTGTTCCACTTCCTGTAGCAGTGAGACCATGGACAGGTTAGTTAACCTCTCTGAACCTGATTTACCTCACATGTAAAGTGGAGGTAATAATGCTTACCTCCTAGGACTTCAGAGTCAATGATTTAATACACATAAAGTGCATAGAATAGTGTTTGGTACATAGTAAGTGCTTATCACAACCAGCACCACCATAATCATTTCTAATGCATTCTTTTATTTTTTATTTTTTATTTTTATTTTTTTG
This sequence comes from Lipotes vexillifer, assembly GCF_000442215.2. Lineage (NCBI taxonomy): Eukaryota > Metazoa > Chordata > Mammalia > Artiodactyla > Lipotidae > Lipotes > Lipotes vexillifer. The sequence continues at coordinate 2,176,425 of NW_006779163.1, read as the reverse complement.
CGGTAGGCGGGCCTCTCACTGCCGTGGCCTCCCCCGCAGCAGAGCACAGGTCCCGGACGCGCAGGCCCAGCGGCCATGGCTCACGGGCCCAGCCTGGCATCCCCACTTTCACCAGTCCTTAAACCTATAAAGAAGAGGAATGCAGGATCTTTATTACTTTTCCCAAGTGAATTCGTCCTGAATCCTAGTGATTACCACTTCCTTTTCTAAAGGCTCACAAATTGTCTATATAATCATTTTAGAGTATTACCGAGTTTCGAAGTCAAGCTTGTGGATCTGTACATCACGGAATGCACCGTTCTTCTCATGTTGAAAAATTGGAATACTGTTTTTCTAGCTCCATTGCCCTGGTACCTTTTCTAGTCTTTATGATCCCGTAAAGATTACTGACAGTGACCCTTAGATTACATCTGCAAAGTCTCCATACTCTGGGATGTAATTTGTTTTGGCCTGGAGGCTTGAACTCATTTAAAACGGCAAGATGGTTTCTTGCTATCACCTTACTTATCTCATACTTCAATTGCTTCTAAACTACATTTATTCAACCCTCCTGAGTTTAAAGATCATTCTCCTTGATAAAGAAGATGGAAATACAACAGAGGTTGAGATATATGACTTTCTGTTTGTTGTTTGTTAATGTTGTATCATGTGCCCCAAGCAGTGAGTGTGTTTTTTAGGTTCATCCTTTTTACTTTGATTGTAGCTGATAAGGGGTGTGTGTGTGTTTCTGAGTTTGTGGATGAAAGGCTTAAGCATATTTCACATAAACATATTCACTACAGTGCATTGAGGGATTAACTCTCCTATCATGTTCTTTCAGTTCAACACTCCTATGCACATTTTCTCTTGTTTTAGCATTTAGTTATGAGTGAAGGCTCTGGAACCACACAGTCCAAGGGCAGATCCTGGCTGTTCCACTTCCTGTAGCAGTGAGACCATGGACAGGTTAGTTAACCTCTCTGAACCTGATTTACCTCACATGTAAAGTGGAGGTAATAATGCTTACCTCCTAGGACTTCAGAGTCAATGATTTAATACACATAAAGTGCATAGAATAGTGTTTGGTACATAGTAAGTGCTTATCACAACCAGCACCACCATAATCATTTCTAATGCATTCTTTTATTTTTTATTTTTTATTTTTATTTTTTTGCGGTAGGCGGGCCTCTCACTGCCGTGGCCTCCCCCGCAGCAGAGCACAGGTCCCGGACGCGCAGGCCCAGCGGCCATGGCTCACGGGCCCAGCCACTCAGCGGCATGCGGGATCCTCCCGGACCGGGGCACGAACCCGCGTCCCCTGCATCGGCAGGCGGACCCCCAGCCACTGCGCCACCAGGGAAGCCCTCTAATGAATTCTTGTGATCTTTCAAATATATTTAAAGAGTCTGACCTCATCCGAGAGCTTCCTGGTCAGCCACAGTTTTGCCCATTCAATCCAATTTTTGTATCTTGTGTTTCTGTGTATCCACTACCAAACAGTGAGAATTCATAAGAAAATGATGATGTGAGGCTCTCAAAGACCATGAATCATCAAAGAAAGATTAAATTACATTTAGTGTGCTTATGGCAGCAGCAAAATAAATGGATGAATTTTTTAAAAGACTGTCATTTGAATCTGGTTTGAAATTTAAAAAAAAGGACTTTCTTCCTCATCAGGGAATTCAAGTAACCAGTGCACCCATTTCCACGCCTTCTGGCTTAGTTTGAATGCTAAAGGAAAACTTATCTTAGTCCCATATGAAGCCAAACAGATCCACAACACCTCATGGGAATCCTAAAATATTGTTTCATAACAGTATGAAAAGGTAAACTTGCAATCACCAAGGGAATCCAGAGCTATCAGATCTTGGGACAATACTAGGGACTTGGGTGGAAGCTTTGATAGATTTGAGTGGTTGCTGTATGCAAGGGACTCTCCATTCCCCTGCCTTTATGTTTTCATGACGGATTTCCTTTGTCATAACAATCATAACATTCCTGGCATTTTCTGATAGGAGAAAGAACTAAACTTACTTAACTCAGACCTTTCTTTCTTGGAGGTCTCCATTCTACAGTGTACTGACACATGTTAGAAACTTACAGAAGCAGCTCCTGCCTGGGTGGGCAGGGTTCTACAGTAGTGTAGCGATGCCTGTGATTGGTGGGTAAATCTGCCTAGTCGAGAAGTAGTGTTAGCAAGTCCATTTGTGCCCAGACATCAAGCCAAATTCTCAAATCAGTTCTATCAGTAATAATAGTAAAGCTGATGTTTTGATCTCTATTTGTCTGTCTTCCTTGTCTTGTTTCTCAATATATTCTTTTTTTTTATTCAAACAAAGTCTCAATATATTCTTTTTTTTTTGCAAGATGATTATAGGTTTTATTTTATTTTATTTTATTTTTAACATCTTTATTGGGGTATAATTGCTTTACAATGGTGTGTTAGTTTCTGCCTTATAACAAAGTGAATCAGTTATACATATACATATGTTCCCATATCTCTTCCCTCTTGCGTCTCCCTCCCTCCCACCCTCCCTATCCCACCCCTCCAGGCGGTCACAAAGCACCTAGCCGATATCCCTGTGCTATGCGGCTGCTTCCCACTAGCTATCTACCTTACATCTGTTAGTGTATATATGTCCATGCCTCTCTCTTGCTTTGTCTCAATATATTCTTAACTTGAGAACTTGATATTATTTATTGATCCTCTCTTACGTCCAATGATGCAAACAATAAGACTGAAGATAAGCAATATTCATTATCTCCTTTCTTCAAATGTAACCAAGATATGAACCAAGACTGTCTTTAAGCAGCTTGTGCAAAAATAACCTGATTGACTTTTCCCTCGGAAAAACCTGCCCTTATTTCTACCTTTCATCAGGGTCAAACAGACAAACAAGTAAACCTAGAAACCTGTGATGAAAAAGGAGCTATTGGCAGCACCTAGGCAGAGGGAAAAGCTATATTGAGCTGATTGGAAAATGACTTTCAGAGCTGGGGTGGGAAGCTATTTTTTAGAATAGGAGGTAGAGGAGTGTCAGTGTCCCAGGGAAAAGGTAAAGTTTGACCAGAATGAAGGGCTGAGGTCGTTAGATGCACAAAAACTAAGATTGGAAGTTTCTTAAAATTGTTGTCTGTACAAAGATCCATGCAGTGCCTAGATGCATTTTTAATTTCTCTTAACAAGTTCATACCAAGCTTCATCCTTATTGAGCTAGAGAGAGTTAAAGAGTAGACTAGAGAGTGGAAATAAGGCAAAAGGTGGCCTGGATGTACAGGTAATGGGATGGATGTGAAGAACCCAAGAAGTAGGACCAGTTTTGAAAACTAGTTGATGAGCACAATTCAAACAGATTTACCAGAAGAGCAAACCCTAGAAGTGCTATACAGGACCTTCCAGGAGTGGAAGGAAATGAGCTGAGGAAAACTTAGAGTTCTCAAGGTGGAGAACCAAGGAGAACTCCAGTGAACCACAAAGTTAATTGCAGGAAAGCCCAAAGATAGCATTCTTTGGAATTCAAATGGGAGATTGGTTTTCCTAGAGGCCAGATACCGGAGTTGAATCTAAATCCAAAATTCACGCACTATTTATTGATCAATTGCTATATCCCCATCACCATGCCAGAAACTGGTAAAAACATGGTGAGGCAACATGACCTAACTATTGCTGTCTTGTAGCTTACAATCTGGTGAGAGGTAGGGTCAATTAAGAAGTTGCAAGTGCCATGTGGTACAGGGTGCCATGGCAACACAGAGGCTGTACCTGATCCAGTAGCTGGGAGGTAGGTCAGGAAAATCTTTCTGGAGAAAGTTCCTTCTAAGCTGAGACCAAAAGGCAAGTCAGAATTAGGTGATCAAGGAAGAGCATTCCAGGCAAAATGAGTAGGAAGTGGCAAGGCCTGGGAGATGGGCAAGAAAGAGCTTCAGAGTTACGCACTCAGAAAGCTGCAAGTGGGTCAATATCATGCTCCAGGTACTTTTTGTAGGTAGTCATTTGCCTGAGGTTTGAGTCTGCAGAAAAAATAAAAATGGGCCTTGGCAAGGTCTCCAGGTGGAGAATGTCCTTTGGTGTCTGTTCGTTGGGATGCAAGGGATAGAGGAATAAAAAGTGGCATTGATGGGGGCTCCAGGTGAGTGGAGTGGGTGTTGTGAGATTCTCTGGATGCTGAGGCAATGCTCAGAGGGACGGCATGCTACTAAGTCCAGAAGAAAAGATTAATACTGCATAGGAAATTGAACCTTGTGCATGGCCAGGAAAAAAACACAATTTAGTTTTATATGTTACATTTAAATAATAGTCATTTGTAACTGCATAATGAAATTTGTGAACAAAAGTTCATTTCCAGAAGAATAATCTCTAACTGATATGCAGTGCCTCAGTAGGATTTGTCCAGGTTTTAATTTTAGTGTGAATAAATAATGTAAGATACTAGGCTGGTGAGATAAAAGGAAATCTCTGTACTTTCATCTCTCCATGATGGAAATAATAACTACTTTATTTCACAACAAGCTTCCAATTAGTTTCTGTGAAATATTATTATCCCCTTTTTTCAGATGCTGTAGCTCATTTTGAAACTTAATTTTGATAATATATAAACATTTCTGAAACTTGCTCTACAGAAATGACAGTTATATTTGGAAAGAGGAATCCTGTTGAGCTGTAACTGTATTATTTGGGTCTGCTCTAAATAATAGTAAAAATAAATAAAAGAGAATTAGTCAAAGTGTAATCTGGTTTCACGGCTATTTGTGACCCGGCATGGACTTAACTTTACCCTAGAGTATAGATCAAGGTTACTTCCTCCAAAGTTGTTCAGTGGACATTTTTCCTTCAAGACTAGTTATGCTTCACTTGAGGTTATATATTGTCTTTTCCCCATTTAAAGAGGTGATATTATTTAAATAATTAATGTACTCATTCATTAAACACAACGAGCACTAACTGTGTACTAGACACTGGGCCAGGTACTGGGGTTTGTGTGGTGAATCAGGCAGCTGTGACCTTTCTTTTGAGGTGCTTACAGGTTAGAGGTACTTGAGGAATTCCAAAGGTACTTAGTGGGGAGAGATTCTTCCACCCAAGTTTTCCCCTAGATCCTGTAAAAATAAAGATCACATATTTTAATTAGTATTTTAACTCAGGACCTGACAGTTATCTGTGAATCATTCCAGATGGATAAACTGAGGCACAGATTACTCAGGCTCAAATGTAATAAAGTGTGATTGTAATAAAGTGGTGATTTCAGTTGAGAGGTTGGTCCCGTGATGAGTTCCTCACTTCTTAGGCCCCATAAGCTCACTTTTCTACGATTGCAGTATACTGTTCACTCTGTTTTTCTTCCCTCAGTGCAGAAAGGCAGACTTTTTGCATTGTTAGTGCAGACTTTCTGGTGATGCTACTTTTCAGATGAAGAAGACAAGGCCGGGGAAGTTTACCCAAGGCCACTTATCACTTTTATGGAGGAGCCAGAATCACAATTCCTACCCTTTGAGTTTCCAGGCTGTTGCCTAGCTACCAAACCTCCCTGCCTCTTCTGCTGCACAGCAGCCGAGCAGGCACTTAATAATCATAATTGGTGGTGCTGGCTAAAAGGGAGAGCTCAGAGTGATTCTGGGAGTTTGTTTTCACATACCAGTGAATTTTATTCTTCTTGTGGTCAATAACCTCTACCCATTTGTTTTAGATAGCATCCTTGTCTTAGTCTACAATGTAGCTTTCTTATGTACATTGATGACTTCTCTCTCTTTCTCAACTATTCTCTGGGGGAATTCAGTTGCTGTCTACAGGTATTACATATTAAAAAACAAAAACAGAACAATGTCTGCCCTGGGGCTTCCCAGAGAAGTCTCACTATAGCAGTCTATGTGATCCAAGTGATAGAAAACTCAATACAAACTTGCTTAAACAGAAAGAATTAGTTGACTCATATTTAAAAAAAAAAGGGTAAACTGGCTTTCGGAATGGCTTGTCTAGGGGCCAAACAGTGTGACAGGGATCAGTGTCTTGGGTACCTTTGGCCACTTAGAGAAGCAAGATGACCGCATACTCATACCACCATACAGGAAGAGGGATTTGCCCTTGAGGAGCCCCAGCTAAGGCATCACTGTGACTCCAGTTGCTCTGATTGGATTATATGCCCACAGTCCAAGAGACACCCTGCCCAGGGTGATGGGAGGGATGGGATATGTGGATTGGTTTAGGTTAATTACTGTCTATCCCTAGAACTGGGGATGAGGGTGTGGTCAGCCTCATGGAGACCAGATTAGTCAACAGTGGGAGCAGTGAAGTCCTTCAAGGAAATTAGGATATTACTGCTGTAAGGAGGGGGAAATGAGTACTGGGAAGGTAACCAAAAGTGCTCATTACCAGGGAGAGAGTTCCTGACTTCTGTTTTGAGCATGTGTGTGAGGTGCTTTTAAGGCATTCAAGAGATGATGGATTCATGGACTTAATCTCAGAGCAGAGTTCTGGGCTGGATACACCTTGGGAGTAATTTGCATAAAAGTAGTCATTGAACCTAAGGGAGTGGATAACAGTCAACTAGGGGGAGGAATATACACTGAGAAGAGAAGAGGACGAAGGACCAAGTATTGAAGGATTCTAGCATTGAGTTGGAATTCTTCTAGTTAAAGGAGAATTAACCTGAAAATAGAAGAAGGAATAGCCAGAAAGGTAGGAAGAAATCCTGGCCTCATTTAATGAGCAATAAAATGTAACAATAGCTGCTTCCTTGGAATCCATAGTCCAGAAACAAGGCTTGAGTTCAAAACTGGTGGTAATGTAGAGAATTTCAGTTCCACAAGTTAAGTGTTATATTGGAGGTATGAACCTCCAGCGCCTCCAGTGGGAGCACAAAGAAGAGCATGGCTAATTGTTCTTGGGGGAGAAAGGGATCATGTGAGAAGTCTTGAAAGATGAAAAAGATGTTGCCATTTGGAGAAGGAAAAAGCTCCAGGTCCAAGCTGAACTTACATAGGAGATTTAGGAAGGAATCAGAACTAAGAGAGCGTAACCTAAACTATGAGCACTTTAGGAAATAGGCAAGGACTAAGTAGGGTTATGTTGGCTAAGGGAGAAAAGCTGGAGGTATCATATAGGTCATGTTTGTGGATGGCTATTTATCTTAGGGCTTGACTGTATCACTCCATCACTTCAAAAAGTAACTTGACTGGCCTTTATCCTGGATTGGCTGGTTGGTTAACATATTATCTGTGTGTGTGTGTGTGTGTGTGTGTGTGTGTGTGTGTGTGTGTGTGTGTTGCATTAGAAAGATAGACTCTAAATTAAAAGGGTTTTATTAGGTTGATATTGACTTGTTGCTTACTGTTACTTCCAAAGCAAGGACAGGAAGAACTATGGTTACATTTCAACAAAGGTGATTTAAGGTAGACATTAGGAAGTGTTTTCTTAATGGTGACATTTATTTTGTCTGCATTAGCCTTCCAAGTTATAGGCTCAGTCAGACAATGATAACTTTCAAAGAAAGGAAGACTGTACAACTAACAAGCAAACAAACAAAAACCAGAAATAACTAAAATCTGTAAAGTTTATTGGGGTTGGGGGAGTTGAGGAAGTTACATCTGGAGCAATCACCACAACAATTTCAATTACCTAGGGACCTGTTTCTAAAGGAGTTACGATTTAGGGATCTGGGTTTTAGGATAGGGCATAATTTCCGGGCATTTCTGGTAGAGGATAGCTGTGATAGGCAGATAAAAATGGCCCCTAAAAAAATGTCTACATCCTAATTTTTGGAACCAGTGAGTATATTGTTGCATGGCAAGGAAGAATTTAGATTGTAGATGAATTTAAGGTT
>NW_006779163.1:2149970-2168619 GCF_000442215.2 Lipotes vexillifer | reverse complement strand
AGCTGACTTTAATGTAGGGAAATTATTCTGGATTATTCTGGTAAGCCTCATTTTAAATCATAAGGGTACTTTGAAGTGGAAGAAGACAGAAGAGGGAGTCAGAGAAAGATTTGAAGATGCTATGCTGCTGGTTTTGAAGGTAGAGGTAAGGGCTATGAACCAAGGAATGCAGGCAGCCTCTAGAAGCTGGAAAAGTCAAGGAAGCAGATTATCTTCTAGATCCTCCAGAAAGGAAGGCTACAGCTCTGCTAACACCTTGGTTGTAGCACAGTACGAGTCCTTTTGGACTTCTGACCTGCAGAACTATAAGATAATAAAGTTGTGTTGTTTTAAGCCACTAACTTTGTGGTAATGTATCAACCACAGAAAATGAAACAGTGGCTGAGATGGTCTTATGAATGATAGACATAGAGTCAGTTTTCTTCTGGCATAGACAGAAGGTGGACGTAGGGGAGGCCACAGACTCAAGGTGTTGTTATTACCTCTCTTTTGTTAATTTTTAAAACCTTTAATTTTGGGTTAATTTCAGACTTTTAGAAAAGTTACAGAAATAGTGCAAAGAGTTCACATTGGTCTCCTAAATGTAAACATTTTAACACATTTGTTTTATCATATATATAATAAATATTCTATCTATAATTTCATTCTCTATGTGTGTATATATAGTATATATGTGTGTTTATATATTTACGTATTATTTTCTTCTTGAATTGTTTGAGAGTAAGTTGTAGATATGATGCCCCATTCCCCAAATACTTAATTGTGTGATTCCTAAAAAACATAGCCATATACAATGGACAAGATCAGGAAGTTAAAATGACACAACACTATTAGCCAACCTGAAAGCCTATTTAAATGTTGCCAATTGCCACATTAATGTCCTTTACAGCGAAGAGAATATTTTTTTCTGATCCAGGGTCTAACCTAGATCGCATATTGCATTTGGATCTCACATATTATTTGTCTCCTTTAATCTGGAACAGTAATTCAGCCTGTCTCTATCTTTCATGATGTCCACATTTTTAAAGTACAGAGCAGTCATTTTGTAGAATGTCCCTCAGTTTGGTTTTGTGTAATGCTTCTGAAAGATTAGGACTCATATGCATTTTGGGCAGGAATACAAGGAATGGTACTGTGTTCTCTGTGCATGATATCAGGAGGTACTTGGTTAAGATGTTTGCCAGGCTACTTCACTGTAAAGTTACTATCATTCTCTTTATATTTAGTAAGTGTCTTGTGGGGAGATATTTTGAGACAACATATATCTTGTTTCTCATAACAGTTTCACTCACTAATTTTAGCATTCATGAATCTTGCATGAAACAAGTAATTCTATGGGGGTTGCCATTTAGTGATTTTCTGATTATTTAAAATTTAAATTTATGTCTCTAAGAGGTAAGGATTTTAAAAACTTAACCATAATACCTTCATCTCACCCCCAAACAAATTAACAATAATTCCTTAATTGTCCCAATTATAATTTTAAAAATATTTTATTTTGAGATAATTTTAGATTTATGGAAGAATTTCAAAAGCAGTATAGAGGGTTATTGTATACCAGTGATTTTGTGTTGAATATATAGATCATATTGGAAAGAATTGACATCTTAATAATACTGAGTCTTCCAATCCATGAATGTGATTATTTGGTTCTTCTTTGTTTCTTCTTTCAGTGTTTTATAAATTTCACTGTACAGATCTTTCACACATATGAAACTAAATTTCATTTTTGGTGTATTATTGTAAATTGAACTTTTAAGAAATTTGACTTCTTGTTTGTCATAGAAAAACTGACTTTATATCCGGTAAACTTGCCAAACTCACATACTAGTTCTAAGATGTATTTTTTTGATATATATTTTGGAATTTTCTATGTAGATAATCATGTCATCTGCGAATGGAGACCATTTTCTTTCTTCCTCTCCAATCTGTAAGCCTTTGATTTCCTTTTTTTTTTAAACTTTTAAAAATTGAGATATAGTTGATGTATAATGTTATATAAGTTACAGGTGTATAACATAGTGATTCACAATTTTTTTTTTTTTGCGGTACATGGTCCTCTCACTGCTGCAGCCTCTCCTGTTGCGGAGCACAGGCTCCGGACGCCCAGGCTCAGTGGCCATGGCTCACGGGCCCAGCCGCTCTGCGGCACGCGGGATCCTCCTGGACCGGGGCACGAACCTGCGTCCCCTGTATCGGCAGGCGGACTCTCAACCACTGCGCCACCAGGGAAGTCCATGATTCACAATTTTTAAAGGTTATACTCTGTTTATAGTTATTGTAAAATAATATGTCTATTTTCCCTGTGTTGTATAATATATACTTATAGCTTATTTATTTTATACATAATAGTTTGTATCTCTTAATCCCCTACACCTATCTTGCCCCTCTTCCTTTCCCTCTCTTCACTGGTAACCACTAGTTTGTTCTCTATATCTGTGAGTCTTTTTTCCTTTTTGTCATATTCACTAGTTTGTTTTATTTTTTAGATTCTACATATAAGTGGTATCATACAGTATTTGTCTTTCTCTGTCTGACTTATTTCACTTAGCATAACACCCTCCAACTCCATCCACGTTGCAAATGGCAAAATTTCCTTCTTTTTTATGGCTGAGTAGTATTTGTGTGTGTGTGTGTGTGTGTGTGTGTGTGTGTGTATCACTTCTCAACCATTCATCTATTGACTGACACTTAGGTTGCCTCCATATCTTGGCAATTGTAAATAATGCTTCTATGAACATTGGGGTGTAGGTATCTTAGAATTAGTGGGGGTTTTTTTTGATATATATCCAGGCCTGGAATTGCTGGGTCCTATGGTAGTTGTTTTAATTTTTTGATAAACCTCCCTACTGTTTTCCATAGTGGCTGCACCAGTTTACATTCCTACCAACAGTGAATGAGGGTTTCCTTTTCTCTACATCCTCACCAATGTTTGTTATTTGTTATTTGTGGTCTTTATGATGATAGCCATTCCAGGTGTGAGGTGATTTGCATTTCCCTGATGATTAGCAATGTTGAATACGTTTTCCTGTGCCTGTATGTCTTCTTTGGTAAAATGTCTATTCAGGTCTTCTGCCCATTTTTTAAATCAGATTGTTTGGTTTTTTTGATGTTGATTTGTATGAGCTATTTATATATTTTGGATATTAACCCCTTATTGATCATATCATTAGCAAATATTTTCTCCCATTCAGTAGGTTGTGTTTTAATTTTGTCGATGGTTTCCTTTGCTGTGCAAAAGCTTTTACATTGGGCTTCCCTGGTGGCGCAGTTGTTGAGAGTCCGCCTGCCGATTCAGGGGACACGGATTTGTGCTCCGGTCTGGGAGGATCCCACATGCCGCGGAGCAGCTGGGCCCGTGAGCCATGGCTGCTGAGCTTGCGCGTCCAGAGCCTGTGCTCCGCAGCGGGAGAGGCCACAACAGTGAGAGGCCTGCGTACCGCAAAAACAAAACAAAACAAAACAAAAAAAAAGCTTTTACATCTGATTAGGTCCCATTTCTTTGTTTTTGCTTTTATTTCCTTTGCTTTAGGAGACAGATTAAAAAAAAATATTGCTATGATTTATGCCAAAGGTTGTTCTGCCTCTGTTTTCTTCTAGGAGTTTTATGGTTTCTGGTCTTACATTTAGGTCTTTAATCCATTGTGAGTTTATTTTTGTGTATCGTGTTAGAGAATGTTCTAATTTCATTCTTTTACATGTAGCTGGTCAGTTTTCCCAGCACTACGTATTGAAGGGACTGTCTTTTCTCCATTGTATATTCTTGCCTTCTTTGTCATAGATTAATTGACCATAAGTACGTGTGTTTATTTCTGGGCTGTCAGTTTTGTTCCATTGATCTATGTGTATACTTTTGTGCCAGTACCATGCTGTTTTGACTACTGTAGCTTTGTAGTATAGTCTGAAGTCAGGGCACATGACACCTTCAGCTCTGTTCTTCTTTCTGAAGATTGTTTTGGCTATTCAGGGTCTTCTGTGTTTCCATACAAATTTAAAAATTATGTGTTCTAGTTCTGTGAAAAATGCCCTTGGAATTTTCTATGTAGACAATCATGTCATCAGTGAATGGAGACCATTTCTTTCTTCCTCTCCAATCTGTAAGCCTTTGACTTCCTCTTCTTGTTTTATTGTATTGGCTAGAATGTATCCAGTGTGATGCATCTGATGTCATGTTGAATAAAAGTGGTGAGAGAGGTCATCCCTGCTTGTTCTTAGTGGGTACATTCAATCTTTTACCATTAGATATGATGTTTTTCTTTCTTTTCTTCTGTTAGCATTGTGAATTACATTGATTTTTCAAATCAGTATTCCCGGGATAAACTTAACTTGGTTGTGAGATTTATATATAATGCTCGATCTGATTTGCTAATATTATGTTAACTATTTTAGTTGAGCTCTTCTCATAAGTGTCCATCCAGTGACATCTACCCCGGGTAAGGGTATGGTCACATCTCTTCACTCCCTATAGGTATCTATCTCTCCTTGTATTTTGGACCAGTTGATACCTCAGTTCTCAAACCCATTAGAGAACTGATACCTCAGTTCTCTAATGGGTTTGAGAAAAGTCATGAATTTGTAGTCGTCTGGTCTTTTTTTTTGGTTGTTGCTGTTGTACAGGTGAGAGCAATGCTCTGTCCAGCTCTCTATATCCCTGATTGGAAACTGGAGGCTCCACAGCTTTTTCCCCACAATTGTTTGTTTTAGTCAGAATCCAAATAAAATTTATACAACATAATGTTTATATGTCCCTTAAATCTTTTTTGATCAATATTTTCTTCCTCTTTTTCTCTCTTTTTGTTTTCCCTTGCTACTTTTTTTCTCTTATGTCATCGAAGACACTGGGGCTGTCCATCTTATAGAGTTTTTCCCAGTCTGAATTTTGCTGGTGCTTCTCTGTGGTGTGGTTTAATATGGTGCCCTGCCTCCTGTTTCCTGTAAACTGGTAGTTATATCTGGAGGCTTTATCAGAATCAGGTTTATTTTTCCTTGTTAATTCATAATCTAGATATTTCTTTTTGTGTATGATGTTATTAGCTATTGATATTCAATGCCTAGCTCTATTAATTCAGTACTAGAGCTTTTTTTAAAGCCTCTCTTTGGGCTTCCCTGGTGGCGCAGTGGTTGAGAGTCCGCCTGCCGATGCAGGGGACACGGGTTCGTGCCCTGGGCCGGGAGGATCCCACATGCCGCAGAGCAGCTGGGCCCGTGAGCCATGGCCGCTGAGCCTGCGCGTCCGGAGCCTGTGCTCTGCAACGGGAGAGGCCACAACAGTGAGAGGCCCGTGTACCGCAAAAAAAAAAAAAAAAAAAAAAAAGCCTCTCTTTTACTGTAATGAACATTACAGTAAAAATCTGCAGTGAAAATTCTGTAATGAAGATGAAGAAAATGAGTCTCAGAGAGGTTAAGTGACTTTCCTAAGGCAATACAGCCAGTTAGTAAAGGTTGTAGCCAGGCCTAGAACCCGTGTCTAATAAATGCAAGTCCTATATGCTTTCTATAGCATACTGCCTCTCTAGACTTTGCATTATTAAGCAATAGGAAGATCGATGTTCCATCCCTAAGCACATGAGACATATTTATCTCCTTTAGGAAGATTGAATTCTGTTTTGCTTAGAGGCATTGGACCATACCAAATGATTATTCAAAAATTATTTCCCTCAAGTTCTGGGTTATATTCATTTTTATGGATACAATTAAAATTTTTTATGCTAATGCTAGTGTCTGAAATGATAACTCAACTCAGAATCCTGAGCACATTTGGGTTTTTGCTTGCTCCTCCAGTGCTACGGAAGAGAAGACAGCAAAACTAACACATGTAGGTTGAGTACTTAGCAATTTGTTTCTTTTGTTTATTGTAGTCAAGACTTGCTGCTGAAGTTTTTCTTCAGCTTGGAGAGAGAAAGAGAGCGAGAGAGAGGGAGAAGGAGAAAGAGGAGATAAAGAGGGACACTGTTGCAGTTGGTTTTAATCTATCACCTAAATTTTTCATGAGTTTGTTTGTAAGGTGATATAATATCTCTCTTGGGGGGCAAGAAATTCCATGAGTTATTGGTTAGAGTTTTGTGGAGACAACTGAAGAAAAATATATTTTTAACACTATAAAAAATAAATTTATCATGTTCAAATCAACCAGGGACAGACATATATCTTGACCTGAGCATTCACTTTTCAACAGAAGTGGATGTACTTAGATACCTATCCTATGTCATCTGATATATGACTGATGGTCCTAAGCTTATTTTACAAAAGAGGGCATGAGCTTCCCACACTGCAAGTATTTCCTGAAATCTCTACAATTTGTTAAATCTATAATAATAAAGATTATTATTGAAACAACTTATAATCCATTTCAAGTCCAATTTATGAAATAAGGAAGGATGAACTTGGCTTTACGTTTTAACCACAGGGTTCTGGGAACTCCCTAACAGAGGAAGGGCTCTACCTCCCCTACTACCTTCCATGCAGACTTAGAAACTCTTAGGTATGAATGGACTTTTTGGACTGGATAGAACTTTTTGGTCTGAGTTGGGTCAAATGGAGGTACTGGAATCCTGTTGGACATGGTAGAAAATCCACAGAACCTTTCTAACTTTGAAAACTGTGTCAAGGGTCCAGCACAAGGACCAGGGTGAGCAGATGTGAAGTGGGAATTACATTTAGTTTCCTAGAATCCTTAGAATATAAAGGTGTTGTGGAGTTGTAGTGATATTCTGGTCCAGCTCATTTTGGTAAGGTGACTTACCTAAAGTCCCCAAATTGCCACTGGCTAAGCAGATGTTGGCATTTTGTTCTCTGGAGCGATTCCTTAAACTTCTTTTCCCCTGGCCTCTGAATTCAGAAGACCTGGGCAAGGGTCTGGCTCTACTGTTAACTGCATCTGTGATCGTGGATAAATCATTGATTGTCACTGAAACTCATTTTCCCCATCTGAAAAATGTGAATAATAATACCTTTCAGGATATAGTGGATTAAATGGGATAATGTGTTTGGAAGCCCTTTGTAAACTGTAAAGTGCATAGAGAAGTTATTAGAGCTGAGGAATCAAACTGAGTCTGGTTAGATCCACTGACATTCCTTAGGAAATTTAACGGTAGATCTAGACTTTAGACTTGCCTTCTTCCTGAAAACTTTGGGTGTGAAATGAAGCCCATTAATATCTCATGCAATAAGCTGTGGTGAGGTCATCAGTCACCACCTCAGTAGGATCATCCAGAAGGGCCCATTTATACTCTGGAAGGAATCGGACTCTTTATTTTTATTAAAAAAAAATTTTTTTTTGCGGTACGCGGGCCTCTCACTGTTGTGGCCTCTCCCGCTGCGGAGCACAGGTTCCCGATGCACAGGCTCACCAGCCATGGCCCACGGGCCCAGCCGCTCTGCGGCATGTGGGATCCTCCCGGACCGGGGCATGAACCCGCGTCCCCTGCATCAGGAGGTGGACTCCCATCCACTGCGCCACCAGGGAAGCCCAGAATCTGACTCTTGAAAGTTGTTAGAAGGACTTTGTGGGCATCCCCTACATATTCTTTCTGCTGTGAGAAAAAAATATGTTTAATAGATTTCACTAATGTCTGTAGGAGTGTTCACCAGGGATCTTTGGAAAGAGTAGTCTCCACATTTACAAATATTTTCTCATTACGGATAATGGGATGATGAGGTGAAAAATGATCTTGGCTACTTTATGATGCTGAAAAGCTTTCAGACTGAATAATGTATGGTGAATTAGACATAATGGTAGCAAAGAAATAACTCATTTACTACAAGGTCCACTTAGGTATTTAATCACTTTTACTGTCATATAAATACATACTGCCATGCAAAGTGGTGAAAAGTTAGTAATGGCATAAGATGCAATTGTATAATGACAGTCTAGCAAATGCTGTAAAGGGAGAGCCTAATTCTGGACAGTTCTATGACTGAGTCAAGACTCCTCGCGGCATGTACCTTGTAGAAGAGCAGTGATTGGAATCCCTCACTTTATCCCTATATTATTATACATTGTGGAACAGAGAGGCATAAAATTGGCCAGTTAGATCTGAATCCTGTTTGGACTTAAGTGAAATCATTAGAGTGAAAATACTTTGGGAGAATACTAGTGGAATATAGAGTTATTATTACGTTAATTTAAATTTTTAGATAATTTAGGCCAGCAAATGGAATGGACACTATTAGACACGTATGCTGAAAATATCTATTACCAGAAAAACCTGTCCTGGAGTTATGACAGGCATCAAAATGCCCCATCTGGATTCTGGTGTCACCTGAAATAATAACCAAAGCACAATTGCCAAATCATGTTACAGATACCAAGTGAGCAGGAACTCGGTGACTAAGAGCAGTCAGTGAGGAGTGGAGTAATTAGAGGGAGCTATATGAAGACTTTGAAGAATGGGAGAAATTTAGGGGAGAGCAGAAAGGTGGATTCCAGGCTGGTTTGTGTTTCAAGAAATTACTCAAGGATAGCAGCTGGAAATGTATGGTTCTAAAAGTTTGGCTGGTCCTCTTGTTGTAAGCCTTGCCCTTCATCTGGGCGTCCAAGGAGTTTTCAACAAAGAATCAATCTGGGGATCTTGCTCAAAGATGAGCACATGGGTAGTCTTGACACAGAAGATGCCAGCAGTGGTTAATGAAACTTTTCTCCCTTCTCAGTCCATTAAATTGTAAAGCAAGTATTCTCTCCTTTAAAAGACCTGTAATAGTGTCATCATCCTCTGGGCTTAGCTCTGCTTCTTAGCAAGAGCTATGATAGAAAACGTATTTGTCAGAGTAGTGCTGTCCAATAGAAGCATAATGCAAGCCATGTATGCAAGCCACATATACAACTTAAAATTTTCTAGTAGCCACATTAAAAAAGTAAAATAAATCTGATGAAATGATTTTAAAGATTTTTTTGATGTGAACCATTTTTAAAGTCTTTATTGAATTTGTTACAACATTGCTTCTGTTTTGGTTTTTTGGCTGTGAGTCATGTGGGATCTAGCTCCCCCACCAGGGATTGAACCCGTACCCTCCACATTGGAAGGTAAAGTCTTAACCACTGGACTGCCAGGGAAGTCCTTGATGAAATTATTTTAATGTATAAAATATATTTAGTCCAATATATGGACTCTATATAAAATTATTAATGAGCTATCTTACATTCTTCTTTTCATACCTGATCTTCAAAATCTGTTGTGTATTTTACTTTTTTAAAGCACATCTCAATTTGGACTAGCCACATTTAGGCAATCAGCAACCATGTGGCTAGGTGACTATTGTATTGGACACCACAAAATTTTCTTCCTCCTTTGCAGAGTGTCACTGCTTGAGTTTAATTCTGTATTTGAGGATGTATGTCCAGAGTGTCTGGGGTGGGGTGGAGGCATCTGTCCATATCTAAAGACCCATCCAAAATCAACTCCATAAGATCTAAAAAGTTAAAATATTTACCAGAAGAATTTGTATGAATAATGGTTTACTTAATTTTGAAGAGAAAAAGGTCACAAAGGAAAAGATTGATAGATTTACCATTATAAAATGGATAATGAAAAAGTCAAAATTATCATTGAAAAAGGGCACGCAACAGATTGGGGGAGATATTTGCCTTTATTATGAGACAGGTTTTAATAAATACTTATACTATGTAAAACTCATTCAAATATAAGAAATAAAATAATACCTCATTTGATTAATTAGATATTTAACAATTTGTAGAAGAAAGCCAATAACTAAGAAAATGTTTAATCTGTCTATTCCTTAAAAAAAGAAAACTAAATCATCATTAAAACAAGGTAACTTCTTGGGACTTCCCTGGTGGCACAGTGGTTAAGAACCCACCTGCCAGTGCAGGGGACATGGGTTCCAGCCCTGGTCTGGGAAGATCCCACATGCTGTGGGTCAGCTAGGCCTGTGCGCCACAACTACTGAGCCTGTGTTCTAGAGCCTGCAAGCCACAAGTACTGAGCTCACCTGCCACAACTACTGAAGCCTGCACGACTAGAGCCTGTGCTCTGCAACAAGAGAAGCCACCGCAATGAAGAGTAGCCCCCACTTGCCGCAACTAGAGAAAGCCCGCGCACAGCAACAAAGACTCAGTGCAGCCAAAAATAAATAAAAACAAAAAACGAAACAGAAAACAAAAAACAAGGTAACTTCTTATACTTATTTTTGAAGCACAAATGATAGTGTCCAGTGCTGATAAAATTATAGTAAAAAGTGTACATTGGTAAAATCCTTTTGAGATACAGTATGACATAGCAGCACTAAAACCTTAAAACTATTCCTGTCCTCTTACCTGCAATTCCATTCCTGGGTATATATTCTAAGGAAGTAATACATCAGAAGAAAAGAAAGTATATGTTTGAAAATGTTCATTTCCACTTGTCTATAATAGTGAAAAACTAGAGGGTGGTTAAACAAATGATACTAGATCACCTAAATGTACAATTATGCAGCCGTTAAATTGGTAATTATGATGACTACATGGAAAAATGTTTAAGGCATATTAAGTGGAAAAGAAGAATGCAAAATTGTAAGTACATTTTGATTATAGCAATATGAAACTATATGTGTGGACAAAGACCAGAAGTGAGTAGATAAAAATAAAAACACCTTTGTAAGAGGTGGAGAGATTATGAGTGATTTGGTGTCTTGTTTTACAAATTCCAAGAGATTGGTTCAAGATAGTAGGAAAGGAGCATATGTACCTCTGCTCCTCCTATCCAAAACCTCATGAAATATAAGAAATGGTATGAGAAAAGAAGTTAAGTTTATAATCCTCCTGGAAAGCATGGATGAGTGCAATCTGGGATACCTAAAAAAATAAAGCAGATATACTTACATTGATGGAGGAAAATGTAGCAAAATGCCCACAGGTGAGGACTGCTGCAGAGGTGCGGTCAGCCCTGGAGATCATACAACCCAAGTCAGAGTTAAAGCAAAACTTTTCCTCTATTTGCACAAACACCTCTGATACCAAATGTGTGGGTTTTCTATTACAAGCTATTCTCCAATTCTCTGTGGACATCAACTGGGTGTCCTACAATTTATTTCAGGTCTAATACTAACTACCCAGAATTAGCACAGACCCCACAGGTTAAGGGCTCAGACCCACAAGGCCAACCACCACTTCAGACATCATTTGCAGATCTGAGTCTTCTGTACTTTTGACCAACTGGCTGTAAGGGAGTTCCCATGCTCCCTTCCTTGGGCTTGATAATTTACTAGAATAGCTCACAGTACCTGGGAAACATTTACTTACATTTACCAGTTTATTATAAAGGAGACTACAAAGTAATACAGATGAAGAAACAGATAAAGAAGTACGTAGGACAAGGTATAGGGAAGGGGGTTTGGAGCTTCCATAACTTCTCTGGGCATACCACCTTCTCAGCACCTCTATGTGGTTGCCAAGTGGGAAGCTCTCTGGTGGAAGTTTTAATGGAAGTTTCATTATATAAGATGGCAGGATAACAGTTTGTAAAGGTAATTTATTTTCCTTTTTTAAAAAATAAATTCTGGATAAGACCAATTTACTTGAATTGGACAAAGGGATACTAAAGTTCATATAAGAGGAACAGTGGGTATACCAAGAAAAAATAGCCAAAAATGATGTAAGACATATTGTGAAGCTATAGTAGTTTTAAAAGTGTGGGTATTAATTTAAAAATAGATAAAATGAAGGATAAAATGAGGCAGAATTCAGAAACAGACTTAGGTAAATATGGGAATTCAGTTTGTGATGAAGTATTTAATCAATAGAAAAATAACAGACCATTTAATAAATAATTTTGGGATCATAATCTCTTCATTCAGAAAAAAATCTAGACAGACATCTAGATTATATCATATTTTGTGTATTATACACAAAAATAAATTCCAAGTGTATTAATTAATTAGATGCAAAAACCACCACTACCACAAACCATGCAAGCAAACAAAGCTGTAAAGCTACCATACTGGGAAGTAAAAAAAAATATTTGAAAATAATTTTAGATTTACATAGAAGTGCAAAGATAGCACAGAGAGTTTTTGTATATCTTTCTCCCAGATTCCCCTAATGCAAACATCTTACACAACCAAAAAAAAAAAAAATTGATGACCTCAAGTAAAAAACTAAGCCTATCAAAGACAAATTAACAAAGGTTATGTTGAAATCAAGATTTTGTTCTGAGAGGACAGACTGATATAAAATATTTTTAACATAAATAACAGGAATTTTATTAATATCCAAACATGAGCTCTCACAAATCAGTAACTATAAATGGCAAACACCTCAGTAAAAGTGTGCAGGAAAAAATTAGGCAATTCACAGAAGAAGAAAAACCCAATATACAAAACATTTATGAAAATAAACTCATCCAAATTGTAATTAGGAAAATAAAAATAAGATAAAAATATTCATCCTTTAGAATATAAAATATCAAAAAGCTTGGTAATACCAGATTTCTCCAACAATGCAGTGAAATACATTTTCTGATATACTGTTTGTAGAAATATGAATTGTTCAAGTCTATTTGGAAGGCACTTGGTTAGTATTAGTCAAACTTTAAAATTCACATACTTTTTGACTCAGTGTTCCATTTCTAGAAGACTTTTCACCCCAAACACCTAAATACATGTGTAAAGATCTATATATAAGAAAGCTCATTTCAGTATTGCTTATAATAGCAAAAAATTGGAGACAGCATAAATGTTAACATAAATGTTAATAATAAATTATCATACACCTTTTCTATGTAATAATATGCAGCCATTAAAAAGAATGAGGGGGCTTCCCTGGTGGTGCAGTGGTTGAGAGTCTGCCTGCTGATGCAGGGGACACGGGTTCATGCCCCGGTCCGGGAAGATGCCACATGCCGTGGAGTGGCTGGGCCCGTGAGCCATGGCCACTGGGCCTGCGCTTCCGGAGCCTGTGCTCCGTAATGGGAGAGGCCACGACAGTGTGAGGCCTGCATACCACAAAAAAAAAGAAGTATGAGGTATTTCCACCTTAGGGAACTAGCAAAAGAGGGCAAATTAAATCCAAGGTAAGCAGAAGAAAAGAGATAATGAGAATTAGAGCAAAGAAATTGAAAACAGTGAATCAATAGAGAAAATGAAACCAAAAACTGTTTCTTTGAAAAGGTCAATAAAATCAATAGCCATGCTAACTAGAAAAAAAAAGAGAGGACACAAATTTCTAGTGTCAGAAATGAAAGAGGGGACATAATTACAGATCCTATGGAAACTAAAAGGATAAAAAAGAATACTATGGACAACTCTATGGACACAAATTTGATTACCTAGTGAAATGGACCAATTCCTTGAAAGACACAATCTGCCAAAACTTACACAAGAAGAAATAGATGATCTGAATAGGCCTGTATCTGTTTAAAAAATTGAATCAATAATTAATACCCTTCCAAAATAGAAAGCACCAGGGACAGATGGGTTCACTGGTGAATTCTACCAAACATTTAAGGAAGAAATTTTACTAATTCTCTATAGTCTTTCAGTGATAGAAGCAGAAGGACTTCCTAACTTATTCTATGAAGCCAGCATTATGCAAATACCAAAACCAAAACTCTTGGAACTAATGTGTGAAAAGAAAACTGAAGACCAATATCCCTCATGAATGTAAAAGCAAAAACCTCAATAAAATATTAGCAAATTGAATCCAAAAATGTATAAAAAATTATATACCGTGACCAAGTGGGATTTATCCTAGGTATGCAAAGCTGGTTCAACATTTGAAAATCAATTAATATAATCCAATCACATCAACAGGCTAAAAAAGAAAAATGACATGGTCATGTCAGTAGATGCCGAAAAAGCATTTGACAAAATCCAGCACCCATTCATGGTAAAAATTCTTAGTAAACTATGGATAGAGGGGCACTTTCTCAACCTCATAAGGAATATCTACAAAAAATCTACAGATAACATCATACTAAATGGTGAGAAACTTGAAGCTTTCCCACTAATATCAGGTACAAGGCAAAGATGTCCTCTCTCAATACTTCTTTTCAACATCATACTGCAAGTCCTTGCTAATGCAGTAATGCAAGAAAACAAAATGAAATAAAATGTATACAGATGAAAGACATAAAAACTATTTTTGTTTGAAGATGACATGATCATCTACATAGAAAATCTGAAGAATTGAAAGAACAAAAACTCTTGGAACTAATGTGTGATTTTAGCAAGGTTGCAGAATACAAGGTTAATACACAGAAGTCAATTGCTTTCCTATATACCAACAATGAACAAGTAAAATTTGAAATTAAACACTACCATTTTTATTAGCATTCCCCCAAAGTGAAATACTTAGGTATAAATCAAACAAAACATGTAGAAGATCTGTATGAGGGAACTGCAAAACTCTTACAAAATCAAAGAACTGAATAAATGGAGAGATAGTCCATGTTCATGGATAGGGAGACTCAATGTTGTCAATATGGCAGTTCTTCCCAACTTGATCTATAGATTCAATGCAACCAGAATCAAAATCTCAGCAAGTTATTTTGTGGATATTGATGAACTGATTCCAAAATTTATATGGAGAGGCACAAGATCCAAAATAGCAAACACAGTATTGATGAAGAAAAACAAAGTTGAAGGACTGACACAACTTGACTTCAAGACTTTAGTAATCAAGACAGTGTGTTAAGGTGAAATAATAGGCAATGGAACAGAATAAAGAAATAGATCCCCATAAATATAGTCAATCTTTTTTTTTTTTTGGTACGCGGGCCTCTCACTGTTGCGGCCTCTCCCGTTGCGGAGCACAGGCTCCGGACGCGCAGGCTCAGCGGCCATGGCTCACAGGCCCAGCCGCTCCGCGGCACGTGGGATCCTCCCGGACCGGGGCACAAACCCGTGTACCCTGCATCGGCAGGCGGTCTCTCAACCACTGCGCCACCAGGGAAGCCCAATATAGTCAATGTTTGAAGAAGGAGTGAAGGCAATTCAATGGAGTAAAGATAGTCTCTTCAACAAATGGTTCTGGAACAACTGAATATCCATATGCCAAAAAAAAAAGAATTATACACAGACCTTACATCCTTCACAAAAATGAACTAAAAATGGAACATAGACCTAAAGGTAAAAAGAAAACCTATAAAACTCCTAGCAGATAACACAGGCAAAAACTCAGATGACCTTGGGTATGGTGATGCCTTTTTAGAAACAACACTCAAGACACGATCCATGAAAGAAATAATTGGTAAGCTGAACTTCATTAAAATTAAAAACTTCTGCTCTGTGAAAAACTATAAATATCAAGAGAACTAGAAGATAAGCCATAGACTGGGAGAAAATATTTGCAAAAGACAAATCTGATAATGGACTGTTATCCAACATATACACAGAACTCTTAAAATTCAATAATGTAAAACAAACAACCCAATTAAAAAATGGGCCAAAGACTTTGACACCTCACCAAAGAAGATAAACAGATAGCAAATAAGCACATGAATAGATGATCCATATCATATGCCATCAGGGAAATGCAAATTAAAACAATAGTGAGATACCATTATACACCTCTTAAAATGGCCACAATCCAGAACATTGAGACACCAAATGCTGGTGAGGATGTGGAGCAGTAGGAATTCTCATACATTGCTGGTGGGAATGCAAAATGGTATTGTGTTTTGGAAGACAGTTCCTTGGTTTCTTACAAGACTAAACATACCCTTACCATACAATCCAGCAACTGAGTTCCTTGGTATTTACCCAAGGAGTTGAAAACTTAAGTCTACACAGAAACCTGCACAGGCCTGAATATGTCCCTCCACAAAAAGCATCTCTTGATACTGGCTCACATTTCTAAATAGGTCAGGCTACCTTTTGGGAGCACAGCTCTCCATATCAGTTTCTTGTATCTGTCAGGGACTTCCTAACTGGCTCCCCAACCCTGGTCTAGAGCTAAGGGGCCTTCAGTTTCCAGGCACAGGCTGGCAGTTGGCAGTATTTGCTCAAAGGCAGGCTGACGTCCTAATCAGAGTGCTTTGCCTGTAGCACTGTAGAGTGCTTTGCCTGTAGCATTTCATATATACACTACCAAACGTAAGGTAGATAGCTACTGGGAAGTAGCCGCATAGCACAGGGAGATCAGTTCGGTGCTTTGTGACTGCCTGGAGGGGTGGGATAGGGAGGGTGGGAGGGAGGGAGACACAAGAGGGAAGAGGTATGGGAACATATGTATATATATAACTGATTCATTTTGTTGTAAAGCAGAAACTAACACACCATTGTAAAGCAATTATACTCCAGTAAAGATGTTAAAACAACAACAACAAAAGAAACACTGACAACAGAGGAGGAAGTGACAGATAAGGAGCATATCACTGGCCAGAATGGGCCTTCCTATTTCTCAGATTAAATTGAAACATATGCCCGATTGTGAATTTTAAACAGTGTTATCAGGATGTTTGACAGCTCATCCAGGAATATAATATGGTTCTATTGAGGAGGCAAAAGCTGCAGTCCAAATCTCAAAATTTCCCTTCATACATCTGTGAATGAGAGTGCTATATGTATAGCTTTCATATACTTGGGATTGGTGTATGTATGTGTGTGTGTGTGTGTGTGTGTGTGCATGTATGCACCTGTGTGCACGCACACTTTCACATGAGTACATGCCTGTGTGAGTGTGTATGTAACAGCCCCAGTCTAAAATATTTTATGTTGTTTTCCTTGGCAACCATTTAAATATTTCCCAAAGATAAAATTTTGATGTTGAAGTCGCCTTCCCAAGGGGTTGGGGGACAGAGTGGGTAGGTGTGTAGGAGATAGCATGGAGGGCAAATTCTGGTTGTGGCTATGCTGTTTAATGATTTAGGATATCAATTCTAACTGTGTATCATCCATCCATCCACTCAACAAGTATATTTTATTTGTTAAAAAAAAAAAAGCCAGGAAAAAGTACTGTAGATTTCTGAATGTAGAAAGCAACATAAGTATTAATCTTTCATGGAACTATTTTTGAAAATGGTTCCATTCTGAGAATCTTTTAAATTTTAATTTAAAAACAACTTTTAAACAATTGATGTATTTATGGCCATAATTTTGTGTTCTTGAAAGGAATAGCTTGGATGATCAAGATGTTGCCAGTTTCTACATCCTGTGCAAGATGTGTGGGGCTGAGGCAAGTGTCAAAAAAGTAGTGTATGTGTGTGTTTGTGTGTGTGTGGGTGTGTGGGGTGAGGCTAGGAAAGGCCAGGATTAGACCAAGAGCCAAAGTGAGAGCTTTCTTTTTAACCCCTTCTCTCCTTCCCTTTTTTTTTTCTCCTTTCCCCCTTTCTTCCTTTTCTCTCTTCTCCTGACTACTCCTACCTTCTCTCCCCCTTCCCCCTTTTATTCTGTCTTCCCTTTTCATATCCGCTGTTCTTGTTTTCCCTCTCCCATCTCTCTTGTGGGACTTTTAAAGGGTTTCATATTATGCTTTTAGAAAAGCATCTTTAGCAGAAGACAAACGCATATGAAGAAGTACAGTGCTTCGAATCGTAGTTGTTCCAGGAATGTATCCCAAGTAGCTTTGATAGGGAACATTGTTGAACAGTTAATAAGTTATATTAATAGTAATCATTGTGAAGAATAAAAACAAATAGTTTTTTTTAAAAAAGAAAAAATACTTCTAATTCCAAAAAATCATGTTTTTATTGGAATTATCATTTACTTGAATACAAAGAAATCAAAACATTATAAGAAAATGTAGGTTCAGTAAAGTCTCATATTCCCTGTTTTCAGTTCACCTTTCTCCTCAAGAAGTACCTGAATTCAGTTGTGACATTAAATTCTCAGAGTTTGCTTGTGTTTTATTAGTGCCTATTTGTGATTTTTTTTTTTTACGTCTTTATTGGAGTATAATTGCTTCACCATGTTGTGTTAGTTTCTGCTTTATAACAAAGTGAATCAGTTATACATATACATATGTTCCCATATCTCCTCCCTCTTGCGTCTCCCTCCCTCCCACCCTCCCTATCCCACCCCTCTAGGTGGTCACAAAGCACGGACCTGATCTCCCTGTGCTATGTGGCTGCTTCCCACTAGCTATCTACTTTACGTTTGGTAGTGTATATATGTCCATGCCACTCTGTCACTTTGTCACAGCTTACTCTTCCCCCTCCCCACATCCTAAGTCCATTCTGTAGTAGGTCTATGTCTTTATTCCCGTCTCCTATTTGTGATTTTTGTTGCTGGTTTAAAATAATAAAAAGTATTTGGTGTGCACAGATTTGAATTGACAACTAGAATGGCCTATTGCCTAAGATTTAATAAGCGGATGCCAAACCAGGACGTCATAAGAATGTCCAAACTAATCAAAACAAAGATTTCATTGTGTCTTAGTGTTTGCTGCTACTCTCTCCAGAAAGGATGGTGCCCTAGTGGGTTGTGTTGGTTGTCCAGGAGAAAGAAAAAAAAAAGTGAGTTTAAGCTTATTAAATTTTCTGATCTTCAGTTTCTTCTCCTGTGAAATGGGGAGAGTAGTAGTAATATCTACTTAACAGATATTACGAAGTAGATATAGATATAAATGACAAATCTAAGTATTCATGAATTCACTTATGAATTTACAGGTATTATACTTCATAGGTATTCATACTATTATGAATACAAAATAAGAGAAATGAGGTATGTGACAAATGCTATCTAAATATTACTTATCATTGAATGAGATTCACGC
>NW_006779163.1:2145339-2149960 GCF_000442215.2 Lipotes vexillifer | reverse complement strand
AAGAGGTCATGGTTTTCAAAAGTTTTGCTCTAAATTTCATGCTTATGTTTCTAATTTATGATTTGACCCGCAGCAGCCATGGATATTTTTTGATGAAAACTTGGTATGTTTATTGAAAATTTTCTGAAAGAATAATAACATATTCATTAGAAAATTTAAATGGCTATGGTCATTATCCTCAAAGAATCCCTGGGACTGTGTTTCTTGAGGAAAGCCCATGTATTATTATTCATCTTCACATTTCCTGTCATAGTACCTAGTTCACATAGATGCTCAGTAAATACTTGTATCATGACTGAATCTATAACCCCATCTGTGGAAGGCAGTGGTGGTCCAGTCCGTTACTGAACAGTTAATACTTGGGAATCAAGCACAAAGAGTCCAGAAGAACACTCCAAATGATCCTTTATCTTCAGGTTGAACTGAGACCACAGGTAGAAGCAGGTTTCAGAGTGGCTCTCTTTTTGTCATCAGCTTCTATCAACTCCCAGACTCTCAGGGCTCTTAGACTCTTCAAACCTGGCTTTTGGAGGGTGCCCCACATATCCAGTCCCCAACCATTCTCTCTGTACCCTCTCTCTCTTCTTCCTCCCATCCCTAATCTCTCCACGCCCATTTTCTCCTCTTCCCAGGGACCCATAGCCAGGGCTATGGACCTTCAGATGATGCCCTGCCCCCAAAATACAATCCATCCAAATTATTTTGGACCCACTGTACGTGTCTTATGTGTCCTAACCTCCTCATACATTCCTGCCAGGTTCAGTGTCCTACATGTGCATCCCATGACACCTGACAATGACATGTCCCTGATTTTTGGTGTCTTTGGTGTTGTCCTCCCTCCCTGCTATGTGGCCTTTCCCATTGGCAATCTCAGGAGAACTTCCTTCTGGGGAGTTAGCTTTTGCTCCTTAGTTCTCTGCTGGCCTCTGCGGGGTCCTGGGAGCCAGACCCTACCTTGGCTCTACCTTGGAGCCCTTTCTCTCGGAGTACTAAGTACCCACCAAGAGGCTCCACTCTTCCCACATTCCGTCTTTCTTTTCCCATTCAGCAAGAACTTATTGAGGATATTCTATGTGCTAGAAACTGTATAAGGCCCTGGGGTACAAAGGTGAACAAACTTAGTCCCTGTCCAGAGGGAAGACAGAAGGTAAACAACAATTAGAAGACAGTTTGAGAAGGGCCAGATGAGAGACAGGCAGAAGAGGGATGAAGCTTGAGAAAAGAAACATTAGCATTGCTGGCGAAGGTAGGGAAGCCTCCATGAGGATTTCAGTATTTGAATTGGATTTTAAAGGATGGTCAGGAGTGGGCAGGCTGCTGGGGTCTTAGGTTTAGAGACTAGGAGGGATGGAAAAATTACACTCTTGTTCACTGAATAATGAGCCACCAGAGTGTTAGAGGACAATGTCATAGATCATTTAAATTCATATCATCTTCGCCTTGAGGCTTAAACACTGGGGTCTTCTTATAGTCCTGATGCCTCGTATTTAAGCATATAAATACCCAACAAAAAATAAGTACCAGAGTTTTTCTGTTTAAAATCAGGCCAAAAAAAAAAAAAAAGAAGAAGAAGAAAACTTCATAAAGAAAGAAAGAAATACGTGAATCTCTGTACTTTTTTTTAAACCTGAGAGAATGTATGCTGTGCCTTTCCTAAAAGCTGAGGAATTTGATATTTTCATTCTTGTATTATTTGGGATTTCTGTGCTATATACCAAATAATAACAGTAAATACATTATCCCCAGAAAGATGTTTTGTTCTTATTGCTGGTGAAAAAAATTAGCTCACTAACACTTCACCCCACAATTATGCTGTTCTTTCACTGGAGCACTGCTCATCAAGGTAACTGACAGTTTCAATTGCTATTTGTAAAAAGTTGACATCCAGGCTGGGCATCCTGCCTGCAGAATGGCATAGGCTGAGGATGAATGCTAAGTTAACAAGGCTACCTACCTTTCCCCCTCTCCCAGCTCCCCCCTACATGAGGTAGAGTAAACAGCATCTGGCTTAGTAATGCAAATAGAGAGACATTGGAACTCCAAGGAAGATGAAGTTACTGTATCCTTACCTGGATAAAAAATGAAAATGTAGAATTCTTATCCGTGAAAGGAGTACATGTCTCATCATAGAGCATGGCCCTGGCATCATCTCTTTTTATGTCCCTGGTTCCTCTCATAGGATCTGTCCTGTAGTAGGTACTTTCAAAATGTTAGTATAATTGAGTTAAATTCTATTGCCCTTCAGGCAGAAGCACCATCTTTCAGAAGTACCATCTTTATGTCTTCCTATTTGGTAGAGGTCCTAGAAAAGCATTTGCTTAGCTTAGTATTCCATGGCACCTGCACAAGCTTATCACAGGAACTACGGAGGGGCCCTGTTTCTTTATACTTACTCATTGTGTTCCCTTTTCTGAAGCTTCAGGCTGTTCTGGATTCTATTATGATTCAGAAAACTACTAACAGCCTTTGCCAGTCCTTCCTAAGGATTCATCTCTTACCTGAAATAATTCGCTGGTGATGGAGATGTGACATCAAAGATGAGACAGATAGAAGGAGATATCATGACATACCATAGATAAAAGTCTTTCTCTTGGATTATGAACTCCCAGTGAAAAAAGCATGGCAAAAATTGGAGAGTCTTACAGAAGCTCTATGCCTCAGCTAGAAGGGTAAAGTAAGTGGGTCTGAGATTGAGCTTATCACTCAAAGAGCCTCTTGAATTCCTACAATCATAGAATGTGGGACTAGAGAGCCTTTTGGAATCATGTATTCACAATTTGTGTTTTTTTATTAGTGGTGTATTTATATTTGTTCAGCCACTAGAAACAGATATACTGATTTACAATAGTTTAAAGAGAATAGGGTTTTATTTTTCTTACACAAAGAAGTCTGATAGTGTTGGCTCAGTGGCTCAAAAATGTCAGGATCCATCATCACTGCAGTTTTTCTGGCCTTTATCTGTTGCTTATTTCCTCATGGTTGCAAGAAGGCTGCCACAGCTCTAGACCTCATATCCATATTCAAGGCAGGAAGAGGGGGTGAGAATAGTTTTGGTCATATCTGTCCCTTTTGTAAGAAAGCAAAAGTTTTCCAGAAGTTCTCCAGATGGCTTCCTCTTACATCTCTTTAGCCAGAACTGGATTGGTAGGGTGCCCCTAGACATAAGGGGAGTGGATAAAGTGGAGACTGGATTTAATGCTGCCATGGAAAATACCGAGGGGCTATTAGCAAGAAAGAGGTGGAGGCAGTGACAGTGTCTACCACAGATGGAGACGCATACCAGTACTCAGTACTGGTGGACAAAATATTTTTAACAATGTTCATATAATGCAAACATATTAATGTTAGATTTTTATTCCAATTACTATGCCCAATGCCCTGGCAGAATGTAAAATAGAGGTGGGTTACCTGGTTTTGATCACTGTGGGCAACAAGTGGCTCTGACAGTCAGATGTGATCATCCTAGTGAGATTTATCTGCATTATGGGAGATAATATGCGTTTTTGCATGTTATGATTCTAATACTTAATAGTATTGATCTATACAGTAGACTCTTGGTGTTTGTCCTGAGACTTACAGGAATCCCCCAGATTTATGAAAAGCACTAGTGAGCAACAAACTAACATCAAATGCAGGTACTTGCTCACTCACTACCTAAATGACTAATTCCCTACAAACCAGCTCACAGTTGGGATGATTCAAATTAGTGCCTTAGCAAAATTACAAATTGCTACATGTCACAGTCCTCCAGGGTCTCTTTCACATCGTCAAAACCATGACTGTTAAATTTGCAAATGGAAAAATGCCTACTGTGCATTTTTCAAAATGCTTTCATGGCATCAGTGAAATATCAGAGCATAATGACAATAAGGCTTTTCCATATTTATGTAAGAAAATATTGAAATGGCTACATTTTTACTATTTTATTTTATTAAGAAGTGATAAGAGGCTACTGTCCTCATTTACCTATTGTCCTCAGATATTGCTCCACCTGATAGATGACCAGGCCAAAGGCTGAGCTTCCTTCATCTTCCAGGCTTGAATCTCTCCAGGAAGGATAGTTGGGAACCAAAGTCCTGATTAAAATACATGACCCTAGCATAGTTCGGTTCAGGTCTTAATGGAAGGGATGGTGGCCTGGAGGTAAAAGAGAAGCAGAGTAAGTGGGGTAATCTAGCTCTGAAGAAAGATAGATGGTTAACATCAGGGGAAGTCCTGGAAACTGGGCCCAGGATTCTCCCTTCCTCCTTTCTGTCTTCACTATCCTGTTGTCCCTCTGAGACTTTCCTCTCTCTCTCTTTTTTTTTTTTTTTTTTTAACACCCTTTCTCATAGACCGAACTCTGGAAAAAGGAGTATGCTAAGGTGCCTGGGTACATAATATCCATACCTGTACCCACACCCACACTCACACCCATACCTTTATCTGTACCTATACCTGACCTATCTATCTGTATCTATTGGTATTTGGCCAACAAAATGACCAATATATTCTCACTTACAAAAATGACAAGATACATCTAAATATTACAGACTGGTATTGCAATCACAGATTTTATTATCTAATGTGAGATATACAACAACTCTATAAGAGTGAAAGTCCATGCATTAGTTTCGGCATT
>NW_006779163.1:2135846-2145102 GCF_000442215.2 Lipotes vexillifer | reverse complement strand
CGGCATTCCCCTGATTTTGCACACAATGTTCTCTTGAAAACTTGTGGCAAGTGAAATGTATAAAACTTAAACAAGATTTCATGTGGGTTCTGTTACCAGAGAGCTGAAAAACATACTGACATTCCTAATCACACTTTGCCTTTTAGGCATCGTCCTTGATGATTCATACATTTCATATATGTTCTTTTACTTTGTTCTTTCGCTTCAGAAAGTTGACCAGCTTGAAGTCTATGAGCATCTGATTGAGGCTAATGACATCACTTTCCACAGGCCTAATGATTTCTATCTTTGCCTCAATTGTATTGAGTTACTGAGACCTCTGCTTCTTATCACAGGTATCAGCACTTTCATTTCTCCTTTCTCTGCTCATTTTTGTAACCTAATAAGGGAGAAATGCAATAAAATATTCATATAATTGCACAAACATTGCTTTACCTTCAAAAATGGGGAGGCATCTGGCCAGCAGTGCTACTGTGAAATAGCCAACCATGTACAGATACAAAAAAAGCTCTTATTTATGGAGTTAACTCATTAAAGTATTAACATATGGGTTGCTTGGAAGTTGGATACGTGGAAATGAAGCATAGCCTTATCACAATTTTAGAGTTGGCCTTTAGTCATATACTGAGTGTCCAAAGCTGGGACCAAGAGCCATTTCTCCTAATTCCAAATAAGTGTTCATTAATTCATTCAGCAAATATTTATCGAACGTCTACTCTTATATGCCAGATGCTGTTCCAAGTAGTAATGCTCTGTTTCATGTGATCCTGAGCTAGAGTCATTAGTGACAACCCTCTGACTCCAACTTGAGTTTTCATCTTTGTAACCCCTTTGATGAACTCTTTGGCTTTGTGTCTGGTGTTTTCTGCAGTGGAGAAGACTTTTTGCTTGTAACATCTGCCCACTTGGATTTTTCCTTTTTCTTGGAGTAGAAGCCAGACCTTTTCAGAGTCCAAGCATCTCTGTTAATGTGGCTGCATTATCCTGCAGTTTGGACAAGGAGCTCTGGGAGAGTCTCTGTTGAGTGACAGTGATAAATGCCTACAGACCCTGCAGCCAAGCATTAAAATTTAGCACTCTCAAGTGATAAGCAAATGGGGAGAGAAATTCTTTCCTATTGTTCTACCTCTACTCTGTTTTTTTGTGAAGCTGATGGTCCGTTAGGGAAAAAAAATTCACTGTCTTTTATGAAATAGCATGAAAAATAATTTTGCTGTGTAAGGAGAGTCACAGGTTGAGTTGTTGGACATAGGGATCAAGGTAGAATTAGTGTGCAGGATGTTTATTAGAAATTAAGATGTGTGGAAGGGAGGAGGAAGAAGCAGGATTAGGCAGAGGGAGAAGATGAACTGCGATACAGGCCAGGCACAGCTTTCCCTGACTCCATGGGGAGTTCTGAGCATATGTTCTTCATCAGAGTTGACCCTCATTGGGCTGAAATGGCTGTGCCTTTTCATCACACCCCTTATCAGTCACTGAATGTGGGCTACCCCAGGAAGAATGTTCCCTTGGGTAAGGTGGCTGTCTGCAGCTGAGGCATACCTTGATGGAGCTGATAGCTGGGCAACAAGTCATCCCGTGAAGGGGGAATCTAGTAATGCATCTCTGTAGGATAAAAATCTCAGCAAACTAGGAGCAGGGGGGAAATTCCTCAACTTGATAAAGAATATTTACGAAAACCTACATGATACTTAATAGTGAGAAAATGAATGCTTTCCCTCTAAGTTTGGGAATAAGGCAAGGATGTCCTTTCTTGCCCTAATAGTCAAGGTTTCCCAGAGAAATAGAACCAGCATGATATGTATATATCTAAAAAGAGATTTACTGTGAGGATTTGGCTCATATAATTATGGAGGCTGAGAAGTCCCACAATCTGCTTTCTGTAGCTGGAGACCCAGAAAAGCTGGTGGTGTAATTTAGTCTGAGTCCAAAGGCCTGAGAACTAGGGGAACTCGTGGTGTAAATCCCAGTCTAAGGGCCAGAGAAGATGAGATGAGATGTCCTAGCTCTACCAGCGAGGCAGGGAAAAAGGTGAAATCTTCCTTCCCTTGACTTTTGTTCTATTCAGGCCCTCAATAGATTAGATGATGCTCACCCACATTGGGGAGCGAAATCAGCTTCACTGAGTCCACTGATTCAGATATTAATCTCACCTGGAAACACCCTTCACAAGCACAGCCAGAAATAATGTTTAATCTGGGCACCCCATGGCCAGTCAAGTTAACACAAAAAATTAACAATCACACTCACCATCCCTATTGATCATTTTATTGGAAGTCCTTGGTAGTGCAATAAGGAAATGAAATATATACAGTTAGGGAAGGAAAAAATAAAACTGTTTTCAGATAACATGATTGTCTATCTAGAAAAGTCACAAAAAATATACAAAAAACTCTTTAACTAATAAGTGGTCTAGCAAGGTTACAGCAAACAAGGTAATATACAAAAGTCAATGTTTTCCTATATATGGAAATGAACAACTGGAATTTGCAATGAAAAAATAACATATACAATAAGACCCCCGAATGAAACACTTATGTATAAATCTAATAAATATACATAGAAACTGTATATGGAAAACTATAAAACTCTGATGTAAGAAATCAAAGATCTAAATGAATGGATAGATATTTTTTGTTCATGGATTGAAAGACTCAATATAGTTAAGATGTCAGTTTTTTCCTACTTGATCTATAGATTCTATGAAATTCCTATTGAAATCTCAGCAAGTTATTTTATGGATATCAACTAACTGATTCTAAAGTTTGTATGAAGGGGCACAAGACCTAGAATAGCTAACACAATATTAAAAGAGAAGAACAAAGTTGGAGGACTGACACAACCCAACTTCAAGACTTACTATAAAGCTACATTAAGCAAGATAGTGTGGTTTGGCAAAAAAATAGACAAATAGATCAATGGAATAGAACAGAGAGCCTGGAAATAGACACACATAAATATAGTTAACTCATCTTTGACAGAGGAGGAAAGGCAACTTAATGGAAAAGGCTAGTCCTTTCAACAAATGGTGCTGGATCTATCAGACGTCCATATGCAAAAGAAAATCAAAAAAGAAAGACAAAATGCCAACTGGACCCAGACCTTGCACCATTCACAAAAATTAACGAAAAAATGGATCACAGACTTAAGTGTAAACCACAAAACTGTAAAGCTTCTAGAAGATAGGTGACCTTTGATTTGGCAATGAGTTTTTAGATACAACACCAAAAATGAAAAAAATTGATTCATGAAAAAGATTGATAGATTAGACATAAGTTTATTTAAAATGATAATTGTACCTCATGGGAACATGGGTTAATAATCCTGATAATGCTATACATCTATACTGGAATTGAGCAATTAAGTAAATGGATGGCAAGTAGAGGGAGCCAGGTTTCTTGATATTGGAGTGCAAGTTTACAGGTAAACAAGAGGAGGAGGCTAGAATGATCCATATGGTGATGGACTAGAATTGGAGATATCATTATGAACTCTTGTTTAGCTTAATATAGATATGGGTGGTCACATATAGATATATTTATAGAGATATGTGTGTATCTGAGTTAGTAGACACACATATATTTCATTGCTTGCTCAGCTGAGAGGGCCTAGCAGTGACAGTACCCCAGTAATAATGAGTATATAACTGGTACCCATATCATGGTTTCTAATACCATTGTCCAACACAAGAAACCAGTTCTTCTTGGATTCTAAGACTGGGGCAGGAAATATACCAGATGAGCCTGGAGCATCCTGTAGTGCTCAAGAGTAAGAAAGTGCTAAACAAACAAACAAAACCCCCACAGTGATGGGGATATGCCAAAGGAGCGTAGAAGCCAGCTGAAAGAGCTTCCAATGGCCAAAGCTGGAACAATTTGATCAAAAGAACCAAAGCAAAACAGTATTGGATTACAGCCTAAGGTATAAAACTAATATCCATGTGTTCATACTGATACAAATAAATGACTGAACAAATAAATAAATGGTGGTCGGGGGGAGAATACACAAATATCCTATGCAAAAGAAATCAAAATAATTTATGTAGATAATGTGCCTTCAAGTCGGTGAAGTATAACTCTTGATTCTCATAGTGTGGGGCTTTGCATTATGACTGCTTCCTAAGAGTAAAGTCTGGAAAAGATGGGGTGGGGTGGGTGGAGAGAGTAACTTTGCAATGAGAAAGCTGACAAACAAAATCTCAGTCATCTGGTTAAAGTCAAAATCAACAGTGACTCAGGTTCTGTGCTTGATATGATGTGATGACAATGTCATTTTACCTCTGAGGTCTACTCCCCCAAACCCATAATCCTTGTCTACTCGTGAGAGAAAACATCAGACAAATTACAAATGTGGGGCATTCTACAAAACACCTTACCAGCACTCCTCAAAGCTGTTGAAGTCTTCAAAAACAAGGAAATTCTGAGAAACTGTCACAGTCAAGAGGAGCCTAAAGAGACATGGTGACAAAATGTAATATGGTATCCTGGATGGGGTCCTGGAACAGTATAAGGATATTAGGTAAAAACGAAGGTAATCTGAATAAAATATGGACTTTAGTTAATAATAATGCATGAATATTGGTTCATTAATTGTGATAAATGTATCATACTAATGGAAGATGTTAATAGGGGAAGCTGTGAGGTTTATGGAGACTCTGTACTATCTTTGCAGTTTTCCTGTAAATCTAAAACTGTTCCAAAAATGAAGTTTATTATCAATTTAAAAACTGCATTGCAGGCATTATGCCGGGCACTAGGATGAGTTAGACATGACATTGCCCTCAAAGAGCTAAAGTTTGAGTCCACAGGTGTGTGAACACACAGTCTAGTGTTCAAGTCAGGAATAGAGGCACAGGCACAGGGCTTTGGAAACCTGGGGTTTTAGATTAATTGTCTGAAGACGTCTATTCCACATCCTATGAAAAAAACCATTGTTCTCTCTAAAATTTCTGTGAATAGCTGGTTGGGGGTGGTGGTTATCTTCTTGTTTCCTGGTCTAGGTTTCTGTTGCTGATGAACTCATGCCCTTTCATCTCTTGCCATCATCCTCTCTGCTCATAACCATTCTGTAGTACTCAGCCTGTTTCCTTTTTATTGCCCACCCACATGTGTTGTCAGACTTTATTAAAGATTGAAGATAGAGAGATGTTTACATGTTTTTTAAAAAAATATTTATTTATTTATTTATTTTGGTCACACTGGGTCTTGGTTGCAGCACCCAGGATCTTTTTTTTTAGTTGCAGCATGCGCACTTCTTAGCTGCGGCATGTGAACTCTTAGTTGTGGCATGCATGTGGGATCTAGTTCCCCGATCAGAGATCGAACCTGGGCCCCCTGGAGATGTTTACGTTTTAAATGCAAAAAATTAAAAGTGTAGATTTGACATTGTGTTCTTAAAACTTCCTTGGCCACTCCGCCACAGGAAACTTCTCACTGGTGGTGTTACTCTGCAGGCTCCAGCTTCCTACCATGTCTGGTCCTCTCTCTCTCATCTCTTGGCCTATCTCCAATATCCTGTATTCTTTCTTTTGCAGCAAAGTTTACCTTTTTTATTTCTTCTTCTCCTTATAAGGCAGGTTTGGGATCTCACTTTCTCCACCCCAAAGCAGACTAGCAAAGTATGATTTTTAATAAAGATGGTTTCTTCTAAAAAGCAAACAAATACAAGAGTAGAATAAAATCGCAGGTGCCAACTGTTAAAATAGTAATATCTTTATACTGCGATACCAGGTCAGAAAACAAATGAGTGTTTCAAATCAAGACAGGCGGGTTGTTAAGCAGGTATAGGAGAATATCATCTACCTCAATTGCAGGGCATAAACGGGTGGTGGTAAGTGGATACTGGGGAGAGGGGATCAGGAGTCCCTTCCTGTCTTCCCTCTGACTCTCTGTAAGGCAGTGCCTGCTTCATTCTTCTTTCCTTGCAGTTCTTGCATAGCTCATATGCTTTCATTTGGTCCATTGTAACACCCTAAAATGACAGCCTAGTACCCAGTGCTGCCTGATGTTTCTTCTTTGATATTTGACTCAGTTTCGTCAAAGCTTTGCCCATGTTCCATCAATCAGCTTTTACCTGGGGGATAGGGTCACTTCTCCATGGCAATGACTGTGGCCATGGTCAGGGGTGCTCAAAAACGTTAGCTGTTATCATTGTTTTTGGGGTTATTATCTGTTTTATCATTCAGGACAGCTTTCCTCAGCCAGCCGCAGCCATACTGTAGAGACATTATGTGAGAGTCTACAGTTTCTTACATTCTTCTTCCTCTTATTCTGACTCCTCCTTCATCCTGAAATGATTCAGAGGGGGCCCTGTTTCCTCAAGTGTCTACCTAAGTTGGAAGGAAAGCAGGGAGTGTACTAATCATGACTTTTTTTGTTGCAAGCCATAAAAACCTAAATTCAACTAGCTTAAGCAAAAGAGCTAACGGAGAGTGGAGTGGTTCTCAAGATCAAAGGAAGAACTAAAGGATTCAGAGCACCTTGGCACCTTGGCAACAAGATTTATATATGTCTCCTCATTATCTTTTTTTTCTTTATTTGGCTTTTCTCTGTAGGCAGGTCTTTGCTTACAGGTGCAGATTCTCATCCTCCATATTCAGCCACGCCACTAACAGGAGAGAGACTGTTTTTATGTAATGTCTGTGAATCAGTGCTAGAGAAGAGCTCTGGGCAGCCCACCTGGGGTCACACAATCTCTCCTTGGATCACCGTTGCAGGGGCATGGGGGAATTATGATTGGCCTTGTCTAGGACCTTTGCTGTCTCTTAGGGAAGTTGTTTAGGGGACTGTGACTGACGGCATCTGAAAGACAGGAGGTGGATATAGGGCAGACAGCTCTGTCTGTGTTCACTGCCGAAAGGATGCTGCTTTTTCAGTGCTGCCATAATGAATGTAAGTAGATTTCTGAAAAGACACTGGGAATAGAGTGAGGTTGGTGGATGTTATAGGTAGAATCCTTCTCTCCTCAGGACCTCTTAACCTGTGCCCTGTTCTCAGAAGGAGGAGAACGCATTCCACCTAGGCATGATGGATTCTGGGATTTGGAGAGCATGAGGTCTGGTCTGGATAAACTGGCTTGGGAATACCTTCAGGGATCATTGGAGACTCTCACTGGGTTATGGGCCCTCAGCTGGACCTGGAACCTTAGCAGAGATTAGTGTGGCATTTCCTGTGTGCTTCTACTTTTACCCACTAAAGCCTCCTTTCAGTGGGCTTTGCATTCTGAACTGGTCTGGGGTCATGCGGCTGGCTCTGACTGGTGGTACTCTCACCCTGGGCTTCCACAAGTCTGATAAAAGAGTTAGAAAAGGCCTTTGTTTCTTTCCTGCCTGAGAGGTTGGAGGTCCCACCTCCTGGGGGCCATTCCTAGTTCCAAATAAGAAAGTGGCTAAAGTGTAGCATATGGTTGCAGTGGATTATAAAAAGGCATGGAAGGGCTTGCATCCATTCAAAAGGACCAGTACAATAAGAGGCCAAAGAAAATCTTTTGAGCGTGCACTGAAAAGTAAAAGTAACATAAAGAGTGTGAGTAGTTTTTGTCACTGCAAGTCCTGGCAGGGGTTCTGGGGCAAACTGATGCCATTTCATTTTCAGTTCCAATCGCAGTCTAGTAAAGTCAAGCCAGAGTTCAGCTGGGTCTCTTTAGGCTCAGGAGAAAGTTACACAGAACTCATTCAGTAAACATTTGTGGAGGGCTTTCTATGTGCAGGACAGGGGTCAGGGTACTCCAGGCTTCACATCCCTGCCTTCAGAGAGCTCACAGTATAAGCAATGGAAATTCATCAATCACACACAACCATTGCATTAGACTGAATAGGAATAGAACCCTGAGGGAGGTAAAAGCAATGACTTGGCTTGGGGGAGAGGGCCATTTTCTTTGACCAGGTAAGGACGAGGGGTAGGTGGTAGAGAGGGGTGTAGAAAGGGGAAAAGGTGATGATTTTGTCACTAGCATATATCCACAACCTTCTTGGAGTCCAAAGAAAAACATAAGAAAGAAATATCAGGAATCTGGTTTGCCAAATCTTAGAATACTTTCATGATATCTCCTGAGCAGACAATGAAACATCTCAAGATTGGCTTAAAAGAGGGTATTTTAAACAGCTGTATATAAATTAGAATATCCTTCTCCTTATTGTGGTATTTCACAATACTCTCCAAATCCAGACTTCTCTCTCCTGTCTCCATAAGTCCCACTGACTTAAGAAATGGGAGGAGTGGTAAAATGTGTGAAACTGCCAGTAAAATATCTGTCCCCAGTTAGGAGAGAGTAACCGGAGGTTTCTTCCAGTAATCTTACCTTCTTATAACATATAGATCCCATACTCATGAGCCCTGAAAAGTTTCCAGAGAGAGCCAGGCTAGAGTTGCCAGATAAAATATAGGACACCCAGTTAAATTTGAATTTCAGATAAACAGATAAATAATGACTAATTTTCTTGTTTTAAGTATGTTCTGGCAACCTCCTAGGCTCACTTGGCATCTTGGCCCTAAACAGATAGTGTGGTTTCTTCCCCATATCTAGCTTTATTAGATCTAATTATTATCAGTGTTACATGCCTGGCAAAACCAGTCCCACCAACCTAGTCCCTGTCCTAGTTCCCCATAGTATAACAGAAGGGGGACTCAAGGAAGAGCAGGGAAAGACACTGGCTGAGGATATAGACTAACAAGAAGTTAATCGTGGAAGTGTTAAAGGTCTGATGGCCTTCTTAAATGCCATCCCAGGTTTAGACCTTAGTCAGGGCCTCTTACCCTGGTCCCCTGAACCATCCTCAGAATTCAAAGAATCACCCCACCCCAAATCTGTGCAACCAGAGAGAGAGTGGAATGATTGAGCGGAACTCATGCTGGAGGCAGAGCTCATGGGAGGTGAAACCCAGGGGAGAATGAGTGAGGAGGTTGAAAGGATGAGTTA
The DNA here is from genome assembly GCF_000442215.2 of Lipotes vexillifer. Lineage (NCBI taxonomy): Eukaryota > Metazoa > Chordata > Mammalia > Artiodactyla > Lipotidae > Lipotes > Lipotes vexillifer. The sequence goes on along the minus strand of NW_006779163.1, from coordinate 2,136,186 downwards.
AAATGAGGCAAGGCACAAGGCAGTGAGTTTTGTCAGCTGGCTGTGAGTGGTTGGCCCTAAGGGGAGTACTCTGAAAGTATAGAATTAAGGGCCCACAAATATTGAAGGAATTGGGGCTGTGTTGACAAAAACAGTGCTTTTTGAACCTTAGTGTCCATACAAACTACCTGGGGATCCTGTTAAGGTAGAGATTCTGATTCAGCAGGTCTGGAGTGGGTCCTGACATTCTGCATTTCTGACAAGCTCCCAGGAGATACTGATGCTGCTGGAAGATGATCCACATTTCGAGTAATGCTGAAGAGAAATTACAGTGGATACTTGTTAAAAATGTCAAGGAAGA
>NW_006779163.1:2126514-2135836 GCF_000442215.2 Lipotes vexillifer | reverse complement strand
GGGAAAGAGATTGAACTCAACTTTGAATCCAGCAGGGGCAGCTGGGGATTTATAGCCTACAGGCAGGGTGAGGGATAGGATGGAAAATTACTAAGAGGAATTGGTTAGGTGTCAAGGGTGGGTGGAACTTGATAGGGTATCAAGGGAGATTGTTGATCAACTGGCTTAGCAGAATTCCTGCTAAAACCACCAGGCCTTTTGCTTAACAATAGATTGTCAAACTGTGAACATTCTCCCCTCCCCTGACACTAGGATCATGCACTGCTGATGTGTTATAAACACTGAGACAAAATTCAGTATTTCACTATGTTTCCAAAGAAAGGAGCCTGGTGCATGCAGTGGTTTGCCCATTCAGCAACAGGTAGGTCAGTTCAAGATCATCTCATCTCATGGTGTTAGCATTTCCTTGAGGCCACAAAGGACAGAGATTCTTCTTTTTTAACCCCTTTGATAACTTTCCCCATTATCTTTCTCTTCATCTTATTCTGGTGGACAAAGAGCACCTGGAAACCCTCTTCTGAGTCCCCAGGGAATCCCTGTAGGCTCTCTTGGGAAAAGAGACTTCTAACTATAGGGAAAATGTGGGCAAAAGATCAGGTTCAGGTCGTTTTTTTTTTTCTTCTTGGAACAGGGAATGAGAAGGCTTCAACAGAGAATGCAGAGTAAAGGAGAGTCATCTCCTTAGGATCTGGGTCATCTTACTTCAGTGCTGTCTCACTCTCTTCCATCCCAGGCTACCTTTGGTAGCCCCAAAGGACTCTGTGACCCTTTCTTTTTCTGTATTGCCCAACATTTTTTCTTTCCCTTATTTAAAACTTCACTGTTGCTTCATTGCTTTTAAAAAACGGAAGCCAGTGATTTTCTTTTTTATGAGGCAGAGGGAGATGTAGAAGGAAAAGATTTGGAGCTCCAAGATTTGGAGCCTGGAAACTAGGAACCTTCTTCCACCAATTCTTTCCTTGAAGATATGGATATGGGCAATGGTAAAAGTAAGAGAAGTCTCTTCCATATGACCTCGCCAAAGATCTTGGACAACTCGTCAATTGCCTTTGGCTCTAGCTTCCTTATATAAAAAACGAGGGTAGAAATCATTCTTCTCTGCCCACATTAAAGAAATGGATGGGAAAGTGTCGTGTGGAGTATAAATTGCAAATCACAAGTTGATTGTTATTATTATTAATGTTGTTGTTACTTTTGCTGCCATGAGCAGTGTTATAAGGAGAAAGCACACATTTTAACAAGTTTTTTTCTTCAAATGAGTAGGACAAAGACATGGTAAAAATATAGAGCATAAAAGTTATATAGTGGGCTTCCCTGGTGGCACAGTGGTTGAGAGTCCGCCTGCCGATGCAGGGGACACGGGTTCGTGCCCCGGTCCGGAAGGATCCCGCATGTCGCGGAGCGGCTGGGCCCGTGAGCCATGGCCACTGGGCCTGCGCGTCCGGAGCCTGTGCTCCGCAATGGGAGAGGCCACGGCAGTGAGAGGCCCGCGTACCCCAAAAAAAAAAAAAAAAAAGTTACCTAGTGAAAACTGTCTCTTTCCTACCATTAGTCCATTCTCAGAATAGTACCTACTTTGAATCATTTTCTTATGTTTTCTTCCAAAAATATTCTCAACATATATAAGCATATGCATATATGTATGGTATATATTTATATATGTAAATTTGTATGTAGATATTTATTTTTCAACAAATGGTAACCAACTTCTCCATCTTTCTTTCTGCTAACTGTATAGTTTAGTGACTGCTCCATATCATCCCGTTAGACTTTTGTCATTCTCTATCACATCTACGTAGTGTTCTAGAGCCCATCATCACATACTAACTATAATTTATTTACCCTTTCTTCTAATGATGGACATTTAGTTTATTTCCAGTGACTGGCTATTTCAAGTTATGCTGCAATGACTGTACTGTGCATTTGTGCATTTGTGCAAGTGGATCTATATCATAAGTCTTAGAAGCATGATGTCTGGGTCCAAGTGTACAGGCACTTTACATTTTAGTAGAAATTCCCAAATTGCCCGCTGGAGAAATGTCCACAATTTACATTTGCACTAATAGAGTTTTTCTACACACCGCCATCAATACTGGAAGACGATCTCTACTAATTTGGACTTACAATGCTATCACATTGTTAGTTTAGGTTTGTATTGCTGTAATTTTGAGTGAGCTTGAACATCTATCTCTTCATATGCTTAAAAGCCATTTACCTGTGGACAGCTTGCTTATGCTCTTTTTCCATTTGAAAAAGTACATTTTAAGAGGGGCTGGCCCAGACTGGGTTGGCTCAGCAGGGTTACTTTCCTCAACACTTATCTGGGGCTCCCTTTCAGGACTCCCTCTGCCCTGCCCCTGGCCCATCTCTCTGTTTTTGGTGTCTGGATGCGGCTCTGGCAGTCACAGAAGCCCTAGGCCATGTATCTGCACCAGTGCACCCATTCATTTGCCCCGATAAGTGAAAGCTGACTGCACAGTTCTGTATTTATTTATGGCTTTCCTACTAGCTACAAGAAGTATTTTATTCCTCTTCGCCCAATCCCTGGGAGCTGGTGTGAAGCAAGTATCTTCTCAATTTTATAGTACAGCAAATGGAGATGTGAAGACATATAATTGGCTATCTGAGCACTTAGTGAGACAACTGCCGTGTCTATGAGTATAAGATGCTGGCTGTGTGACTGGGTGGAGCATTGTGCCAGGAGCTTGGAGATATGGGTGTTCTGCTTCCAGCTCCAGCATGGATTTGCTGAGAGAGACTGGGCAGGAGTCATTGCATGTCTCAGGGTCAATTTTGTCATCTGAAGGCCTTCAGGTCACAGTGAAGTTCTGAACCTGCAGAAGGAGAGGGGGAAGGAAAGAAGATTGGGTAGGAAGAGCCTTAGCTAGTAGAGTAGATCTGAGAAAGTTTCAGCTGTGCAGATAGAGAGCTCCAGAGCAGAGATTACCCGTTAGAATAGCAGCTTGGACAGAGACTATTGGGCCCTATTACCCCTGTTGTATCCAGTTATTGGCTGGGACCTACCCAGGCAGACTTTGGCCTTGGGTTGAACACTGGGGTGCATCCTAAGGCTGTGCAGCTGGAGGCTTTCAGCTACCTGGACTCCTCATGGCTGACTATCCCTTGAAAGGAACTCTGGGTGGTACACCTCCATGGCTACCACAGTCAGTTTGTTTGGGTAGTTTTAGTCAGAATTCAGGGGTTATTCTGGACCCCTCCAAAAGCTCTGTAAGTCTGGAGACATAATTACTCCAGGATGAAGCAATATAATACTCCTCTGTTTCCAATATGTCTTCATTTATAAAATTATTAAAACGGTTTGCTGCAGGTAATCTGCTCTTCCTTATTGTGGCATACTTAAAAATACGCTTTTTCTATTGTATATATAATTTGTATGATTTGGTACTCATCTGGACACAAGAAAGCGGCCAAGTACCAAAACAATGAGAAAAGCTCATATTCCTAGGTGTTATAGGAAGAGGGGCACAATAAGCCCAGATATCACAAGAGGAATTAGGCACATGTAATTTTCAGTGACAACCCTTCTTCTATGAGTTTTCCTAGGACCCCAAAGCTCCATGTAGCAGATACTTTTGGTGCCCTATATATTATGCCCACTTCTGATATCAGCCACAGCTGTATAGGACAGTTCTGTGGAAGCTCAGATTCACCTGGCAGTGTCTTACCTGAAGTGCAGAGGTATAGAGTTCCTTTATGTGTTCTGCCCTCAGGACCTTTCTGGGCTGCCAGAGTCTGCTTGACTCCTGCAAAGCCACCCTGGAAATGCCAAGGAGTTGATGTGCCTGAGGTCAGTCTCAACCAACAGTGGATGGAAGCCTGTAGATGAATGCCCAGCCCTTTGTCCTTTAGGTGGGCAGTTCTGTGAGGCATCCTGCATTAATTTCTATTTAACCCTAAGTTCCTTGGGTTGGGAGATGTTTGGTAAATGTTTGCAGAGTAAATAGATGTTTTTCCCCATCTCCCTGCTCCCTGGCCACATGGTATCTACCTCTATCTGTCATAAGCATCTGGTTAATGGACAAGTACTTCTGGACTCAGTGTCTCTCACTGCCCTCTGCAACCAATTTCCAACTAAAGTCCTGACTCTGACATGGAAATTCTGACTTAGACTTAGGATTAGGCTCTCTTAGTGAATCATCCTCATCTCCTCTCAAGGAATAGGATTGCAGGGGGATCAAATGAGATGGTGTATATAAAGCATCTGGCAGAGGGCCTGGCTCATACAAGTGCACAGTACATAGTATTATTATTATTAAGCATAGTATTCTTTATTATATGCAATTGTATATTGTATACATGTATGTATGTATACATATATATAAAGATGGTTTTATATATATGTATAAAACAATGTTTTTACTCCTTATACTCTTTTTACTTCAAAAAATCATTTAAGGTATGTGACATTGAAAGTCATGTATATAAAAAGAATTATTGAAATAAAAACAAAATATCAAGAGTAACATTTTGGAGACTAGGAGATTGTGATATCATAATTCTAGGCTAAGGATAGTTGTGGTACGTAAACATCAAATTTAGCTCTGAGCCAAAAAAAAGAAAGAAAAAAAATCAAGAAACACCTCCATTATATCTTTCTCTCATATTTCAGGGAACAAAAGGAAAAAGAAAGCCACCTTGGTGTCCTGAGTAATGAGTCATAGTAGGGGACCTGATCACTTCTCTCAATATTTGCTGAAGAGAATGGAGTGAGAGCAAGGGAGAAAGAGATTGCAGAGGGAATGTTTGCTTCTCTGTTTTATGCTTTTTGGAAAGGAGAAGTTAAGATGGAATAAGAGAGATAACCCCTTTTTGCATTGGGTCAGAGTATAACTGTTCCCTTTACAGTGGTCAGAGCTCTTAGAAGGCCAAAGATACTTCCCTGGGCAATAGAGTTATGAGACTGATAAAAATGATGTATGCATGAGCAGATAATGCCTTGTTGGGTAAGGCCTCAGAGCTAATGCAGGTTTCTGTGTCTAATTGGCTAAATTACTGTCCTTGGTCACTAATATCAATACTTAGTTCAGGCATCCATCTTCCCAGTGCGTTTTCCTATAAATTATTGCTTAGGTTTGAAGTTGTGTCTGGTACAATCAAATTGAGCAGTTTGTTTCACCGAGGATTTCAGAATATTTACATCTCCCCACCCAATAAATATCACTTAAAGCACTCCTTGGGGCCCTTTCTCACTGCTGTGGACTGACTTGTGTCCCTCCAAATTCATATGTTGAAGCCCTAACGCCCCCAATGTGACTATTTTTGGAGACAGGGCCAAAAGGAGGTAATTAACATTAAATGAGGTCATAAGGGTGAGTCCCTAATCTGATAGAATTAGTGACCTTACAGAAACAGACACCAGAGTGTGTGTTCTCTCTCACATGCTCTCCCTTCCTCTCAGTCAGAAGGCGGCTGTCTGCAAGCCAGGAAGACAGCTCTCACCAAATGAGCTGGCACCTTGATCTTGGACTTCCCAGCTTCTAGGACCATGTGAAATAAATTTCTGTTGTTCAGGACATCCAGTTTGTGGTATTTTGTTAAGGTAGCCTGAGTAGACTAATACCCTCACCCACCCCAGGGACTGGGAGAATAACACCATCACTGCCACCAACTCTAGGATCACCTGTGAGATCTCAGGCTTACATGTTCTGCTTCTATGGTGATCATTTTGGCCAGCTTCATCCATTTGGAGCCACAGCTCTTCTCTGTGATGTGAGGGCGTCTACTAGAAAAGGATCAGCTTATTGCCAGCACAAGGGAGTGAGTGGATGAAGTCAGGCCTGTGGAGGCAGGCCCCTCTCCTTCATGGGCATCATTAGGTCTGCTCAGAGGGGAGACGGCTGGGCCCTTGATGCTGCTCACACAGTCTCCTTCATGTATTGTGGCTTCTGAGATATCAGTTTAGAGTCTACTATTAGTTTCTCATAATTTTCTGTAGGAGTTCCTAAATACAGCAGGAAAATTTTAATATACCATGTTCCCTCAATCAAGTGTGTGTGTGTGTGTGTGTGTGTGTGTGTGTGTGTGTGTGTAGTGTAGGATTTACACTCATTAGCTACCTTGGCATATCTCAAGACCCCCTTGGGGATATATGCCTCAGTTTGAGAAATATGGTTTTATGTAATTGTCAGAAAAGGGGTTGCTTTCTTGTTGGCTTGGTGGAATAAGGTGACATTAACCTTATATGTATCATAGTTGGCATAAACGCCTAAAGTGTACCAGGCATTATGCTATTTCATTAATATGGCCACCTGTAGAGATAGAATGAACTCTTACCCCACATTTGGTTCAGATGTCAAGACTGATGATACCATACACACCGAGAGGGATGAAAAGATTTATTTATGTAAGAAGAATTCTGGGGTAAGCAAAGGTAGGCATCCCAAGCTGATCTGAAAATGGCTTGATAAGTCAAGGAAAGGAGGCTGGTTTGAGGTTTTTATTGTGGTTGGGGTGTGGGGACAGACTGAGGGGTGACAAAGGAGGGAGCACGTGGGCTTTCTATCAGCTTGCCCAGATGTGAAGAGGAAGGGGAAAAGGGAGGGGTGAGCTTAAAAGCTGTCAACAGTAAAACCTCAAAAAAACGGAGCCTGACTCTTTGAGTTAGACCTCTGTTATCTCACTGGACTTCATCACAGCACTCTAAGGAGGGCTCCATGGTGATTTCCATTTTACAGATGAGTAATCGAGGGTCAGAAATGTTAAGTGATTTGCCTAAGATCACAAATCTGGTAGACAGTGCCTGAATTCAAACGCAGTTCACTCAGATCTAGATCTATACTCTTAGTACTACATACCCATTCGTCACAGCTACTACATACCCATTCATCACAGCTCCAGACATAACTTGCTTCTCATTTCATGCTCTTTTGCATAAGTATGTGTGTGTGTTTCCCCCCATTCAACAGTGAGCTCCAAGAGGGCAGGGGCCATGTCTGTTCCATCTTTGCGACTCTCCCAGCCCCATAGCAGTAGCTCAGTGGAATGTATTAATTGAGTTGAGTTCAAATTATGACATCAACCCTGAAGAAAAAGAGAAACATCCAACTAAAAGAAATCATCATAGTATCAATGAACCACCTTTTAATGAGCACTAACCATGTGCCAGGCATGTACCAGGGGCTTCACACAGTACTTCTAACAACCATGAAAAATTAGTGGATTGATGCCGACTTAGAGAATAAAGTTTAACAGGGATAAATGTAAAAATTTGCCTTTTAGTTTATACATCAGTTGCATAAGTAAAGCTTGGGATGGACAAGCTGAAGAGCAGTTCCTGTTAAAAAGAACTTTAAAACGTTATTGACTTAACTGCTCACTAAGTCAAACTAGCCATGCAATGTGGCTGGCTCTTTAGAAATAAATGTACTGTCAAGCTAAATTAATGGAAATTCAGTGTTTGCAGCAAGTGGTATAATAGTCCATTGAATTCTATACTGGTTCTTTGGAATATTATATGCAGTTTTGGGCTCTGAGTTTTAAAAGGGATGTTGATAACCTGGACTGTTTTCAGAGAGGAACTCAGAGAGTGAAGGCCCAGGGATCCATGTGACCTGAGGGCTGGCTAAAGAAACTGGGACTGCATTTGGCCCAAACAAGACTAGATTCAGTGGGATGTGGGCATGGCCTGCTAACATTTGGAAAGTTATAACTGAAGCTCCACCAGGGCTAGCCTTTATCCAGTTCACTAATATGTATCCCTAGCACTCAAAAGATACCTTGAACATCAATGTAAATTTGATGCTAAATGAATGAAGGACTGAATCACTTAATGGGTATTCTGGCTGATTCCGTTGGTTACACGAAACAGAGGCTCTCGCATTGCACTTACATTGTTCAAGGTAAGTGGGCTTTACTGTAAAGATGCAGGACAGTATACTGCCCAATAGAACTTCAGTCGATGATGGAAATGTTCTTCATCTGCACTTTGAATGTGGTAGCCATTCAGCCACGTATGACTCTTGAGCACTTGAACTGTGACTGGGGCAACTCTAAATTTTTACTTTTAATTAATTTGAATTTAAATCTAAATAGCTAATGGCTACTATATGAACAGAGCCGATATAGATTTCAAGGACAGGATCTGCAGGATTTTGGGTGTCTCTAAGTGATGGCTCCTCTAAGAGATGGCATTCTCTGCCTTGCCTCTCTTCATCTCTAGTTCTCTCTGTGCTTGTGTTCCATTCTCTTCTCTCAACTGAGAGTTTAGATTCCTCATAACTTGAGCTTGCCCTTGACAACCTTAAATGTTCCTCTTCACATCGTAAATGTTCTTTGTGCACTATCCACCATCAACTGGCATTGTCTTCTGTGTGTCTTATTTCCAATTCCTGAAACAAAGGGAAAGAATGTGACTGGTCCACCTCATCTTTATAGAGCCTCTGGATTGGCTACCTTTGGGTCAGGTGTTCCAGCCTTGCTGAATCAGTCAGCATAGGAGCAGGGCCCTGTTGTATGAATATAGCCCCATAGGCAGTAGGACTGAGGGTGAGCAGATCCCCTTAGAAAGGTGTTGGGGGGTGGTCTGTGGACAGAGCAAGCAGTAGCAGCATTGTTAGTAGGACAGAGCTTTTACAAGTCTTTAGAGGACAGTGGAGTTTACAAGGAAGTAGATTGTAACTCATTCATTCATTCATTTAACCACTATTTTATTGAACATCCACTATGGGCCAGGCTGAGTGTTAGACCCTGGAGATACCATGATAAGTGGGACAGATGTGACCCCTTTATTACTGTCTTAGGACGCTCAGGGAAATAGAACCAATAGGATAGATAGATAGATAGATAGATAAATAGATGAGCAGAAGAGGAGACTTATTATAGGAATTGACTCATGGTTATAGAGGCTAAGAAGACCCACAATCTGCCCTCTGTAAAAGTGGAGAACCAGGAAATCTGGTGGTGTAATTCAGTCTGAGTCTGAAGGCCTGAGAATTAGGAGCCTGATGGTGTAATTCACGGTGTGAATCCGAAAGCCAGCAAACCAGGAGCCAGATGTCACAGGGCAGGAGAAGATCCGTGTCCTAGCTCAAGCACAGAGTGAATTTGCCCTTGCTCTGCTTTTTTCTTCTATTGGGGCCCTCAGTGGATTGGATTACGTCCACCCACATTGGGTAGGACTGTTTGCTTTACTCAGTTCACCAATTCAGATACTAATCTCTTTCCAGAAGACCCTTAGGGACACACCCAGAAATAATGTTGTACCAGCTATGTGGGCATCCCTCCCTCCCCCTCCTTCCTCCCTCCCTCTCTTCCTCCCTCCCTCCCTTCCTCCCTCCCTCCCTTCCTCCCTCCCTCCCTCCCT
>NW_006779163.1:2077341-2125867 GCF_000442215.2 Lipotes vexillifer | reverse complement strand
CTCCCTCCCCCTTTCCTCCCTCCCTCCCCCTTTCTTCCCTCCCTCACTCCCTTTCTTCCTTCCTTCCTTCGTAACAGTTTTATTGACATATGTCACACATTATATGATTAACTCATTTAAAGTGTACAATTCAATGGCTTTTACTATATTCACAGGGTTATGCATCTGTCACCACAATCAATTTTAGAACATTTCTATCACTGCAAAAAGAAGCCCTGTACCCATTTGCTGTCATTCCCCATGTTATGAACTGAATGTTTGTGCCCACCACCCCTCACCCCAAATTCTTATTCAGCCCTAACCCCTGATGTGATGGTATTTGGAGGTGGGGCCTTCGGGAGGTTATTAGGTTTAGATGAGATCATGAGGGTGCTAGTGTCCTTATAAGAAGAGAAAGAGACTAGAACTTGTTCACTCACTCTCTCTCTCTGCTTGCATGCACCAAAGAAGGCCATATGAGGACACAACTGGGAAGAAGGCACTTACTAAGAGCCAGACTATGCTGGCACCCTAATCTTGGACTTCTAGCCTCTAGAACTGTGAAAAATAAATGTCTGTTTTTTTTTTAAGCCACTTGGTCTGTAGTATTTTTATTATAGCAACCCAAACTGACTGATACCTCACCTCCCTTTACCCACCCCTCACCCCCACTGCATCGCATCCATTTATCTACTTTCTGACTCTATGGATTTGCCTATTTGGGACATTTACTCTAAATGGAATCATATAATACGTGGACTCTGTGACTGGCTTCTTTCACTTAGCATGGTATTTTCATGTGTCATCTGTGTTGTAGCCTGTATCAATACTTCATTCTTCTTTATTGATGAATAATATTCCACTTATGGATATATCACATGTTGTTTATCCAGTTATCAGTTGATGGACATTTGAGTTATTTCCAGCTTTTGTAAATGATGCTGCTATGAATATTTGTGTACACGTATTTGTTTGAACATCTGTTTCCAATTCCTTTGGCTGTCTACCTAGGAGTAGAATTGCTGGGTCATATGGTGACTCTATGTTTAACATTCTGAAGAACTGTCAGACTGTTTTCCACAGCAACTGCACCATTTTACATCCCACCAGCAATGCCCCTCTTGTTTCTTTGATTTATCATTACCTCCACCAGCCAGCTCACTTGTAAATATGGACCTCATGATCTACTATTGATATATGTTTTTTTTTAAAAAACAAAGTAAAGTGAAACTTAGTTTCCTTTGAAAAATTCATGGCACATGAATTTTGTGCTTTATCAAAAACAAAACAGATTTGGTGGGGAGGTTACAAATGTTAGCAGTTATTACTAGGTTCATGTAGGTTATAAACCCTTTGCAGTCAAGGACTAAGCCTTACTTACCTATGGGGTTTAACAAGAGGTTGGGATAAAATGTATTTATCATTATTGCACCTGTTCCTTTAATACTTAATCTGTGGGTTATGATATATGTCCATATAATGGTGTGCAATTAAAAAAAAAGAGAAAAATCATTTGAATCATTTAGTCCACCATTCCACCCAGTGAAGGTGGGCCCACAGGCAATAGATGCACGTAAGCCTGAAACAGTGAAGGCAGGCTTGAAACCCATGAAAATTATTTATGAATAATTTTCAGGGTTTGTCACCCTTTAATAAACAAGACTCAGGTGGCCAGCTCAGTGGGTGGTGATGACTTTGTGGATAAAGAAATGGAAGAATTAGTTGAGGGCCAAGAGAAGCTTTGAGGAAAGGGGCATGAGAGGAACTAATAGGCTTGTTCTCAGAAGACATTTATGGAAGATTTAAAGGTTTTAAAGAGTAAGTTTGACTCTTCGTCATTTTGCTCTTACTCTACTGACCGCCTTGTTCCCCCTTCAAGGAGCTGCTAGAACTTGGCAGAAGGTCACAGAATATAAAATCCTCACCTTCCAGGGGTTTGGGCTCGAGTGTGGAAGGCAACAGAGTCACAGAGCAATTGCAAAACCACATGAAAAATGCCAGGATAGGAGTGTGCACATGGTTGGGGGTAGTGCAAACAGGGATCATCTGAGGGGAGATCAGGTGTATTAGTTTCCTAAGGGCTGCTATAGCCATCTACCACAAACTGGGGGCTTCAAACAACGAAATTTATTGTCTCTCAATTCTGGAGGCCAGATGTCTGAAATTGGGGTGGCAGCAAGGTCATGCTCCCTTTGAAAGCTCTAGGGGAGAATCCTTCCTCACCTCTTGCAGCTTCTAGTGGCTCCAGGCTTGTGGCTACATCACTCCCATTTCTGCCTCTGTCTTCGTATGGACCCTCTCCTCCTACTCCCCATGTCTCTCCTCTGTGTGTCTCTTATAAGGGCACTTGTCAGTGGATTTAGGGCCCACCCAGATAATCCAGGATGATGTCATCTTGAGATCTTTAACTTACTTACATCTGCAAGACTCTTTTTCAAAATAAGGTCACATTCACAGGTTCTGGGGGTTAGGATGTGACCATATCTTTTGGGGGGGGTCACCATTCAAGCTAGTACATCAGGGAAGCCTCCCTGGTTGCCATAAAACAGTTGAGTTAAATCTTGAAGGAATAAGGGCAGAGAAAGTGTTCCAGAAAGATGGCAAGAGGGGTCAGCATGTGCAAAGGTCCTGTTGGAAGAGACTCTACAGTCATTCATGGTACTGTGATACTCTTGGAGTGTCGTGTGCATGTGTGTGTGTGTGTGTGTGTGTGTGTGTGTGTGTGTGTGTCTGTGTACAGTACAGTGTGGAATGAGGAGAAGGGAGCAGTTTGGGGCTAGAGAAGTAGGCAAGGCTCAGATTCCAGAGCATCTGGGAAGACATGATAAGGAGAGAATGAAGAAATTACTAAAGCATTTTAAACAGGGAGGTGATGTGAACTGACTGGCATTTCAGAAATACCACTCTGGGTGCTCTATGGAGGGTGGGATGCATCAAAGCTGGTGGTGGAGAAACTAGTTAATGAAACTTCTGCTCAATAAATGTGCATTGACTTGAGTCCGTCCTCTCCTTACTTTTATTTTTCTACATTGCTTGTGATTTTTGCTGGCCTGTTGGATGCAATTTAACATGCTAAGCCAATCTGTTTACTTGTAATGCTCATCACTAATAGGAAACAAGATGCTGGCCTCACAGGGAAGCTGGCCCTGCTCAGCTGACAGAGTCCCCTGCATCGATGATGAAAGATGGTAAATGGATTGAGCAGGTTGATGGTGTCAGTTCCAATTTGTTGAGCCACCAAATCATGTTGTCAACAATTAGCATCTACAAGATATGAACACACACATCACCCTTTCAGTAAAAGACTGAGAAACTCTGGCAGTTGCTCTGGATTTGACACAGACTTCTTCTTTATCACTGCTTTGTAGTAGTTTGCTGAAATTAAAGTTTGAACAATTTAAAAATATTTATTGAGCCCCTTCTATGTGTCAGGTACTGTGCAAGATGCTCAGGGTTTAGCAGGGAACTAAATAGACTTTTTAGTTCCCTGCTAAAAAGTCTTCAGAGAGCTCCCAGTCTAGAGAGGAACAGACAAGCAGACAATGATAATGCAATGGGACATAGTAAATTCCATGATAGGGGAAAGTGGGGGCACTACATATCACCCACAAATCCCACAACAGAAAGGGGCAGAAAAAGGGAGGGTTTCAGAGGCCCTTTCTGTATCATCCCCATGCTATAGTGTCTGACTCTGACGTAAAGTTGTTTGTTCAGTGGTGGGAATGCACCTGGGTACAGAGCTCCCTTCCCAGTGATTCTATAGGTGTCCTCACTGTGCTTTACCTCCTCATCCTCCCCTTACTGTTCACTCCATTCAAGGGGATTAGCCCCCTCCTCCAACCCAAGGGGGTCTCTTACAGAGTCCAAGTACATTTCTCAAGGTCTGTTTATTTGTTCATTCAGCAAAAACATGTTGGCTGATGACTGCTTACAATACTCTGTGCCAACTTGGCAGGGGGGCAGGTCACTACAGATACAAATTAGATATTAGCTCTCCCTTTAAGATGCTTACGTTCGGGCTTCCCTGGTGGCGCAGTGGTTAAGAATCCGCCTGCCAATGCAGGGGACACGCGTTCGAACTCTGTTCCAGGAAGATCCCACATGCTGCGGAGCAACTAAGCCCGTGTGCCACAACTACTGAGCCTGCACTCTAGAGCCCATGAGCCACAACTACTGAACCTGCGTGCCGCAACTACTGAAGCCCGCGTGCCTAGAGCCCATGCTCTGCAACAAGAGAAGACACCGCAGTGAGAAGCCCGCGCACTGCAACGAAGACCCAGTGCAGCCAAAAATAAATAAATAAATTTATATATATATATAAAAAAAGATGCTTATGTTCATGTCACAGCATGGGTGGTCTGTGGAGGGGTGGTGATAAGGCAGGGTGACACTTCACTGTCAAGAGGCATTGCTGCCACTTGGAAGGTGCTGGGGTGTAGCAGTGTCGGGAAAAGCAGGGCTGGAGGAGAAAATGTTGAAGCTGAGCTTTGAAGGTTTTGACTAGGTGTGGAAGGGTGGCATTCACTCCAGTCTGATTCCTGGTGTGAGTCAGACTGTCTGGGTTCAGACCCCAGCCCCAACCCATGCTTAGCAGGAGACCTTGAGCAAAGGCCCCCTGTCACCTGGCTAAGCCCCAGTTTCCTCATCTGTGAGACGGGACATGAATAGCTCTGCCTGCCTGGTGATGCTGTGGAGATTCGGCCATCTGCATGTAATGCTCTGGGGAGAGTGCCCAGCACAGAGTAAGCATTCAGTCAGTACCAGCTGCTATTGCCAGTCACCAGTCCTTGTGAGAGAAAGGCCTTTCCTGACATTGTTTGCTTTGAAAAGGCACCTATGATCATATATTAAAGACACTGGAATGGAGGGCTTGATTGACCATTTCACTAAGTTGTAAACTTGCCTTATAGCAAGAAGGGGGAAAAGGTGAGCCAGTTCCGTGTTCAAAGCCCTGTTAAAGGTTCTTTATTCTTTCCTGGTTCTGGGGCTGGGTTTTCTACCTGTTATTATGAGAACATGGCCTGAAATATCTCTAGCTGAGCAGTCCAGAACCTGTGGGAACTGTCAAAACTGGGATTGGAACATAAATACGAAATGACAGGCAGCTCATGTGCTGTTATTAAACTTCATAGCTAGAATATTTAAAAGCAAATTATCATGTAAAAATATTCTTATGTTAAACTGGAAATGAAAATGACTTATTTATTTGCTTAGATCAAATTGTTGGAAGCAAAGTTAGGCTGTATTTTTTTCCCTGCCAAATGCTTTGATGTGTTCCTTTAATCAAACAGTTTAGATATGAGTGTTAGTTCAGATGCATCAACCACAGTGGGATTGTCAGCCGGCTAAGGATTTTATCCTTTCAAATGGATCAGTGAATAGAGAAATAAAATAGGAGTCAGAGGCTTTAATTTTGGCATTCAACCAAGAGAATAATTTGCTCACAGGTAGTACGGGTAAGCTACAGGTGATTGAGAAATGGACTTATTTATGAGAACTGAGCCACCCCCCCTCCCCACAGCCGGCTGCCTCCCCTTTATGTGCCCTAGTCTCTAGGAGTACATGTGGGTGTTGCCAGGGCTTGGGACTCACCTTGATGGCCACCAGATGTCACTGTGGAGTCACAGATGCACAGCCCAAGGGGCTGAAAGTCCTTCCAGAGGAAGACTTTTAGGAAAACTTCACCTGGCCAAACGGCTCATTCTTTTTTTTTTTTTTCCTTAGTTCCATTATTTTATTTTATTTATTTATTTCTGTTTTTTTTTTTTTAACATCTTTATTGGGGTATAATTGCTTTACAATGGTGTGTTAGTTTCTGCTTTATAACAAAATGAATCAGTTATACATATACATATGTTCCCATATCTCTTCCCTCTTGCGTCTCCCTCCCTCCCACCCTCCCTATCCCACCCCTCCAGGCGGTCACAAAGCACCGAGCTGATATCCCTGTGCTATGTGGCTGCTTCCCACTAGCTATCTACCTTACATCTGTTAGTGTATATATGTCCATGCCTCTCTCTCACTTTGTCACAGCTCACCCTTCCCCCTCCCCATATCCTCAAGTCCTTTCTCCAGTAGGTCTGTGTCTTTATTCCTGTCTTACCCCTAGGTTCTTCATGACATTTTTTTTTCTTAAATTCCATATATATGTGTTAGCATACAGTATTTGTCTTTTTCTTTCTGACTTACTTCACTCTGTATGACAGACTCTAGGTCTATCCACCTCATTACAAATAGCTCAATTTCGTTTCTTTTTATGGCTGAGTAATATTCCCTTGTATATATGTGCCACATCTTCTTTATCCATTCATCTGATGATGGGCACTTAGGTTGTTTCCATCTCCGGGCCGGCTCATTCTTTACTTTAAATATCTCCCAAGCTCAGGAGCCCAGGGCAAGCTTAACTGAAGTCAGGAGAATCCTTTAATGGAAGAAAATTAGAGCAGTGGGAAAAAAAAGTGCAGTATTTGCTCTTTCTGTATTCTGGAGGTTCTCCTTGTTGTTCAGTCACTCTGCATGCCTGGTCTCCCCCCAGTTCTCCCCAGCCCAGAACTAGGCAATAAATGCACTGAACTGGTTAGACTTGCAAAGTCACTGAATGTCAGGGTAGGAAGGGGTCATAGGGGGTCATCTAGGACATTGCCTCAGCTCAAGTGTGGGGCACCAAGAGCAGAATGAATTGCCCAAGGTCACATTTAACTCTAGGCTGGGAATCTCTCCTAGGGCTCCTAAATGAAAGTATAGGACAGTGGTTCTCAAAGTGTGGTCCCCGGATCAGCATCATTACTATCACCTGGGAACTTGTCAGAAAAGGGAGTTCTTGGGTTCCACCCCAGCCCTATTCAATCAGAAAGGCTGGGTTGGGACTCAGCAATGTGTTTTTTAACTACTTCTCCAGAAGCTTCTGATTTGAAGTAAAAGAGCTACTGTTAATAGGAGTAGGAGGGCATTAGTTCCTACTTCCTTGTGTTACAAGCATCTCTCCAGGCTCTAGGCTCTGACGAGTGCAGCCAATTCTCAGCTTCTCACTGGAGCTTGACCTCATCCATACATTCCCTAGGAAGGGTGTCTCCCAAGTAGATATGTCTGTGTTGGGTTGGGTAGAAAGACACTTGTCCTCTACACTCCCCACTTTTCCAAGCCCCAACTTCCATCCATTGGGTACAGCTTAACGTGCCTCCTAATGGCTCCATTTCAGCCAAGGACAGCTAGAGCCTCAGTCTCCCTTTTCCCCTCCTCTACTCTCATATCCTCATTAAATTTATTTCCCTTTGCCTCTCACTTTTCTTTCTCCACTACAGGAGAGAGAACTTAGTGTTATTGAACATCTCCTATGTGCCAGGTGCTTCCGCATATTCTTGGAGTTCTCACGACAAACCCTGGGGAAGAGAGTTTGACCATCACCACATTTTTTTTACAGGCAAGAAATGCTCAAAAGTCACACTAGTGAGGAAGTGTACACAGGGAAGATTTCAATGGCCCTGCTTCAAGTTAATGAAGCTTTATTTCCCTCCCAGGCTCTCTTTGCATTTTAAATAGGCCTACAAGTTCCAAGAGGGAGCCAAGTAAGAATTTTGGATTTCCTTGCTTAGATCTGAGGACAGAGATTTCTAGGGGGTAGGAGACGTAAAAGAAGGGAACCCCTGTGATTCCCCACAAGGTACTCTCCCACAAGACAGGCTATCTTCTGTGCCTGGAAAGTGGGTAGATGCTGGTTGGGTCTCCTCTCCCATGGAAAGAAATATTCTTTAGCTTCAGCCATCCCTTCACGGTGTCATTTTCCAGATATGTTTAGGACTGCTTGCTCTTCTTTACCATGTGTTCTTCCAGGGCTTAACCTCAGGTTAGGTTAATCAAAGATTTCCTCTGACAGATGAGGTTAGACTGGCTTCTTTGCCATCTCTAGCATTCTCCTCTTTTCCCTTGTTTGTATATAGGGAAAAAAAATACGTATTTGTTTCATTTTGCTACTGTAGTTCTTAGGAAAAGTGTGATCCAAACAATGATTTGATGTGCACTAGGAAAATACTGCTTAACCCTGTTCTTGCCTTTTTAAGGTCTACTTTTTATTTTCTCACAGCAAGTGGTACAGGGGGATTACAATGAAGTCATAAAGATAAAGGAAAGCACACACAAATGACTTCCAGCATCTTTTGTCATTAGCTTTTTCACCTTAGCAGACACATCTTTAGAGTTTTAGAACACTTATGCTGTTTTATGCTTCATTTCATTTTTAGGTTTTCTTCCTTTCTGGGATATTTCTTTGTGATATAAGATTTAATTCTGCTTTTTCATTTTTGAGTGAGAATTTAATTTCCCTTTATATTTAGGCATCTACTCGGCCTAACTTATCAGTGTAGTTTATTCTGCTGAGAGGACTCAGTGTTCATGAGAACACTGTTCTCCTTGCCTTTTTCTCATTAGTTATTCTTCAAGTGTGGGCTTTGAGTCAGGCATGTCTGGGTTCAAATCTTTGCTTTGCCTCTTCCTGGGTTGTGGGAACTTGGATGAGTAGCTTCACCTCTCGGCATCTCACTGAAATTGAGCCAGGCTCACGAACACAGATTCAGACTGCTGGGCCATCAGATTCTGGTGATGCTTCAGAGTTGCTGCTGGGCATTGTTGTGGGTGACATAGGAGGATGGGCTCAGATCTTCCCAGGAAGCTGGCATGTGAGGGGCTGAGGACAATTTCCCTGGGGTATGTTGGGAGTGATGGTAACTGAGTGCAGGAACACTGCCTCCCCCAAGGTGAGACTCTTCCTGGGTCCAGCCATTCCCTTCCTCTTTTTCTCCAGCATGGGTCTCATTAAGTCCCTTGCCCATCCCTTATCCCTTTCCATCCATGTTCTCCCAGCAGCTACTTGGACTTGGGGCCCCAATGGGCAGGGAAGGCAACTGGTTAGACTTGAGATACTTCGTGTGTTATGTGGCGCTCAGTAAAAGTGCTTGCTCTTTTTAATTGCCTTCAGTGGAAAAATCAACCTAAAAGCATGTGAAGAATACCCATGTATTCCAATATCCTTTCATTTAAAAAGTATTACCAGCTAAAAACACCATGATGGGTCTTGCTGTTTTTCTCACCAGCCTGTGTATTTGAACGGAGGTAGGCACCTAAGTGTATTTGTCTCACTATTCCCTGGTCTGAGCATAGTGGTAGGTACTTAATAAATATCGATTGAACGACCGATTAATTGTAAGACTTGGATTCTGGACTCAGCTTACGTGATCTTGGGCAAGTTGTTCAATTCTGAGTCTGTTCTGTAGAAGGTTGATAATTATCCCTGAGTTTTAGGTCAGACTCTCTAGGAGCAGCCCCTGACATGTGGATTCGGGTTCCATGACTTAATAAGGAAGTGCTCCCACCTTGGGAGGGAAGCGGGGGTAGGGTGGGGGAGCCATGGGGGGAGGGGAGGAAGCAGAGCAAGGGTGTGATCACAGGCAAAGTCCTGCAGAGGAAGCTCCAGACTGACCCTGCAGGGGAATTCTGGGGTATGGGTTAAGCCTCCTAGTGGTCCCCATCTGTGGCAAGGGGGCTGGGGTTTTCATACTCCTGTACCTCAGTCACTGGATGAGGACTGACTGGGGTGGGAAAGAGGAATGTAAATTCCCAGACACTTCCAGCTCTCCACCCAGTTGGGCAAAGTGGTCTCCAATGATCTAAGGGAAATTCTCCAAAATAGAGCTGCAAAGTCTGTGTGTAAGAGTGGAAGGGCAGGTATACGTATATGTATAACTGATTCACTTTGCTGTACAGCAGAAACTAACGCAACATTGTAAATCAACTATATTCCAATAAAACTTAATTTAACAAAAGAGTAGAAGGGAGGTGCACTGACATTATGGCTACATCTTACCTCATCTACATTTCTGATCCATTGGTATCAGATGAGAAAATATGTGGAAATGCTTGAAAAGTGTAATGTTCCTTTGCCAAGTAAATGGTGGCTTTTATATTCATTAAATTGTTTTTAAAAAAGTCTCGTGCATCTAGAAAGACCCAGAAAAAGAATGTTCGCTTTAATTACACATTCTGGTTCATAAAGAGTCGCCTTTAGATAAGATTTCATGTCCTTTGAGAACTGGTAATCCAGTTCCAGTTTTCAAAAAACTGTAATTTAAATTAATGCCACAACTACAGGCAAGACAATTTAATCTCTGTTTGATGCTTCAGAAGGCATTTCCCAATCTTGTAAGGCCTCAGGGTCATGACTATCATTGTACAGTAGACATGCACAACTGAAGTTAACAGCCTGGGTTAGGGGCATGGGGAAAATGGCTTCTCTCTGTTTTGTTATGGGAGAGGTGCTGGCTGTTGCTGTATTTACAACTGGCTAAACATTGGAACGCTGACAGTTTTTTGGGCCCAAAGCTTTGATTTTTCTTTATTTGGCTGAGACAGGCCAAGATGGGGACTCTTACCTGACTTAATTAGATGATCTCAACTACAAAGACACAGACTCTGTGACATGGGTAAACAGAATTTTGCTTAGCAGTTTCTCACTGTGTCCCAAACAAAAGCCTCAGGGTAGCTGTGCTCTGACACACACATTGCCTCTTATATCACACAGTGGTTATGTTTTAATTGTCATTATAGTTGTTACTTTACATCATGTAGGGAACAATACACTTCTCCTGGACTAGGGTGGCCAGGGTGGGGTTTTCCTTAGTGGAGTCTTCTGTGAACTTATCTATTGCCAATTCTTGCCATAGTTGTTCAAAATACCCTCCCCCTCCCACTACCACCCATTTTGAAATCACACAATTGATGCATTTTTGAGATTCTGCCACATCTCCTGTATTGCAATAGGCATTATGTAGAGATGCAAGAAAAACATAAGACCCTCAAATCTGGGGAAAATATGAAGAGGAAAAGAGAAGAAATCTTATCCAGAACACTTTAGAAATGGAAAGCAGAGAAGGAACAAGAAGAGGGAAGACCCTGTCTTGGGCCCAGTTATGTTTCATGAAGACCAGGGACATTCCTGCAGAATATTCTAAGATTTCTTGAGCTTTTGTAATTATTCCATGTTTGTTGTTTTCATTATTTTCTTTCCCTCTCCTTTCCTTGTCATGAGTGGCTGGCAGTAAAGCCAATGCATTCACTGAATTATACATGAGACATTTGTTATATACTACCTGTGGGCCAGGTACTATGCTGGGCTTTGAGGCTGTGATGGTAACTCAGACCCGATCCTGTCTTCAAGGACCTAAGGACTGAGAGTTGAGATGGATACTCAACACCCAAGGACAATAGGCCTTGCTCATCAGAGGGAAAAGCCAAGGATCGTGAGAGCACAGAGAAGGGGAGCAGAATGGAGGAGATTGAAGGATGACTCTCTTATACAGTATCCCTAGTGAGCATAGACCCCAGCCTGGTGAAGCAGAGGACAACTGGGAGGAAGAGCAGAGCCAGCTGACTCCCAAAGGCACCGAGAAATGTCCCATGGACAGAAACACAGGTCTGGCTGTTGCCTGGGAGAGAACCAAAGCATTTCCTTGTAGAAAGCCCTGGTGGAATTGTGTACCATTCTGGTGAAAGACTGAATATGGACAGTGATAAATGTCCATAAATGATAAAGACAAAGGGACAACAATAATGACCAGACCACATGTAAAAACAGAACCCTACCTATAATCTCTGTAGCAATTGGCCCCAAACAGCCAAGATTTGACCAATGACCACCAGCTTCCCTAATTTTGTCCCTGTTTCCAACTTAGGACCAAACAGAGTAAGTCATATCTGCTCCCCTAACCAATTGCATAGGCTGCCCTGCTTCATTAGCCCACTTACAGCTTCCCCAGGCCAACCGCCTCCAATCAGAGCAAGTGATGGTGGTTGACTCCACTCCCCTGCTATAGCAAGCCCTGCTTGGTTTTTGTTTCTTTCCACAGTTTTTGATAAAGGGTATACTGAAGCATGAACACCGGTGCTGATACCCACTAACCACTCAGTAAGTGTTCTTTCCTGATGGAGCACCCCCTACACTGCCAACAACATGCCTGGAGAGCATCCTCTTCTCTTCCAAGGTGACAACCACCCTGGCTGAAGGTGGAATGGACCTTTATAAAATCTGTTACACTCACACTAGGGAAGAACATCTGCAGCCCTGAGGGGCCCAGAGAGTTTGTTGCAATAGCAGGTGAGCTTCAGTGGCAGGTGCAGGCCCACGCTCCAGACTCAAGCACAACAGCTCAAAGACACCTTTGAAAGCTGGGCAGAGAAAACCAAGTAGGGGAAAAGGATGCCTTTCAAAGGCCGGAAATCTCGTTCCAAGTCAACCATGTTTCCCTCCAAGATAACAAAGTTCTTGATAAGCTGTGTACAAATCACACTTCTTTAAATCGGGTCTTACTTTCCCTATGATTTACACTTTCATTTAAATGCTGATTTATCATCATTTCTTCCCTTGGCAACCATTCTTACGACTTGCCTCTTAGTTCTAGCCTCCCTGGCAGATAATTAATGAGTTCTTAATATGGCTTATGGGCACCAGAGGGAACACACTATTTAAAGATGTTTTTCAGGGGATTTTTTGGGGGGGTGGGGGGTGAAGTGAAGAATCCCTTTGTCAAGCAAAAAAAAAAAAAAAAGTCACATGCATTTGGCAGATTTTGCCCTTTTGAACTTGCGGACTGTTCAAAGGCAGACCAAGAAGTTTGCTTGAATTAGGACACATCAGTCTAGACGTTCAGCTACCCAGTAGTCCCTGAAAGTATTTCGGGTAGGGAAGAGGGTCTTATTAAAAATTTTTATTGGCTGGACGAGGGGAAGATAGCGGAAGAGTAAGACGAGGAGATCACCTTCCTCCCCACAGATACACCAGAAATACATCTACACGTGGAACAACTCCTACAGAACACCTACTGAATGCTGGCAGAAGACCTCAGACCTCCCAAAAGATGAAAGGCTCTTGGTGCTGCAGCCAGCAATCAGTGCTGTGCCTCTGAGGTGGGAGAGCCAACTTCAGGACACTGGTCAACAAGAGACCTCCCAGCTCCACATAATATCAAATGGAGAAAATCTCCCAGAGATCTCCATCTCAGCGCCAGCACCCAGCTTCACTCAACGACCAGCAAGCTACAGTGCTGGACACCCTATGCCAAACAACTAGCAAAAGAGGAACATAACCCCACCCGTTAGCAGAGAGGCTGCCTAAAATCATAATAAGTCCACAGACACCCCAAAACACACCACCAGACGTGGACCTGCCCACTAGAGAGACAAGATCTAGCCTCATACACCACAACACAGCCACTAGTCCCCTCCACCAGGAAGCCTACACAACCCACTGAACCAACCTTAGCCACTGGAGACAGACATCAAAAACAACGGGAGCTACGAACTTGCAGCCTGCAAAAAGGTGAACCCAATCACAGTAAGATAAGCAAAATGAGAAGACAGAAAAACACACAGCAGATGAAGGAGCAAGATAAAAACCCACCAGACCTAACAAATGAAGAGGAAATAGGCAGTCTACCTGAAAAAGAGTTCAGAATAATGATAGTAAAGATGATCCAAAATCTTGGAAATAGAATAGACAAAATGCAAGAAACATTTAACAAGGACTTTGAAGAACTAAAGATGAAACAAACAACGATGAACTACACCATAAATGAAATGAAAAATACTCTAGATGGGATCAATAGCAGAATAACTGAGGCAGAAGAACGGATAAGTGACCTGGAAGATAAAATAGTGGAAATAACTACTGCAGAGCAGAATAAAGAAAAAAGAATGAAAAGAACTGAGGACAGTGTCAGAGACCTCTGGGACAACATTAAATGCAGCAACATTCGAATTATAGGGGTTCCAGAAGAAGAAGAGAAAAAGAAAGGGACTGAGAAAATATTTGAAGAGATTATAGTTGAAAACTTCCCTAATATGGGAAAGGAAATAGTTAATCAAGTCCAGGAAGCACAGAGAGTCCCATACAGGATAAATCCAAGGAGAAATACGCCAAGACACATATTAATCAAACTGTCAAAAATTAAATACAAAGAAAGCAGCAAGGGAAAACAACAAATAACACACAAGGGAGTCCCCATAAGGTTAACAGCTGATCTTTCAGCAGAAACTCTGCAAGCCAGAAGGGAGTGGCAGGACATATTTAAAGTGATGAAGGAGAAAAACCTGCAACCAAGATTACTCTACCCAGCAAGAATCTCATTCAGATTTGACGGAGAAACTAAAACCCTTACAGACAAGCAAAAGCTGACAGAGTAGCTGAGAGAGTTCAGCACCACCAAACCAGCTTTACAACAAATGCTAAAGGAACTTCTCTAGACAAAAACACAAGAGAAGGAAAAGTCCTATAATAACGAACCCAAAACAATTTAGAAAATGGGAATAGGAACATACATATCGATAATTACCTTAAATGTAAATGGACTAAATGCTCCCACCAAAAGACACAGATTGGCTGAATGGATACAAAAACAAGACCCATATATATGCTGTCTACAAGAGACCCACTTCAGACCTAGAGACACATACAGACTGAAAGTAAGGGGATGGAAAAAGATATTCCATGCAAATGGAAACCAAAAGAAAGCTGGAGTAGCAATTCTCATATCAGACAAAATAGACTTTAAAATAAGGACTATCAGAAGAGACAAAGAAGGACACTACATAATGATTAAGGGATCGATCCAAGAAGAAGATATAACAATTGTAAATATTTATGCACCCAACATAGGAGCACCTCAATACATAAGGCAAAAACTAGCAGCCATAAAAGGGGAAATCGACAGTAACACATTCATAGTAGGGGACTTCAACACCCCACTTTCACCAATGGACAGATCATCCAAAATGAAAATAAATAAGGAAACACAAGCTTTAAATGATACATTAAACAGGATGGACTTAATTGATATTTATAGGACACTCCATCCAAAAACAACAGAATAGACATTTTTCTCAAGTACTCATGGAACATTCTCCAGGATAGATCATATCTTGGGTCACAAATCAAGCCTTTCTAAATTTAAGAAAGTTGAAATTGTATCAAGGGTCTTTTCTGACCACAACGCTATGAGACTAGATATCAATTACAGGAAAAGAGCAGTAAAAAATACAAACACATGGAGGCTAAACAATACACTACTTAATAACGAAGTGATCACTGAAGAAATCAAAGAGGAAATTAAAAAATACCTAGAAACAAATGACAATGGAGATACAACGACCCAAAACCTATGGGATGCAGCAAAAGCAGTTCTAAGAGGGAAGTTTATAGCAATACAAGCCCACCTTAAGAAGCAGGAAACATCTCGAATAAACAACCTAACCTTGCACCTCAAGCAATTAGAGAAAGAAGAACAAAAAAACCCCAGAGTTAGCAGAAGGAAAGAAATCATAAAAATCAGATCAGAAATAAATGAAAAAGAAATGAAGGAAACAATAGCAAAGATCAATAAAACTAAAAGCTGGTTCTTTGAGAAGATTAACAAAATTGATAAACCATTAGCCAGACTCATCAAGAAAATAAGGGAGAAGACTCAAATCAATAGAATCAGAAATGAAAAAGGAGAAGTAACAACTGACACTGCAGAAATACAAAAAATCATGAGGGATTACTACAAGCAACTCTATGCCAATAAAATGGACAACCTGGAAAAAATGGACAAATTCTTAGAAATGCACAACCTGCCAAGACTGAATTGGGAAGAAATAGAAAATATGAACAGTCCAATCGCAAGCAATGAAATTGAAACTGTGATTAAAAATCTTCCAACAAACAAAAGCCCAGGACCAGGTGGATTCACAGGCGAATTCTATCAAACATTTAGAGAAGAGCTAACACCTATCCTTCTCAAACTCTTCCAAAATGTAGCAGAGGGAGGAACACTCCCAAATTCATTCTACGAGGCCACCATCACCTTGATACCAAAACCAGACAAGGATGTCACAGAGAAAGAAAACTACAGGCCAATATCACTGATGAACATAGATGCAAAAATCCTCAACAAAATACTAGCAAACAGAATCCAACAGCACATTAAAAGGATCATACACTATGATCAAGTGGGGATTATCCCAGGAATGCAAGGATTCATCAATATACGCAAATCAATCGTGTGATAAACCACTATTAACAAATTGAAGGAGAAAAACCATATGATCATCTCAATAGATGCAGAGAAAGCTTTTGACAAAATTCAACACCCATTTATGATAAAAACCCTGCAGAAAGTAGGTGTAGAGGGAACTTTCCTCAATATAATAAAGGCCGTATATGACAAGCCCACAGCCAACATCATCCTCAATGGCGAAAAACTGAAAGCATTTCCACTAAGGTCAGGAACAAGACAAGGTTGCCCACTCTCACCACTCTTATTCAACATAGTTTTGGAAGTTTTAGCCACAGCAATCAGAGAAGAAAAGGAAATAAAAGGAATCCAAATCGGAAAAGAAGAAGTAAAGCTGTCACTGTTTGCAGATGACATGATACTATACATAGAGAATCCTAAAGATGCTACCAGAAAACTACTAGAGCTAATCAATGAATTTGGTAAAGTAGCAGGATACAAAATTAATGCACAGAAATCTCTGGCATTCCTATATACTAATGATGAAAAATCTGAAAGTGAAATCAAGAAAACACTCCCATTTACCATTGCAACAAAAAGAATAAAATATCTAGGAATAAACCTACCTAAGGAGACAAAAGACCTGTATGCAGAAAATTATAAGACACTGATGAAAGAAATTAAAGATGATACAAACAGATGGAGAGATATACCATGTTCTTGGATTGGAAGAATCAACATTGTGAAAATGACTCTACTCCCCAAAGCAATCTATAGATTCAATGCAATCCCTATCAAACTACCACTGGCATTTTTCACAGAACTAGAACAAAAAATTTCACAATTTGTATGGAAACACAAAAGACCCCGAATAGCCAAAGCAATCTTGAGAACAAACAATGGAGCTGGAGGAATCAGGCTGCCTGACTTCAGACTATACTACAAAGCTACAGTAATCAAGACAGTATGGTACTGGCACAAAGACAGAAAGATAGATCAATGGTACAGGATAGAAAGCCCAGAGATAAACCCATGCACATATGGTCACCTTATCTTTGATAAAGGAGGCAGGAGTGTACAGTGGAGAAAGGACAGCCTCTTCAATAAGTGGTGCTGGGAAAACTGGACAGCTACATGTAAAAGTATGAGATTAGATCGCTCCCTAACACCATACACAAAAATAAGCTCAAAATTTATTAGAGACCTAAATGTAAGGCCAGAAACTATCAAACTCTTAGAGGAAAACATAGGCAGAACACTCTATGACATAAATCACAGCAAGATCCTTTTTGACCCACCTCCTAGAGAAATGGAAATAAAAACAAAAATAAACAAATGGGACCTAATGAAACTTCGAAGCTTTTGCACAGCAAAGGAAACCATAAACAAGACCAAAAGACAACCCTCAGAATGGGAGAAAATATTTGCAAATGAAGCAACTGACAAAGGATTAATTTCCAAAATTTACAAGCAGCTCATGCAGCTCAATAACAAAAAAACAAACAACCCAATCCAAAAATGGGCAGAAGACCTAAATAGACATTTCTCCAAAGAAGATATACAGATTGCCAACAAACACATGAAAGAATGCTCAACATCATTAATCATTAGGGAAATGCAAATCAAAACTACAATGAGATATCATCTCACACCAGTCAGAATGGCCATCATCAAAAAATCCAGAAACAATAAATGTTGGAGAGGGAGTGGAGAAAAGGGAGCACTCTTACACTGCTGGTGGGAATGTGAATTGGTACAGCCACTATGGAGAACAGTATGGAGGTTCCTTAAAAAACTACAAATAGAACTACCATATGACCCAGCAATCCCACTACTGGGCATATACCCTGAGAAAACCATAATTCAAAAAGAGTCATGTACCACATGTTTATTTCAGCTCTACTTAAAATAGCCAGGACATGGAAGCAAGCTAACTGTCCATCAACATATGAATGGATAAAGAAGATGTGGCACATATATACAATGGAATATTACTCAGCCATAAAAAGAAACGAAATTGAACTATTTGTAATGAGGTGGATAGACCTAGAGTCTGTCATACAGAGTGAAGTAAGTCAGAAAGAGAAAGACAATTATCGTATGATAACATATATATGGAATTTAAGAAAAAAATGTCATGAAGAACCTAGGGGTAAGACAGGAATAAATACACGGACCTACTGGAGAACGGACTTGAGGATATGGGGAGGGGGAAGGGTGAGCTGTGACAAAGCGAGAGAGAGGCCTGGACATATATACACTACCAAATGTAAGGTAGATAGCTAATGGGAAGCAGCCGCATAGCACAGGGATATCAGCTCGGTGCTTTCTGACCGCCTGGAGGGATGGGATAGGGAGGGTGGGAGGGAGGGAGACGCAAGAGGGAAGAGATATGGGAACATATGTATATGTATAGCTGATTCACTTTGTTATAAAGCAGAAACTAACACAGCATTGTAAAGCATTTATACCCCAATAAAGATGTTAAAAAATTTTTTTTTATTAATTAATTGATATCTTGTTTTTTGCTCACTTATTCAACAAATACTTATTGAACACTTATTATGTGCTAGACCCCATGCTAGGCTCTGGGATGTCATGGTGAGCTCGACATACATGGTCATTGTGATTGTGGTGCTGCTTGGAGCCTGTTGTGGGAGACAGATATGAGCATATAATTATGCAGATGATTAGTTCACTACCCTTTTATTTTATTTTTAAATTTTTTTGCGGTACACGGGCCTCTCACTGTTGTGGCCTCTCCTGTTGTGGAGCACAGGCTCTGGATGCGCAGGCTTAGCGGCCGTGGCTTACGGGCCCAGCCGCTCCGCTGTATGTGGGATCCTCCCGGACCGGGGCACAAACCCGTGTCCCCTGCATCGGCAGGCGGACTCTCAACCACTTCGCCACCAGGGAAGCCCTCACTACCCTTTTGACAAAAGCTACCAAGGGACCGAGGCGGGACTGATGAGGCCTGAGCTGATTTGGGGAGGGAAAGTGGCCAGGGACTTAATAGTTAACCTGAGTTCCAAGGACGAATTAGGATTAACCAGGGCACTCCAGGCCAGAACAGAATGTGCCAAGGCCCTGAGGAGAGAAAGAGCCAAGCCCTTTTGAGGGACTGGGAGAAGGGCTCTGGGAAGAGCAGGGTGAAGAAGGCAGAGGGAAGGAGAAGATAAGCCTGTGAGATAAATGTGGGTACCATGGTGACAGTTCTTCTGGACTAAGTGTTTTGAGTTGTATCCTTAGAGCAATGAATAAATTATTGACAGTTCCAGGCAGGGAAGTGACATGTTCAGATGTACCTTGTAGACAGAGAAATTTGTCTGCCCTGTGGGGAGTGGATTGGAGACAGTAAGGAAGGGATCAGGAAGACCTGTTAGGAGCCCACAGCCTTTGTCTAGGATGAAAGAGGTGATGTTCTGTGATGATTTTATCAAGCACAGCCTGCAGGAGAACTGGGTAGTGAGTGGTAGGCTTCAACTCAGTTTTTATTTCACAGAAGAGAAAAGAGAGACCCAGTGGTCCAAGAACGGTTAAGAGGACTGGCTCTTCCCAGGAACAGGGACCCACTCCTGAGTGCAGCATCTTCATTCAAGCCCTGGGCTCCACCCCAGGGCAGTCCTGGCTTCCCCAAGGCAGGCACAGTTGCAGGCACCCCTGACAGCCTGTTCTGAAGTTCCCCCAGCAGGCATTGGAGAGAGGGCTTTTTTCTTCAAGAGCTCTGACTTGGATTTGGGATCAATAATGTTGGTCTCTGTAAGTGGGCTTGATGAGGAGAATCTTCTGGATGCAGTCTCCAGTTTTCAGGGGAGTGTCTAAGTGTCTAGGGTCCCCAAAGCTGGTCTTCTTGGGCCCTCCGTCAGATACCAGCTGGCACGAGTTCCAGCTGGTGCTGGGGCTGGCACGAGTTCTCAAATGTCAGCAAGCAAAGCAGTCCTTGGGGGAGGAACTTGTTCAAACAGCAGGCTCTTGTCCTCTATTTTCAGTGACTCTGTTTCAGTCTCTTTGGTTTACAGACCAGGAGTCTGCATCTCATAATAGGCTATCTGTGACCCCTCTTCCTTGTTTCTAATGCATATGGCCTTTAAATTACTTTAAAACTCTAGGAACTGTTGTCCTAGCAATTTAGACCTTAAGTACGCTGACATGCTTGAGCTCAGCGAAACATGATCTCTCATTCCAACTTAAGGCTTAGACGAAGTTCAAGGGTGGGATTCTTGAACTGAGGGTTGGCTTGAGAGCCAAGACTGAACCTTCCTGCTCCTCCAAACTGCCTAATTCTGAGAATCATCCAGTGATTCTGACTCAGTGTGGCCAAAGCATCAGGGAGCTTGTGGCTTTAGCAAGTGCCTCATGATGCGATCCTTATGATTGGGCAGGTTGGAAACCTTTGTCCAGGAGGCCTCATGGGCAACTCTGGCCCTCAGGGAACCCTGAGTGTTTTCAGGGGGCCTCAGGGAGCCCCAGGTGTCTTCATGCTCTTTGGTCCTGAGAATTCTGCTGGACCCTAGGTGGGGTCTGATATGTCTCCCTGACTTTGCAGCCAAGCCAAGGGAAGAACCTGTGAAGGCAGCTGTCTCAGGCCCAGGATACCCAGCTGAAATACGTCACCCACTGCTGAGGGCCATTCCCAAAACTAGCTTCAGCAAACCTGGGAAGTGAATAGTTTCAAAGTGTCATTTAGTCCTGAAGGGCCATGTCCATTCAGTGTCTGGTAACCAGTGAAACTACGGGCAGCTGCTTTGATGGGCTTCTTGGGAACAAGGGAGAAAATGCCTTTTACACTTGAGTTTCTAGGAAGCCAGGGTGAGGGGTCCTTTGAGTCAGAGCTGCTCTAGAGGTATATCTGAGTTTATTCTCCAGTTTTATCTTCGATGGTCAAGGAGGACCCCTAGAGGTGTGCAGGTAAAGTTTGTGGAACTAGGAAGTTCAAGTGAGTTGGAGTTTGTTCATGAAGCTTGAGTTAAGCTCTAAGGCTGTGGCTGCATTAAAAAAAAAAATGTAAAGAGTTAAGAAAAATGCCTGCTGGCCACACCCCAGGCTAATTGAGTCATAATCTTTATGGGAGGGAGCTGGGGGAGCAGATACATTTTTAAAAGTTGCCCTGGTGACTATAATGTGCAGGTTCTTGGGGGGTCTATGAGCTTGGAGGGATGGAGGCTGTCTTGGATGCCTGGATATCGGGGGATTCAGAGGAGACAGGTGCAGTATTTGGGGGCTCAGGGATGGGGAAAGAAGCTTAAGTAGGGCTGGGCTGGGATCTGATGGTTTTGCCAACGGCCAGAACTGATACTTCTCTGTGCCAGGGACACAGCTGCAGAACCACCACTAGACCTGCTCCTTGGAGAAGAGGACTGTGGCCATGCCTTGGCGTGGATGCCCAGCAGGCTCCCTATGTGCCAGGGACTTTGTTTAGAGAAAGCCTCTGCCTTTAGCTCTTCTCATCAGTTTCTTACAGCCTGTGATTTAGTTGCCTAATGGGATCCATTAAGCAATCCGGGGTCAGGTGGGGAGTCTGGAGTCCACAGGATTCCTGGGGCTGAAAGGTTGCAGCTCCCAATGCTGCTGGGTTTCTTGGCAGCCTCATGCTGGGGAGGGCATCATTAGCAGCTTGAAGGTGCTGTCCATAGGCAAGTGGAGGGCTACTGAGTGGCTCTAGGAGGAAGTGAGGAGGTGAGAAATGCCTGCTGGCCCAAGAAATGTCCTCTGAACTCAATTGTGGGCATGGGTCTGGGGATAATGTGTGGGCTGAAAGAGGCAGGGCATGACTGGAGGGTGTGGAGGGCAGTTGAGGGGTGGAGGGAAGTCATGGACAGCATTTGGGATGCTGTGGGCGGTGAGATTCCCTTTGCTTTTGTGATGAACTGGCTGCTCTTTGTGATTGCTGCAACAGTGGGAAGGGGAGGTGACAGGTGGTTTGGGACTCTGCTTTGCTGCAGAGACGGATTAAGCTTTGTGCTCAGACCCAGGTACCACCTAAACAGAGTTTACAACTAGGCTGAGACTGAAGAATCTCGAATCCTTCCTCCCTCCACACCTGGTGGCTCTTTTGAGCTCTGGAGTTAGATTAGTTCAACAAAATACCCTTATTCATGATCAAATATTCAGATATTTATTGAGCACCTACTGTGTACCCAGCACCATTCTTGGTCTTCAGGATTCATCAGTGAACAAGCAGACAAGAATCTCCTCTCATGGGAAACCAACACTAGTTACAAACCAATCAAGTAAACAGGTGTAAGTGCAGTAATAGATGGAACAGGGCAATGGGACAGAGTGTGCATGGGGCAGGGGCAATGGCATCCTGGAAAGATCTAAGGGAGACACATTCCAGGTGGAGGGAGCAGTTGGTCCTAAGGCAGGCATGGGTTTGGAGCTTTTGGGAAACAGAAAGAGTGCAGGTGTAGCTGGGGTGAACTGAGCTGGGGGAGTGAGAATACAGAGAGTACAGTGGGAAGGCAAGACAAATTTATATGGGACCTAGTGGGCCCGAGTAAAGGGTTTGAATTTTGCTTGAGTGTAATATGATGCCACTGGAGGGTTTTACATAGGAAAAAGTCAAAGTCAAAGTGTCAGCAAGGTTGGCTCCTTCTGGAGGCTCTGAGGGAGGAACTGTTCCATACTTCTCTAGTTTCTGGTGGTTGCTGGAATCCTTGACATTCCTTGGCTTGTAGCTGCATTACTCCAATCTCTGCCTCCATCTTCATATGGTCTTTGTATGTATATCTTCTTCCATTCTCTTCTAAGCACACTTGTCATTGGATTTAGGGTTCACCCTAATCAAGGATGGTTTCATCTCAAGGTCCTTGATTACACCTGCAGACATTTTTTTTCCAAATAAGGTCACATTCACAGGTTCTGGGCGGACATGTCTTTTGGGAGGCTACCATTCAGCCCACTGTAACTGCTATGATAAAAACAGATTTAGGTAAGACTGGGAGCAAGACACAGATATTGTAGCCTAAGCAAGTAATCACGGAAGCTGGGACTAGGATATTATTCGAGCAGGTGTGAATTTTGACTCTACCTCTTAAGAGTTGGGTGAACTTAGGCTCCATAAAGCCTCTGAATTTCAATCACTTCCTTAGAGAAATAGGAATTATAATAGTTCCTATCATGTATGGTGCTATAAGGATTAAATGAGATAATGCATAAAGAGTGCTTAGCATGACCTCTGGCCCATAGTAATAGCTCAGCAAAATGTTATTGGCTCTTGGTGTTGATAATATTAACAGGACAGTCAGCCTGATCAATTTGCCTTGTGACTAGGGACTAGTTGGTCTTGCCATGAATTGGAGGAGCAGTCAGTTTGGATTTTGGCTATTTGGGATCTGGCTGCATGGTCAGTGGTGGTGGCAGGGGTACCTGGGACAGGAGGAGTGGATCAGTCAGGGTTCTAGTAGAGAACAGAACCAATGTATATATGTGTATTGCAGCCTGGCAAGTCTGAAAAATCTGTAGGGAGGCTATCAGACTGCATACTCTTGAGCAGGAGCTGATGAAATGGCAGAAGACCTAAATAGACATTTCTCCAGAGAAGACATACAGATGGCCAAGAGGCACATGAAAAGATGTTCAGCATCACTAATTATTAGAGAAATGCAAATCAAAACTATAATGAGATATCACCTCACACCAGTCAAAATGGCCATCATCAAAAAATCCACAAACAATAAATACTGGAGACGGGGTGAGAGAAGGGAACCCTCCTACACTGTTGGTGGGAATGTAAATTGGTACAACCATTATGGAGAACAGTATGGAAGTTCCTTAAAAAACTGAATATGGAACTACCATGTGATCCAGCAATCCCACTCCTGGGCATATATCTGGAGAAAAACATGGTCCGAAAGGATACATGCACTCCAATGTTCATTGCAGCCCTGTTTACAATAGCCAAGACATGGAAGCAACCTAAATATCCATCGACAGAAGAATGGGTAAAGAAGATGTGGTACATATATACAATGGAATATTACTTAGCCATTATAAAGAACGAAATAATGCCACTTGCAGCAACATGAATGGTCCTAGAGATTGTCATACTGAGTGAAGTAAGTCAGACAGAGAAAGAGAAATATTGTATGATATCGCTTATATGCAGGATCTAAAAAGAAATGATAAAAATGAACTTATTTACAAAACAGAAACAGGCTCACAGACTTAGAGAATGAACTTATGGTTACCAGGGGAGAAAGGTGGAGGGAAGGGATATTTAGGGAGTTTGGGATTGATATGTACACACTGCTATATTTAAAATGGATAACCAAACATTGTAAAGCAACCATACTCCAATAAAAAATAAATAAATAAAATGAATGACTAACAAGGACCTACTGTATAGCACAGGGAACTCTGCTGAATGTTATATGGCAGTCTGGATGGGAAGGGAGTCTGGGAGAGAACGGATACACGTATATGTATATGTATGGCTGAGTCGCTTTGCTGTGCACCTGAAACTCAACATTGTTGGAAGGGAGTCTGGGAGAGAACGGATACACGTATATGTATATGTATGGCTGAGTCGCTTTGCTGTGCACCTGAAACTATCACAACATTGTTAATCAGCTATACTCCAATAAAAAGTTAAAAAAATAATTCATACTGATTGGAGATGTTCAGCATATGCACAAAACACCTGCACAACAACATCTAGACTAGTGTTTAATTGAATAAGTGGGTACTATAGCCTGGCCAAGTCTACACATAAAATCAACTATCCCAAGGGAACTGGCAATGAGGCCTGTATCCTGGGTTGAGACCAGTGCTTTGGGAGAGGATGGGCCAGACTAGAAGGAAAGTACAACACATGGGTAGAGGGCCTGGGGCAGAACCTTGGCTGACCTGGATGGTCCAGAAAGAAGTGGAGCTTCCTGTTAGTGGTTAGAAGGCCAGGGCGTAAACCACGGGGTGAGTGGAAAGCCACTGGCTGGCAGGGAAGCAAGCAGGCATTGACAAATGTAACCTCAGGATCTAACCTCATCATTCATAATTTTAAAGCCAGGTTAATATTGGTGTGGCTTTCTATTGTCCAGGAATGGAAAGTCTAATCTTGATCAATGTCTTACCTTAGAAATTGGTATAGAGTGATTCTAATAAAGATTAAAAGGAAGAATGTTGACAGGTAACCTTGTATTTGTATGTGGAACTCTCTGAAAAATCCAGATATCAGAAGAGCATATAAAAAGAAAAAATGACAAAGGATTAAGAATAAACACTTATCCCCTAACTCAAAAGAATGTCGCTGTACTTAAAGAATCATGTTGGCTGCTAGGTGTTGGGTACAAGCTATGCATCGGGGACTCTGCTAAGCAGTTTGCTTACATTTTCTCATTTAATATTCATAACAACCCTCTGATGTGGATATGATGATGTTTTCCATTTAGAGAAAGGGAGATTGAAGTTCTGAGAGGTCAAGAAACTTTCTCAAGGTCATGTGGTTACTACGTGGCAGATCTGGGATTCAAACCCATGAATGTCTAACTCAAGAACCTGTGCTCCTAACTATCTCATTCCATCCAAGATGTAGAGAGCTGAAGCTCGAGAAATAATTGAAAAGAGCTTTCAATTCCATTTGGGGGAAAAAATGGATGAACAAGGGAAGGACTGCTTGGGGGAGATTTTAACAGATGAGAGAGGAAGCAGAACTACTCAGTTGCTGTTTGAATTCTGACTTGTCTACCAAGGAGAATAATTTTGCTACAGGAAAAAAGTAGAATAAAGGGGAGGGAGTCAGGGCTCAGTATGGATGTGAAGGCAGGAAGCCAGCACAGCTTATAGACGTGAGCTCAGGTCTCCAGGCTTAGATGAAATTCATCTTGAGGGCCTGTTGGAACTTTGAAGCATAAAATCTATGGTGCTGGTTGCTACATAGGATACAAAGATGGTACTTTTGAACTTCCCCCTTCTCCTTTGTCTGGTATCTGCTTCTCCTCAATATATTTATGGCACTCAGATGGGCAGATTTCTTTTTTCCAATTCTACATCTGTTCCTTGAGAGCCCTTTGGCATAAGAAGCATATGTCAAACATGAGGGTAGGGCCTTCCCTGGTGGCGCAGTGGTTAAGAATCTGCCTGCCAATGCAGGGTACACAGGTTCGAGTCCTGGTCCGGGAAGATCCCACATGCGGAACAACTACTCAGATGGGCAGATTTCTTTTTTCCAATTCTACATCTGTTCCTTGAGAGCCCTTTGGCATAAGAAGCATATGTCAAACATGAGGGTAGGGCCTTCCCTGGTGGCGCAGTGGTTAAGAATCTGCCTGCCAATGCAGGGTACACAGGTTCGAGTCCTGGTCCGGGAAGATCCCACATGCCGTGGAACAACTAAGCCCATGTGCCACAACTACTGAGCCCTTGTGACACAACTACTGAAGCCTGCACTCCTTCTCTTGTTGCTCCCCAACAAGAGAAGCCACTGCAATGAGAAGCCCTCGGACTGCAACGAAGAGTAGCCCCAGCTCACAGCAAGTAGAGAAAGCCCGCACACAGCAACAAAAGACCCAATGCAGCTGAAAAATAAATAAATAAATAAAATCTATAAAACAAAAAACATGAGGGTATGCCACATACGTGGCAAATTTCTTAACAAGTGTTAAAATGTCCTCTGCCCCTTCTCTTTGTCCTTATATTCAAGCAGTACCACTAAATGAATGGTGTATAGCAGAGATAATTCTGTATAACAAACAATGAAAAATAAACTTTTATTGTTCATGTGTCTCAAGCCAGGTGGAAACAGGCTGGGTGGCTCTGCTGATCTTGGCGAGGCTTGCTCACATGCCTGAGGTCCACTCAGGGGGTTGACTAGTGTAGTCTGGCCTAGGCAGGGGAAACCAAGGCAACATGGCTCTTCCCCATTGGTTTCTCACCCTTGCATGCTAGTCCTGCAGTGTTCTCATGGTGGTGGCAGAGGCGTAAGAACATCGTGGAAACACCAGACCTGAGGGCCTGTCCTTGGAGCTAGCATACAGCACTTCTGTTGCATTTGGTTGGCCTCTTCAGCCCAGACTGAAGAGGTCGGAAGATAGAGTCTGTTTCTTTAACAAAAGGAACTGGAAAGCCTCAAGGCCATGAATGAAGTTCATCTCCCTCAAGTACCTGCTTTGTGCCAAGCATTGCTTTGGGAGTATGAGGGTAAATAGTCATTTCCTTGCCCTTGGGTTTTCTAATTTAGTGAGGCAAGTACTGTCAGTATTCTGCTAGGAAAAATAGGGCGAAGGGGCCTGCTGCATATTCTACGTTGAAGCCTGAGACTAGTTCTGATTCTCCCTCTGTCAGATCGAATGGAGCTCGGTTAGTTTCTGCTAGGGTAGAGATAAATCATATTATGGCTAATGGTCATGAGGGGAGTAATAATCATAGTTGTTCCTAGGATAGAGGCTTTTAGTTGTATGGAGGCTGTAGTTTTTGGTAGAATAATTTCTGTTCAGGTTAGGTCTAGTAAGGAGATTGCTAGTTTTTGGCTTATAGTTAGATTTAGGCTCCAATTAGTGCATATTTTGAGTTTGAGGCTCAACCAGATCATAGGATTGAGTAAACAGCTAAGCTAGATATTGCTAGCATGAATAGTACGCCTAGGTTTATATTGAGGAGGGGGTGTGGTATGGGTAAGGGGGCTCATATTGTGAGGGCTAGGGTTAGGGCAAGTATGGGTCCGATGATGAATATGGTGGTGGAAGATGTGGCTGGGCGTAGGGGGTCTTTTGGGGATAGTTTGATAGCATCAGCGAAGGGTTGTAGTAGGCCATGTGGACCTACGATGTTTGGTCCTTTTCGGAGTTGTATGTAACCTAGGATTTTACGTTCTACTAGGGTTAGGAATGCTACAGCTAGGAGGATGGGAAGAATTAGTGTTAGGATGTTGATCAAGAACATTTGTTAAGGAGAGGATTTGAACCTCTGAGTGTAAAAGTTTAAGTTTTATGCAATTGCCATACTCTGCCACCTTAACAAAGCCCTGATCTTGGGCGGAGTATGTTTGCGCTGAATTGTTAGGTTGAGACTAAATCATTAATTATTTTGAAGGCGCTTTGTTGAAGTTGGCCTTATTTCTCTTGTCCTTTCGTACTGGGAGAAATGCGTAATAGATAGAAACCGACCTGGATTGCTCCGGTCTGAACTCAGATCACGTAGGACTTTAATCGTTGAACAAACGAACCCTTAATAGCGGCTGCACCATTAGGATGTCCTGATCCAACATCGAGGTCGTAAACCCTATTGTTGATATGGACTCTAGAATAGGATTGCGCTGTTATCCCTAGGGTAACTTGTTCCGTTGATCAAAAATTTTGGATCAATAAGTGATAGGATGCTTTGGCTGGTAGGCCTAGGCTTTAATCACTCGGAGGTTTTTTTGTGCTCCGAGGTCACCCCAACCGAAATTGTTAAGCCATATAAAGTTTTATTATCCCTTGATGGTATTAATTTGTGGTTATTTGGGTTAATTAATTAAAGCTCCATAGGGGCTTCTCGTCTTATTATGTTATTCCCGCCTCTTCACGGGAAGGTCAATTTCACTGATTAAAAGTAAGAGACAGTAAAACCCTCGTGTGGCCATTCATACAAGTCCCTATTTAGAGAACAAGTGATTATGCTACCTTTGCACGGTCAGAATACCGCGGCCGTTTAACGTT
The DNA here is from genome assembly GCF_000442215.2 of Lipotes vexillifer. NCBI lineage: Eukaryota > Metazoa > Chordata > Mammalia > Artiodactyla > Lipotidae > Lipotes > Lipotes vexillifer. The sequence continues at coordinate 2,097,219 of NW_006779163.1, read as the reverse complement.
TGTCACCGGGCAGGCAGTGCCTCTAATACCGGTTATGCTAGAGGTGATGTTTTTGGTAAACAGGCGGGGTTTGTGTTTGCCGAGTTCCTTTTACTCTTTTTAATCTTTCCTTAATGCACGCCTGTGTTGGGTTAACAGTATATTTAATAAATGTTTTAGCGTTGGGTTGTATTTATTGACTGTTAATTATCAGTATAGTATCAGGCACTGATGTAAGCTTGGGCAAGGAGAAAATTTTCTTGTTACTCATATTAACAGTATTGCTTCTATATTTAAATAGATTAGTCCAATATTCAAGCTAGGAGTTAGTTATTTATTGTTGGAATTAAAATCTGGTTTTTTTGTTGAGTTTGAACGCTTTCTTAATTGATGGCTGCTTTTAGGCCAACTATGTTTTAGATTTAATTTTACTCTCTAGTAAAGGTTGTATCCATTTCTAAAAAGCTGTACCTTTTTAGACTAACGATTAAATATACGTTGGAACTTGATGTGGTTTTTAGTATTGTTTAATGTTGAACTGAAATTCCTTTTTTGGACAACCAGCTATCACCAGGCTCGTTGGGCTTTTCACCTCTACTTATAAGTCTTCTCACTATTTTGCCACATAGATGAGTTTGTTCTATTCACTGCTTCTAAGTAGCTCGTCTGGTTTCAGGATATTTAACTTAAGAACTCTTTGCTAAGTATTTGCTAGTTAAATCATTATGCAAAAGGTACAAGGGGTAATCTTTGCTTTTTTTTACTTTTAATAAATCTTTCATCTTTCCCTTACGGTACTTTCTCTATAGCGCCAGTTGTGTTTAAATTTCTATCTCCTATACTTTAAACGCATGGTGAATGTTTTATTTAATTTATTTGTGATAGTTGTAATGGGTGGAGTGTGGGCTAGATATGGTTCAAGATATACACTGATTATGGAATCTTCTAGGTGTAAACTAGATGCTTTATTTAAGCTATATCTTGTTTTGTCCAAGCACACCTTCCAGTATGCTTACCTTGTTACGACTTGTCTCCTCTTGTGGAGTTGCTTGGCATTTGTTAGTGATCTAGGGCCTTGCTTGATACTTGAGGAGGGTGACGGGCGGTGTGTGCGTGCTTCATGGCCTAATTCAATTAAGTGCTCTAGTCTTAATTTACTGCTAAATCCTCCTTTGGTTTTTAGGTTTCATAAAAACTTTCGTGTGGTTTATAAGTGGTATTCTTGCTGTAGAAAATGTAGCCCATTACTTCCCAACTCATGAGTTACACCTTGACCTAACGTTTTTATGTATAATAATTGTGCTTACTTTTGTGCCTTCATTAGGGTTTGCTGAAGATGGCGGTATATAGACTGAAGTAGCAAGGGTTGGTGAGGTTGATCGGGGTTTATCGTTTATAGAACAGGCTCCTCTAGAAGGATATGAAGCACCGCCAAGTCCTTTGAGTTTTGGGCTGTTGCCGGTAGTACTCTGGCGAATAGTCTTGTTTCAGGACTACTTTGGTTTACGACTAAGCATAGTGGGGTATCTAATCCCAGTTTGGGTCTTAGTTGTCGTGTAATCGGATTGTGATAAAGTCACTTTCGTGGTTTAGCTTAATTTTAATTATGGCTTTCTACGGCTTAATTAGTATTTGGCTTTATTTTATTTAGTTTCTTTACACTCTTTACGCCGTGTGTCCATTAATTCGGGTTAATCGTATGACCGCGGTGGCTGGCACGAAGTTTACCAACCCTAATTAACATGACTTAGTCAAACTTTCGTTTATAGCTTAATTTTTATCACTGCTGTATCCCGTGGGGGTGTGGCTAAGCAAGGCGTTGTGAGCTACTGATGTAGTGTGCTTGATGCCCGCTCCTTTTGATCCTCGTGATCTTTGGGGGCATTCTCACCGGGATGCGGATGCTTGCATGTGTAAGTCTGTTAGGAACTAATGGAAAGGCTGGGACCAAACCTTTGTGTTAATGGGGCTAGTTTAGCCCATTTAGACATTTTCAGTGTCTTGCTTTTAAAAGTTTAAGCTACATTGACTCGTGGAGTATAAAATCTGTCGTATAATTTCATTTTGGGGCTTGTGTCGGATTTAGTATTGATTTACCAAAAAAAGTACCCGTAAATCTAGGGACGAAGCTGTCTAGGGGGGTGGTGAATATTAAAGCAGATCGTTGGTTTTGTAGGGGGTAAGGGGGTTTTGGACCCCTATGGGATACAGTTTTTTGAGTCCGGGGGGAATAGTGGAGTACTATGTCCTGTAACCATTAATTTAATTGCACATGTTGGTTGTGCTAGTCCAATCAAAAATACACACGGGCCCAGCTACAATTTGCCTTGCAAGTGTTAGGGCCGACTAGGCCATAGCTGAGTCGATGCAGGCCCCCCCCCAAAAAGAAAAAATACCAAATGTATGAAATCTCAGTTATGTGTGAGCATGGGCTGATTAGTAATTAACCCATCGAGATGTCTTATTTAAGGGGAACGAGTGGGCGATTTTAAGTTAAAATGGTCCTGAAGTAAGAACCAGATGTCTTATAAAGATCACCGTTAGCTACCCCCACGATTTATGGGCCCGGGGCGAGAAGAGGGATCCCTGCCGAGCGGGTTGCTGGTTTCACGCGGCATGGTGATTAAGCTCGTGATCTAATGGACCGGGCATAGTATCTAATGGATATAAATTAATATGATGATATATAATATGTAAGAGCATGAATATTATGTCCTATGTAAAATTAATACAATTTAATATGAGTTTTAACTGATCGTATGGACAAATAAATGAATGCACAATAATACATAGCATGTACATATGAATATTTACAGACACTAAATTTTAGTAAAGCACGTTGTATAAATTCATGTGTAGTTTGTGTAGTAAAATGTTTTTAGATAATTTATTTTTAATACTGACGTAATACTGTAAGGTTGCTACGATCTACAATAAGCTCTTTTCAAGGAATAGTTTATGTAGAATTCCAGCTTTGGGGGTTGGTGGTGAGGTTTGATGTCTCTTCCTTGAGTCTTAGGGAGGGGTAGGTCTCTCCTTTTTCGGTTTACAAGGCCGAAGTATTTTGTTATACTACAAAGACTCTTCATTTTAGGATTTTGTTCTCGATGAGGCTAGCTGTTGGTATTATCACTAGAATGAGGAGGAAATATAAGATTGAGGCTAGTTGGCCTGTGATAATGTAGGGGTGTTCTACTGGTTGGCCTCCGATTCATGTTAGGACTAGGAGGTCTGTTATTAGTATCCAGAATAATAGTTGGCTGAGGGGTCGGAAGATTATACTTCGTTGTTTGGATGTGTGGAGTATGGGGATAAATAGTAGGATGAGGATAGAGAATAGAAGTGCTAATACTCCTCCTAATTTATTAGGAATTGATCGTAGGATTGCATATGCGAAGAGGAAATATCATTCTGGTTTGGTGTGTGCGGGAGTGCTTAGTGGATTTGCTGGGGTGTAATTGTCAGGATCTCCTAGTAGGTCTGGTGCAAATAGAGTTAGTGTGAGTAGGATTAGTATTAGTAGGAGGGCGCCTAAGATGTCTTTAATTGTGTAGTAGGGGTGGAATGGGATTTTGTCTATGTTAGATGTGATTCCTATTGGGTTGTTGGATCCTGTTTCGTGGAGAAATAGTAAGTGGACGGTTGTTAGTGCTACAATGATAAATGGAAGGATGAAATGGAAGGCGAAGAAGCGGGTTAATGTTGCTTTGTCTACGGAGAATCCCCCTCAGACTCACTCTACCAAGGTGGTTCCGATGTAAGGGATTGCTGATAGAAGATTAGTAATGACGGTTGCACCTCGAAATGATATTTGTCCTCAGGGTAGGACGTAGCCTATGAATGCAGTGGCTATGGTTGTGAATAGTAGTAGTACGCCGATATTTCATGTCTCTTTGAATATGTATGAGCCGTAATATAGGCCGCGTCCGATGTGGATATATAGACAAATGAAAAATATGGAGGCTCCGTTTGCGTGCAGATGTCGGATAATTCAGCCGTAGTTAACGTCTCGGCAAATGTGTGTGATGGATGAGAAGGCTGTTGAGGTGTCTGGTGTGTAATGTATTGCTAGGAATAGGCCTGTTAGGATTTGTATAATTAAGCAGAGGCCAAGTAGGGAGCCGAAATTTCATCATGAGGAGATATTTGATGGGGTGGGAAGGTCAATGAATGTTTTATTTAGAATTTTTATTAGTGGGTGTGTTTTTCGGATGTTTGTCATTAAGGTTCTTATAGTTGAATAACAACGATGGTTTTTCATATCATAGGTCATGGTTGGAGTCCATGTGAGGATAATGATAATATATGTTGCATTTATTATGAGTATTATTTTTGTAATTAGTTTGGTAGGGGTTTCTTCGAAACCTTCTCCTATTTATGGGGGTTTAGGGTTGATTGTCGGTGGTGCTGTGGGATGTGGAATTGTTTTTAGTTTTGGTGGTTCATTTTTAGGTTTAATGATATTTTTGTTTTATTTGGGAGGAATGTTGGTTGTGTTTGGTTATACGACAGCTATAGCTACTGAGCAGTATCCTGAGGCTTGGGTTTCTAATAAGGTGGTGTTGGGTGGGTTTCTTTTGGGTTTAGTGATGGAGATTTTGGTGGTGCTTTATGTACTTGAGAGTGAAAATATGGGTGTTGTGTTTGAGTTTAATGGGTTGGGGGATTGGGTTGTTTGTGATGTAGGAGGTTCTGGGGTTTTCAGTGAGGAAATTGTAGTACTGTCAATACTGGGCTATTCACTGGGCTGAAAGGTGAAGTTTTGGCTAATGCATAAGTTTCTAGTGAGTTCTTGATCCTGGACACATCTTTTTTTTTTTTTTTTTTTTACTGTGTGCTGCTCATTTATATCTCCTTGGTTGACTGTAGCAAATATTTCTCTAAAGTAGACAGCAAAAACCCTCTGATATTTGTTCCAGTAAACATTCCTACTCAGCAGCTGCTGGCCATTGTCTCATTATTTTTCTTAGAACTGCCCGAGAAGAGGGAGAAATTCCTTGGTGTGTATAAATGGGGTAGCGGAGTTGAAGGTGAGACAGGGAGAATACTAGGAAGATGCAGCCAAAGTCAGTAACTCACATCTCCTCTTCCCCCCAAAGACAGACCTGGTGAATCACACCACTTGTTCTCCTGTGTTATATTTCCTTGATTGAAATACAATTGTCAGCAGTCTTGATCTAAACTCCACAAGAATAGCAACCTCTTCTGCTGACTTCTCTCTCTATGCCAAATGCCTTACATATGGCAGGCATTCTTTAAATATTTGTTTGTTGAACAGAAAAAGGAGGGGTGACTGAAGACTGACTATAGACAAATTTTGAAGTTTCGAAAGAGGAAGAAGGTTGTTTTAGAGGCTACCAGCCAGTGAATTTGACACTAGTGAATGGTGCAATCCCAGACTGAATTATTAAACAGATGGCTTATGAAGTGGTGGAAAAAGAACTTAGGATTGCTGGGAGTCACAATGGTTTCACCAAGAACTGGTCATGTTGAGCCAACTCTAATTCCTTTTATGATCAGTTTATTGTACTGTTGTAACAGCCTGTAGGCATGAAGTGCATGATGTGCAGCAAGGCAGCTGGTAAAGTATTTTATAAAACTCCCATAGTCAACAGGGTGAAACATGGCTTGGATAAGTTAACAAGTTGATTTATAACTGAATGTTTAACTACATATGAAGATCTTCTGCTAATGTTATTTTTTTTGGAGGGCCGGACAGAAATTTCTCAAGGAGCACATTGTAGGACTTTCCTGTTATCTTGTTTGTATATATCAATGGCTGGGATACAGTTGTAGTGGGCGAACCTGTTACATTTCCAAATGATTCAAAGCTGGCAGGAAGGAGTTTATGTACTGGATGATGGAGTCAGGGTTCCACATCATGTTGACAGACCAAGATGATAGGCTGAAACTAAAAGATGAATTTGAATAGGAATAAATTTACAGCCAAGAATGAACCTTGAAGAGTAACTTGCAGAGGTATGGGATAGCAGAGCCTCAGCTTAACAGCACACAATTAGAGACAATTCCGTGACATGGTGGATAAAAAGCTCTATGCCTAAGCTGAATTAATAGAAGCAGAGTGTTAAGATCAAGGGACATTATAGTACCCCCCTCTCCTGAATTTATCAGATCACAAACATTCAATAAAACAACTACTAAGTGGCTCTCTGCATCAAAGTCTTAGCCAGGCACTTTACTTGTTAAATAAATTGGTGTGAGTTACAAGGAATTCCTACCTCCCAGCGCTAAACAAAAGGTATCTGAAAGCACCTACTTAGAGCTGGGCTACAAATGCAAGGATTCCCCGCATGGCCTGAGCCCTTATTTGTAGCCTGTGGAGTCAACTTGCCTTTTGCTCATTCACCATTTCTAAACTCAAACCTCTTATTACAAATAAATGGACTTATTTGTTTTGATTTTCTTCTTTTATTAATCAGCATCCCTATAATGGCTCATATGATAGCATCAGGACTCTGTTCATTCCTGTTCATCCTTTTATCTCTTTTCTCTTTGGATGTTGGTGTCATTCTCTCCTACTGCAGAATGCTTCTTCCATATTTCTGTGGAAATGGCCAGAGGAGCTCAAGATTATATTATCCTTATGGCTCATAGTCTTAGAGCAAGAGAGAGACATTCTCCTGGTGCTCATATATCAGAGGAGACTCTGCTTGGACTGACTTAGGTCATATGGTCATCTGAACTGGCTACCTCTGAGTAATGGTGTTCATACCTATCATGTCTGGAAAGCGTGAGTGTGTGTGTGTGTGTGTATGTGTGTGTGTGTTGCAGGGGAGGGGGGCTGTGAATAGCAAGTTTGGCCCCGCGTAAACCACACAAAATTTCCTACAGGGAAGAGCAGGGGTTCTGTTCCCAGAGAAATGAGGAAAGTATTCTAGGGAGACAAATATAACTATAAACTCTTCTCCTGAAGAAATCATTAGAGTATGGGTAGGAGGAAGAAGAAAGATGGCTGAGGGGACCCCTTCATTTTAAAATGTGTTAACCAGTTCCTGAATTAAAGGAGGAAGAGTGGCTGTAATTCCTTTTGATCAAGCATTATTTTAAGACTAAAGCAGAGGACAGCTTTGGATTCAGGCTGAGATTTGCTGCTGCCTTTTCCCCACTTAAATTTGGGGTTTGTACTTCCCATCTCTCTTCTTCTGTTGTTTAGATGTGTGAAAGAATGTCCTGGGGAAGCCTGAAATCCTCAGGTGAAAAAATATTAACAAGGGACACACTGATGATGCCCTGGTAATTTTCCAGGAAGTCCTGGATCTGTTCTGCAGATGGTCCAGAGAGAAGTAGGAAAAGACACACTCTTTTTCAGCTCAGCTCCATTTCTGTCTCTGCTCATTGTGGCTTATCATTTTGAAGGCTCCCACAGAGTGGGGAAATGGGGACCTTCAGGCTCACTTCTCCTTGGCTGATAGAGTAGCTAGAGGACCTGTTGTGGGGTTACATGCTCCCTATGAACAGACAGGGAACATGGATTTCTGGCTCTAGAGAATCTGATGCTCAGACTAATTTGCACACCAGGATCCCTGAGGCCCTTCCGAACCATTACATCCTCCACCTCTTGATTACTTGGGCTGGCAGGGGAACGCCTGCGTGGGCATCCAACAAAGTCGTTAATCTTGATGTCACCTGATTTGGCTGTGGACTTCACTCTAGGGCTGGAGAGTCATTTTGCAGAAAATATTCAATCCTAATGATGTTTATTGTGACTGGTATTAGAATGGGTGATTTCTGTGAATGCAGTCAAGCCAGCTGGGCTGTGATTGGAAGTTATTTGGTATCAGAAAATTGGCCTTCAGTGGAAAGGTCACCGCAGATTATACACAAAATAAGTGAGCCACAGGATGTTTGGAGTGATTATTTGTGCTTAAGCTTAGGTCCACAAATGCCATCTCTTAACTTACTTTTCCTGCCCCCTTGAAAGCTGTACATCATTTGCCTTTCCATTTATCTGAGCTATTGAGTGGAAATCTGCTGCAGTTTATCTACTATACATTCTAAGAATCCATCATGTTTCATTGCCCCCAACCCTGTGGAAAAAGGTATAGGTCAGGTGTTTTCATATTTTTTACCTTAATACAGATTTTATATGTAGAAATAATATTAATAGATTCATATAAGTGCATAAAATATACTCAGTGAATATATTAATATATGTGCAATATCTATGTTAAATATATGGCATACATTTTATCTTCTTGCAACTCTGTGAGATAGATCTTCATTTTTATAGATGAAGAAACAAGAAATTAGCTAACTTTCCCAAGATCACAGAGTCAGTCAGGCTCTCAGATGTAAATAATAGGCACCAGCCCTGATTAATTTCAGCAGAAAATAACTTTATCAAAATGGTATTGTGCAGTTCACAGAATCTCTGGGAAGGCTGGGATACAGGTCTAGAGACCACACAGCCAGGAATAACACTGACAAAGACCACACTCCCGCTGCCCCAGGTTTAAACCCCGAGATGTGTCCTGCTCATAGCACACCAGAGGGAGAGAGGTACTTTGTCACTGCAGCCCTCAGAAGACAATGAAGCTGAGTCTGCCACCTTTGAATGGCTGCCTCAGGCTCTGCTTCTTTGGCAGACCTGCTTCCATTTCCAAGTTTGGGCGTGTGAGTCTGATGGGAGGCTTTTTTTTGAAAGGGAGTTAGATTTATAAATGGTAAAAAAAATGGGTCTCAAACACTAATTCTGAAACTTTGCGAAAGTTCAAGGTTGTAATGTAGTGAATTGTTAGAGAGTCACTATAGTATAATCAGGAACAAAAAAAAAAAAAAGGGAAAATAGTATTGGTTGGGAGGAACTATGAGAGTTTTAAGCTTGTGACAAAGTGGAACATCACAGGATGTTCTTGCTGAAAACACATCCATAAAGCAACCACTTAAATATTTTCATGTTTTTCAACCGCATATATGGTGCATGAAACATATAAAAAAAGATTAAACATTACAAATAAGCCTCAAGTTGCCTTGACCATCACCAGCAACTCCTAGGGAATTCCTCCATATGAGAAGCCTCTTATACAGATTTCCCTCACTAGTTTATGTACTAGGTACATACAGATTTCCCTCACTAGTTTATGTACTAGATAGTATTTCATTATATGAGTACACGAGGCAGCTTGCTCTGATAGTCCCCTACTGGTACACATCTAGGACGTTTGCAGTTTTTGCTATTGCCAACACTATTCCAATGAGCATCCTTGAACATGACTCTTTGTGGACTCCCTTTCTCCAGGGCGACTATGAGAAATAGAATTGCTAAGTCCCAGGGGATGCACATTTAAACCTTAATAAGTAACTGGCAAATTGCCCTCTTAAGCACCTGTACCAAATTATGCTCCTACTTGCGATTTGAAAGTAACCATTTCCCCACATCAATGACGTGAGCAAACTTTTAAATTTTTGCCCGTGTGAAGTGTGTGTTTTTTTTGTTTGTTTTTTTGGTTTTTATTTTTGCAGTACACAGGCCTCTCCCTGTTGTGGCCTCTCCCTTTGTGGAGCACAGGCTCCGGACGCACAGGCTCAGCGGCCAGGGCTCACGGGCCCAGCTGCTCCGTGGCATGTGGGATCTTCCTGGACCGGGGCACGAACCCACGTCCCCTGCGTCGGCAGGCGGACTCTCAACCACTGCGCCACCAGGGAAGCCCTGAAGTGTGTTTTTCTTAAAAAAAATTTCCCATGTGAAGTGTCTGAATACTGGTGATGATGAACATCTTTTTGTGTGTTTGTTGGCTATTTGTATTTTCTCTTTTGTGTATGCCCTATTCCTCTTCTTCCTCATCAATATCTTATTGTATTTAATTTCTAGACTCCTGAGGATAATTTCATATAAATGGTATCATATAATATGTAGCCTTTGTGCTTGGCTTATTTTACTCAGCATAACGTTTTTGAGGTTCATCCATTATTGTACATGCATCAGTGCTTCATTCCTTTTTATAGCTGAGTGTTATTCCATTTGTATGGATGTTCCAAATTTTGTTTATCCATTCATTATTGATGGCTATTTGGACTGTTTCCACCTTTTGGTTATTGTGAATAGTGCTGCTGTGAACATTTGTGTATGAATATCTGAGTGTTTGTTTTTTAGTTCTTTTGTATAGGAGTAGAATTGCTGGCTCATATGGCAATTTTATGTTTAATTTTTTGAGACTATGCTGAGCTGTATATATTCTCTCCCTTAATCTTCTCACCAACTCAGTGAGGAAGGGCTAAAATTACCTCTTAACAGGTAAGAAGTTAGAGGTAAGAAAACTCAGGCCCAGAGAAGCTAAGTGGTTTTCCTAAAGTTACATAGACTAAATGGTAAAGTTGGGATTTCAACCCAGTCAGGCTGATTCCAAAACCTGAGCTCTTAACTGCTGTGCTACCCTCCCTCTCCCATAGTGCCTAAGGAGGATGATGTCTAGAAATGAGTTAGTTTGCTTGTTCAGAGGATTGTTAATTGAAAGAAAAATCTTCTTACTACAGGAATGCTACCTAATGGCAAAGCTACAAAGCCACCTTTTGTCTATTAAACTGTTTTAAAGGGAAAGTGTACACAGTCTCTGTGGGCACTTTTCTGCTCACCTGTGCAAGTGGCACACCCGTGCCACCTAGAAGAGCAGGAACACATTCTCCCAGCCTTTCCCCCTTTCTGTCATCCCTTCAGTCTGTAAGCACTTCTAAGCCCTTTGCCTCTGGGGGACTGGTGATTTCAGTTATAGTGGAACTCTCAAGAAGCATATCTGAGTGGGAAGTTGCACAAACATCTGAGTTTTCATTTCATGCAGGTCTTTCCTACCACTTGTCAGAAGAGAACCCAGGATGAGTGGTATTCATTAGGATTAATACCCGTTGACTGTGGAAATGTGAAATTGATCACAGATAGCCTTTGAAAGAAGACCCCAGGGTGACTGAGTAGTAAGGCAAGAGCAAAGTCTCTGCTGGGTCACAACTGACATCTGGTAACTGCAGAAAAGTGAAATGGATCCTATGAGACACCTGATTGTTAGAAAGTGCCAGCATCACTGTGGGAGCAGACATTCAGCAAAATCTCTGTTGTATCTACTATCCCAGAGAGGCGCTGACGAGCCTAGCTATATCTCCAAATGCTCCCATCTTGTTCTCAAGTGGCATCTTTTATCAGCCTACTAGAGGAGGTGGGATACTCCAGATACCTGAGTATGTTAGTAGCTGGCTGCCTACCAAGGTGTGTGCTATTGAAGCACAAAATTGCGTTTCCAATTTTTATTTTATTTATTTACTTATTAAAAAAATAAATTTATTTATTTATTTTTGGCTACGTTGGGTCTTCATTGCTATGTGCGGGCTTTCTCTAGTTGTGATGACTGGGGGCTACTCTTTGTCGTGGTGCGCCGTGGCTTCTCATTGCCGTGGCTTCTCTTGTTGAGCATGGGCTCTAGGCACATGGGCTTCAGTGGTTGTGGCACACCGGCTCTAGAGCGCAGGCTCAGTAGTTGTGGTGTACAGGCTTAGTTGCTCCGCGGCATGTGGGATCCTCCCAGACCAGAGCTTGAACCTGTGTCCCCTGCATTGGCAGGCGGATTCTTAACCACTGCACCACCAGGGAAGCCCTCCAATTTTTAAAACAAGTTTTTAAATTCTCTTGGCATATTGAAATCTGTTGCCTATTTCATATAAATAAAACTTCTGGAATGTACCTTAATTTATTTCTCTGTGTGTGTCTTGATATGTACTCAGCCATTAAGCTGGGCATCTTCCATTTGCTCCTCTAGACCCATCAGTGAGTTCTCTTGCCCTCTGGTTTCTCTTTGGGTTTGGTCAATGGGAGGCGCTAGGAGGAGATTGGAGGGAAGGAAGAATGAAATGGAGTTGAACACATTTGAATTTGTGGTTCACTTCCTGGTGGGACGCAGGTTAGTAGTTGTTGTGTTTCTCTGTGCTGGACCACAGCTCCTATCAGGTGGCCCTCTCCCAAAGCTACAGATTTTTTTGACTTTTGGTAATACTTCCTTCATTTGTCCCTTCAATCTTGAGGGTGGTATACACTTCCCACTGTTGCCAGCCACGGGTGTTTGTGGCCTGTGGGTTTTCCTCAGCTTGCCACATCTTTATATGCCACCTCCCTGAGGCATGCCATCTGTTTCCGGCCATGACCCTGTCTAGGACAGCCACCCAGTACCTCCTGTCCTTATGGTGGGTATCATGCCTTGACAGGATGGGGTGAGAATTCCAAACCTGGAACAGAATACAGGTCAACTAGGCATCAAAGTATGGCGCTATCATCTTGTGCCTAATGAGACTGGACCAGAGAAGAGGAGATCTGAGGGCTGAGAAATTTGGTCAGGAAATAGGGGCAGCAGAGTAATCTGGAAGAGAAGTTGCCTAAGAGGGGCACCCAGAATAGAGGACAGAAAAATAATGTTCCAGTCAGAGTTGTTAACCTGTATCAACTTGTGGGGCAATTGGTGAGGTGATCTGTGGGTTTCAGCTATGTACACACACACTTTCATACATGCTCTTATTGCTAGAGTAACTTTTCCCTTTCCTTAGTATACATTGAGAGGGGGTACCTTTCGTGGGCACCTGACTAAGTCATCTCCCCACCCCTTTACTCCAGGATCTGAGCTCCTTGCAGGTTCTTGGAATGACCCAAGCCATTTCTTACTCCTGTCCTTTCTACTCAAATGGTCCCCTTTGACAGCTTTTTCATCATGATAATTTGTAGTCTTTCTTTAAGACTTAGTCAACTATGATAGTTGTTAGTCTTTCTTTAAGATCAACTGAGAGGCTCAGGAGGCCTTGGTCTGATGGAAGTGCCTTCTGGGCTCCCACAGCATCATCCTAGTCTTCTTCCCCATTCCCCCACTGTCAGAGGATGAAATCTGTCCAAAAGGATTTTGGTCCCACTTATCTATGCAAATTGTAGTCTAGAAATTGTAGTTAGGGGGAAAGAATGTTAAAATTTCTAACAGTTTGGAGATCTTTGGAGGCAGTGGGATAAAAGTCTGTACCTATACTTTGAGAATGGGAAAGGAGCCCCCAGAAGAAGTTCTGAAAAATTCTATTTTCTAAGGTGAAGAAATACACCTCTAAGTATGAAACCAAATCCCTTTTGCATTAAAGAAGATGGAACACATCAACAGTGGTTCAAGGGAAAGCCAAACCCCTAAGATAGAGGGAAAAGAAACAACTCTTGGGGTAAGAGGGCATTTTCTTCATGATTCAGTAAGCTTTTCACCCTCAGGAGGGCCCAGATAAATGTGTATGAAGAAAACTATGTATATCTGTTTGTCATGGTGTGTGTTGGAGGTCCTCAAGACCTCTCCCAGGTTTGGTGATTTGGTAGGAGGAGTCAGTCATAGACTCAGCATATAGTTGTACTGATGGTTATGATTTATTACAACAAAAGGATACAGAGCAAATTCAGCACAGGGGGAAAGTGCTTGGGGCAAAGACCAAAGGAAACCAGGTACAAGCTTCCAAGAGCCCTCTCCCAGTGGCGTCAGATAGGACATGCTTAACTCCCCCAGCAATGAGTTATGACAACACTTGAGATGCTGTCCACCAGGGAAGCTCACTAGAGACTCAGTGCCTAGGGTTTTTATTGGGGGTTGTCACATAGATACCCTCTGTCTGGCACATGGCCAAATTCCAGACCCCCAGGGGGAAAGCAGGTATTCATCGTAAAAATGTCATACTGTTTTAATAGCTTACTCATAGTGAGCCCTCTTCTCAGTTCTGGGAATGGTGGAAAGCCTCCTCAAATCCAAATTTTCAGATGCCAGCCAAAGGCCAATTTTGCAAGCAGGACTTTCTAAGAATAGCAGTCCTCAATCCTGCTATGTTTGCTCTTTTTCTCACATGGTGTCACATTGGTTGCCCCTGGTTAAGGGAGGCGCCAGTACAATTCCCCCAGCAAGTAGAATTTCCTTTCCCTTAGATTCCATGAAGAATTGGGGCTTCCTAGAGTGTCAACTCAGATTTTTTTCCAGGTACCTTACCAATGACTCCCAAATCATAACGATACTGCTAATAGTTGGCTTCGATTAAATTGTTACCCACAGCCCCCTTCTCCTTTGCATCCCATCCTGAGGGGCTTAAGTCCAAGTTCCCAAGAGCCATTCCCTGCTGCATATGACTTGTATCTCAGAGCTTTGCCGGGACTTAAATCCTATGTCATAGGAAGGCTCCCCATGAAATAAACTCTCTTTTATCCAAAAAGCTTTATATTCTGCCCTCATCGACCAAGTACCCTAGGGATTCACTTCCAGTCATGCTCTTCTGGTTCTTGCCCAGCCATGTTAGCCATGGTCCTGTGGCCACTATGGCATGCATCTCTCTCTCTCCCTAGCAGGCCCAACACTTGCTCATTAGTTTAGGCTGAGAGTCAACACTTGGTATTGGTCTGGTAGCCAGCAGTGGAGGTGGGAACGTTGTTTTGTTAGGCACCTGCCCCACTTGAGGCATTGGTATTCTTCAAGCAAAGAAGGGGGCCTGTCTTCCAACAAGAGAAAGGAGGACACTTTGGCAGGCCCAGAGAATTCAGTGGGTTCTTAGGGTCAAAGGTAATCAAGTGCATCTTCCCAGATATCTCCACCCCAATTCTCAGAGTCCCACTCATTCCCATCAAGGTCCTGACTTGATTGTAGGACATGTGCCTAGCCTGAAAATTCAGCCTTCTCTGAAGTTCTGCCATTCTTACAGTTAAGTCCTGTGTCTGTTCTTCAGCTCTGTTTTCATACCTAAGAATATCAGGGTTTCTTTAAATACTGCCAAGGAGGCTTTCTGACACAACACAATTTGCTCTAAATTGTTGAACGATTGCCATGAAGCTGCCATTTTTTTCTCTTCGATGCATTCATGGTATTCAGCAACAGCCACCCAGTTTTACAATCCTGATAATTACTATATCTTTCACCTCAACACCAGAGATGTTACATAAGCCAGTGCATCCCCTTCCACCTATAGCCTGTCCCAGTTATCCACAGGTGAAAGTCTTAGTAATTGCACTGTGCCAACATGCCAGGGATGGATGATGCTCCATCTCCCCTCAGTGATGGACTCCTCATTGCCAGGCAGCCAATTAGTGATTCAACTCCCGAATACCTTCCTTTGAGTCTGGTTCTTAGGTCTGCTTCTCATATTCTCTTAGGTTAGTGTGAGAGGTGGAATAAGGGCCCCAGAGTTGTCCATATCCTAATTCCTGGAACTAGTATGTTACCTGACATGGTAAAGAAGACTTTGCAGATGTGATTAAGTGAAGGATCTTGACGTGGGGAAATTAGCCTGGATTATCCAGGTGGGTCCAATATATTCACAAGTATCCTTATAAGAGGGATGAGGGAGGGGTCAGAGTCAGAGAAGGTGATGTGACAATGGAAAAAAAGGTTGCAGTGATACAGGGCAATGAGCAAAGAAATGCAGGTGACTTCTAAGTATTGGAAAAGGCAAGGAATGGATTGTCCCCAAGAGTCTCCAGAAGGAACACAGCCCTGCCAAGCACCTTGATTTAGCCCAGTGAGACCTGGGTCAGATTTCTGACCTCCAGAACTGTAATGTAATAAATTTGCATTGTTTGAGTTGCTAAATGTGTGGTGATTTGTTATAGCAGTGATAAGAAACTAATACGGTTGGGTTCCCTAGAAGCAGAGCCTGAGACAGGGATTTGGGTACACACGATTTATTGAGAGAATGCTCTCTGGGGACCCCGTAAGAGAGTGAGGAAGACAAGATGAAAGGGAATTGCTAATCAGGGCTGTGTCCCTGATTAAAATCTAGCCTTGGCCTGATTCATGGAGGGTGTTACTCTGGATATGAGTCATATTGCAGAGTTATTCTCTCTTGAAGGCAAGGAAGCTACCCTTTGATTCCAGTTTAAGCCAGTCATTGGTGGCTCCTGGATTGATGGTGGTAGTGAGGCTTGGGGACAGCATGTATCCTCCTAGATGACATGACTCCTCCTAGATGACAGCCATTCTCTGAGAAGGAAGGCATCTGTGACCTGTTAGCAGCTAACACTCACAGAGCTGGGGATGGGTGCCCAGTCCCAGTAAAGGGGATCCTTTTATACAGCAGAACTTGTGCACCACAAGGAAACCACCTGATGTGCCAGACCAGAGGAATAAAAAAATATGTAAGCAAGTGTGGCTTTTTTAGCCTGATTGCTTTGGCCTCCAAATGCAGGCGCAATCTGACTTGCATAAACGCAATTAGGTGAATTCAGCTGCCTAATAACCAGTTACTCAGTGGTTTTGCAGAGTTCATCTGCTTTACTGAATTCTTCCAGCTTCTGTTTTAGTTTGTTTAGGCAACCTTGGCTTGCAGTTGGCATCAGACCACTGGCATGATCACAGTTAAGTGAGAAGCCCCTCAGACCCCTTGACTGGGGATTTTTGGCTGGTCTGGGACTTCCGGGGGGGGGCAACGCTGGTCCTGGAATACTGATCATTGGTCTGTCCCCCGAATTGATCAACACAGGAAGTGGGACACCAGTAGACGGTCTCCAGTGGAGACAGCTTTTCAGCCTTAATTATTTTACCCCCTGACAGCACAACGAACACATCCAAATGGATGGAAAATGGGGTTCTTCACTGAGCCGCATCATGCCCCAGATCCGTAATTTGATACAAAAGCTTCACACCAATTGAAATTAAAATGCATTTTAGATGCTTCCTCCCATCAGAGCAGTTTGCACCAGTAGGCTTCTCTCTTCCACGAGTTTGCTATAGAAATAGGGGGAGCCAGGTGGCTTTGCAGTTGGCTGCTGTGGAAGTAACACAATCTCCATGCTTGTTAACTGCAGGCAAGAAAATGAAATAAACTGAAAACCAATCGGAGCTCTAATTATCCTTTCTAAAATGACTTCATCCTGTAGAGTGGCCTACTGAATACGTAAAAGACACCTTTCTTTTCCTTCTTTTTCCCTTGGGTGTTTGGGGCCACACCAACAGAGGGAGTCACATTGGAATACAGGAGACGGAGGACTCGGTGTTTGAGTCCAATTTACTTGCGTAACAGCATTTACAGAGGGAGTGGCTATCTGCCAAGCATTGTCTGAAGTACTCCTCAGATAGTACACATTTATGTTTCCTAAAGACTCTACGAAGGCTCTCGCCTTCTGAGATGAACTGCATTCTGCCTATGGAATGTGTATCTCTCTCAAAAAACCTGCTTCCACTTAAAAAACCCACAAAACTCTACGAAGTAAGTATGGCTTATTGCTATTTTATGGAAACTAAGGAACTGAGAGGTGAAGTGACTTGCCTAAAGTCACACAGCTAGTGAGCAGCACTAGAGTTGGAATTTGAACCTGGGAAGCCTGGCTCCAAGTTCAGGATCTTAGTACACTGTGTTCTTCCTTGTTCTTGTGATGAATCTGAGTGGAGTTTGGCTTTCACAAAGAAAACAAAATAAATCTCCCATCTCTCCAGGCTCCAACCCTAACCTTGATGACCTCCTTGTTAGGGCAGCCCTTTGGTCACAGCAGAGCCATGAGTGCAGATCCAGGTTCACAGCACATTCTGAGGGTCATCCTTGTATATGAATCCCCCCATACTTTTATTCATAAAAGGGTTGTACTATGCATACTGTTTTGTTCTAGCTTCTTTCTCTTATTATGACACCGTGGCATGCTCTCCTACCAGTGGGTAGAGTTACCTCATTCTTGCTTACATCTACCTGGTGTTTACCATGTACATTATCCATAATTTAACCAGTGCACTACTCCCAGACATTAGGTTGTTCCCAGTTTTCTGTCATTAAGAGCAGTAATGTAATGAATATGTTTTTTATGGCCAGGTGTGTTTTTGTGAGTGTACTCCTAGGGCAGATTCTTAGCTGTGAGATTGCTGGGTCAAAGGGCATATATATTTTTAATTGTGATAGCTCTTGCTTCATTGTTCTCCAGACAGGTTGTTCCAATTTGTATTGTCCCCAGCAGCGGATGGAGAGTGCCTGTATCTTCACTCCCTTGCTGTGTATCAGAAAATCAAAAAATTGCCCACGTGATAAGTGAAAAATGGGATCTTTTTATTGTTTTGATTAATTATGAGAACAGTTAAGCATCACTCTATTGCTTACATGGCTAGTTTTATTTTTCTGTGAACTGCCTACTTAAATTCTTTGCCTCCCCTTGTTTCTAATCAAGTTCTTTATCTTTTTCTTACTGAACTGTGGGTACCTCTTTCATGTTTTAGTCTTGGAGAACTCTAGATCTTTAGTTTATAGCTGGTCTTGTACTCTGGCCTGGAAAGACTTTGAACTAACTTTGCTCCTTCTTTTTCTTTGCTTTTCTCCTCTTTAATCTTTATTTCGGAGTAGAGGGCTATGCACCCTGCAGACACAGTAAACACGTACTGATTGACTGTTTTATTTATATGATTTTTATGGCTTCTTCCCTCTGAAGAGCTCCACAGACTTTATAGTCATTAACTCAGTAACCCTCAAAGCACTCTAGTATGGCAACTGTAATTACTGTCAGGGTTTTTGAGGTGGTGAGACAGAGGAACCGAGATTCTCCAGGATAATTTTTTGAGGGTCTCAGGAGGGGATCTGGGGAGAGGTCAGCCCCTTCTCAAGCTCTGGACCAGGAGAGTATGTCAAAGGGTCCTAGTCAGAATGACTGTAGGTTGATAGGTGGGTGATCACTGGGTCTGCAAAGATTTTTCCAAGCCCCCCTCTTCATTCTCAGAGTGAAATAAGAATATTAGTTATGTGCGCCTGGTTCAAATCCTAGTTCCTCCTCTCAACAATTGTGTGATGAAGGGCAGTGACAGTAACTGATGTTTATTGGGCTCTTATAATATGCCAGACCACATGCTGAACGTTTTTCATGCACTGCCTCACTTGACTGCCGAAAGTTTAAATTACTGGCCTGCAATGGCATAGAACTAACTGTTGGTGTTTGTGGGCTGAATGATGGCCCCAGAAAGATAGTCCTCATCCCTAGAACCTGTGAATGTGACTTTATTTGGAAAAAAAGTCTTTGCAGATGTAATTAAGTTAAGGGTCTTGAGATTGACCTGGAATATCTGGGTGAGCCCTAAATCTAATCACAAATGTCCTTATAAAGAGATACATAGAAGAGAGATAGACACAGAAGAGAAGACCACATGAAGACAGAGGCAGAGATGGGAGTGGTGAAGCCACAAGTCAAGGAACACCTGGAGCTACCAAAAGCTGGGAGAGAAAAGGAAGGATCCTCCCCTAGAGCCTTGAGAGGGAGCATGGCCCCGCTGACACCTTAATTTTGAACTTCTGGCCTCCAGAACTGTGAGAGAATAACCTTCTGTTGCTTTAAGCTCTCCAGTTTGTAGCAATTTGTTATGGCATCCCCAAGAAACTCATACAGCTTTGACGTGGAAACCAAGTTTGGGTGGATTCCAAGTCTGCACCCTCAACTCTGCAGCTGTCCTGTCAGCACGTGGCTAAACCTCTCTGTGTTTGTTTCCTCACCTGTGGGGACAGTGATTGTGCCTACACCAGAGCACTGTTGTGAGGATTAAATGAGATGGTGTGTATAGAAGGTGGAGAACAGTGTTCACTAGATGTCGGCTCCTGTTGTTCCTAGCTTTGTGGTGGTTTTCATTGAGTTACTGTAGGAACAGCTACTTCTATGCAGATCTCAGTTAGGGACATATTCACTACCTGTGGGCAACGCTGGTCCTACCGGGAGGGTACTTTGGAGATTTGAGGCTAGGTAAGTCACCATTCTTGATAGTTGGTAGTTGAGTAAGTACCTCTGAGATACAAGTCATTGTCCTGGTGTTTTTGTTTTGTGGTTATGTATGAATTAGGTATTTTCATTTCTTTTTGTGTGTTTCCCTTTTATTTATTTATGTTTTTCTTTTATTGGAGTGTGTGTATATATATATATATATATATATATATATATATATATATATATAGTTG
>NW_006779163.1:2068065-2077329 GCF_000442215.2 Lipotes vexillifer | reverse complement strand
TATATATATAGTTGCTTTACAATGTTGTGTTAGTTTCTAATGTACAGCAAAGTGAATCAGCTATACGTATACATATATCCCTTCTTTTTTGGATTTCCTTCCCATTTAGTTCACCACAGAGCACTGAGTAGAGTTCCCCGTCCTATACAGTAGGTTTGCATTAGTTATCTATTTTATGCATAGTATCGATAGTATATATATGTCAATCCCCATCTCCCAATTCATCCCACCCACCCCTTCCCCCTTGGTATCCATACATTTGTTCTCTACGTTTGTGTCTCTATTTCCGCTTTGCAAATAAGATCATCTATACATATTTTTAGATTCCACATATATATGTTTGTTATTCTCTTTCTGACTTACTTCACTCTGTATGACAGTCTCTAGGTCCATCAACGTCTTTGCAAATGACCCAATTTTGTTCCTTTTTCTGGCTGAGTAATATTCCATTGTATATATGTACCACATCTTCTTTATCAATTCCTCTGTTGATGGGCACTTAGGTTGCTTCCATGTCCTGGCTATTGTAAATAGTGCTGCAGTGAACATTGGGGTGCATGTGCCTTTCTGAATTATGGTTTTCTCAGGGTATATGCCCAGTAGTGGGACTGCTGGGTCCTATGGTTGTTCTACTTTTAGTTTTTTAAGGAACCTCCATATTGTTCTCCTTAGTGGTTGTATCAGTTTACATCCCCACCAACAGTGCAAGAGGGTTCCCTTTTCTTCACACCCTCTCCAGCACTTATTGTTTGTAGATTTTTTGATGATGGCCATTCTGACCAGTGTGAGGTTGTACCTCTTTGCAGTTTGGATTTGCATCTCTCTAACAATTAATGATGTTGAACATCTTTTCATGTGCCTCTTGGCCATCTGTCTGTCTTCTTTGGAGAAATGTCTGTTTAGGTCTTCTGACCATATTTTGATTGGGTTTTTTCTTTTTTTGATATTGAGCTGCATGAGCTTTTTGTATATTTTGGAGATTAATCCTTTGTCTGTTGATCTGTTTGCAAATATTTTCTCCCATTCTGAGGGTTGTCTTTTTGTCTTGTTTATGGTTTCCTTTGCTGTGCAAAAGCTTTTAAGTTTCATTAGGTCCCATTTGTTTATTTTTGTTTTTATTTCCATTACTCTAGGAGGTGGATCAAAAAAGATCTTCCTGTGATTTATGTCAAAGAGTGTTCTTCCTATGTTTTCCTCTAAGAGTTTTATTGTGTCCAGTCTTACATTTAGGTCTCTAATCCATTTTGAGTTTATTTGTGTGTATGGTGTTAGGGAGTGTTCTAATTTCATTCTTTTACATGTAGCTCTCCAGTTTCCCAACCACTTATTGAAGAGACTGTCTTTTCTCCATTGTATATCCTTGCCTCCTTTGTCATAGATTAGTTGACCATAGGTGCGTGGGTTATCTCTATGCTTTCTATCTTGTTCCATTGATCTATATTTCTGTTTTTGTGCCAGTATCATATTGTCTGGATTACTGTAGCTTTGTAGTATAGTCTGAAGTCAGGGAGTCTGATTCCTCCAGCTCCGTTTTTTTCCCTCAAGACTGCTTTGGCTATTCGGGCTCTTTTGTGTCACCATACAGATTTTAAGACTTTTTGTTCTAGATCCGTAAAAATGCCACTGGTAATTTGATAGAGATTGCATTGAGTCTGTAGATTGCTTTGGGTAGTATAGTCATTTTCACAATATTGATTCTTCCAATCCAAGAACATGGTATATCTCTCTATCTGTTGGTATCATCTTTAATATCTTTCATCAGTGTCTTATAGTTTTCTGCATACAGGTCTTTGGTCTCCCTAGGTAGGTTTATTCCTAGGTATTTTATTCTTTTTGTTGCAATGGTAAATGGGAGTGTTTCCTTAATTTCTCTTTCAGATTTTTCCGTATCATCTTTAATTTCTTTCATCAGTGTCTTATAGTTTTCTGCATACAGGTCTTTTGTCTCCTTAGGTAGGTTTATTCCTAGGTATTTTATTCTTTTTGTTGCAATGGTAAATGGGAGTGTTTCCTTAATTTCTCTTTCAGATTTTTCATCATTAGTGTATAGGAATGCAAGAGATTTCTGTGCATCAATTTTGTATCCTGCAACTGTACCAAATTCATTGATTAGCTCTAGCAGTTTTCTGGTGGCCTCTTTAGGATTCTCTATGTATAGTATCATGTCATCTGCAAACAGTGACAGTTTTACTTCTTCTTTTCCAATTTGGATTCCTTTTATTTCTTTTTCTTCTCTGATTGCCGTGGCTAAGACTTACAAAACTGTGTTGAATAATAGTGGCGAGGGTGGACATCCTTGTCTTGTTCCTGATCTTAGAGGAAATGCTTTCAGTTTTGCACCATTGAGAATAATGTTTGTTGTGGGTTTGTCATATATGGCCTTTATTATGTTGAGGTAGGTTCCCTCTATGCCCACTTTCTGGAGAGTTTTTATCATAAATATGTGTCCCTTTATTTTTAATATTAATAATACTTACATTTATTGTTAACTATTTTTTTATACTTATTGTTAACTTAGAGCAAACCATAACTTTAAGTCCCCAAGAGCACTTCCAGGTTTGGTGATTCATATGGAGGACTCAGGATATAGTTGGACTCATGGCTAAGACATACAGTGAAAGGATACAAAGCAAAATTAGCAAAGGGAAAAAGCTCATGGGGCAAAGTCTGGAGGAAAGCAGGCACAAGCTTCCAAGATTCCTGTCCTAGTGGAGTCACACAGGATGCGCTTAATTCCTCTATCGATGAGTTGTGACAAAATTGTGAAGCGTTGTCTACTGTGGAATATTGTTAGAGACCCAGCGCCCATGGGTTTTACTGGGGGCTGGTCATGTAGACACCTTCTGCCTAGCATGTACAAAAATTCCAGACTCCCAGAAGAAAAGCAGTTGTTCAACATGAACCGTATTGTTTGTACAAAGTTTAGATATAGTAGGCACCTTTATTAGTTTTGGAATGGTGGAAGTGCTCTTAAAATCCAAGTTCCCAGATACTAGCCAAGGGCCAAGCTTGTAAGCAGACCTTTCTAAGGATGGCAATCTAAAGCCTGCTATGTTGACTATTTATGGCATGTAATAAAAGTTAATCATTTCTAGACGTTACTTTTTAAATTATTTCAGGAACCTTATAGCATGTTATTCATAATTTAGGAATGAAGATACTGAGGTTTAGGGAGTTTAAGACCCTTACTCCAAATCATCTATGGTAGATCAGAGCACAGAAATGTTGCAATAAGTATGCAATAAGGAAAGAGAGAAGGAATTGTTCAAAATGGCTCTAACAGCACGTAGGCTGAATTATGCTGTAGCAATCCTCATATCTCAGTGACTTATAACAACTCATTTTATTTTCCAGTCAAGCTCCATGTCTACTGCAGGCCAGCTGGGGTACTCCTCTGTGCCATCCTTGCTCTGGGACCCAGTTAATGGAGCAGTCACTGCTGCTAGTCACTGGGGCAGGAGGAAAGCACAAGGGCAAATCGTACTTTGGCTCTTAAAGCTTCCACCCAACAGTGTGATGTGCATTATTTCCAATGGCCTGTGCAAGCCACATGACTTCACCTAGCTTCCGGAGAGTGGGGAAGTGCTATCCTACTGGGCCTATTCATTGAACAGCACCAACGACTGCACAGCAACCAGACAGCATGAACTTCTGGTTATTTAACCTTCCCTTTGAACCCTCTGCAGAGCCACCATGCCCTCTCCTGATGTAGGTAGCACTGGGAATCTGGTCCCAGTGGCCTAGAGGACATGCCTGGAGCCTAGGGGCACTGTCGTGTGTCTGCTCACTTTGCCCATAGATTGCAGGCTCCCAGGCTAGAACTTACAATGATTAGTAGCTTTGGGGCACCTCCTTCACTAAGCCTCTGGTTCACCCTTTCCTCTGCCAGCAAGCCAAAGTCACATGAAAACTGGAGCTAGAGAGAAACCTCTTGGCTTGATCAGGCTTTCTGAATCCCTGGCAAATGTTGCCTAGACATCTGAAACCCTGGGTTCCTTAAAATGAATTCCAGGGGTATATTTATTAGCAAGCATGAATTTCGACAGATTTTCATGTTCTTCTCTCTTGGCAGGGTGTGCAGGGATCTCCTGCCAGTTTCTGACAGCCTCGTCGCTAGGTGTTAAGTGAAAAACATCATCAGCCTGGTCTATTGATAGGTTCAAGTGACAGTGTATGTTGCCAATCTCAGCCAAGAAACACTTCTGATAATTTTCCTCTCCATCACCATGCCTGGGTGGGAACGTCCCTCCACCCAACTTCCTCAGGAGTTAAAGACGCTGTAACCATATTAAGGCTGCATATGTCTGCATGGCTGCAAGCAGTAGGTTAAGCAGTGGAGGAGTTAAGCAGGGCATATGGCTTCCGGCGGGCTGCCTGAATTGCGGCAGTGTCGCCCAGTCCTGTGCCAAGCAGAGCTGCTGAAGCCGCTGTGCCTGGTGCTCCCGAAAAGAGGGGTTTCAGCCAGACTTGTTGATTAGTGCTCTCTGAGGCTGCCAGAATGCTCTGCCTGCTTGTCAAGGCCCATGTCTGTCATGGACAGACCTCACTCTGCCCTCTTCCACTACCCTGGGCAAAGTGGTCTTTGTATGTCCTCCAGTTCTCAGCCTGTAAGTCAGGTGGACGCCCCTTTCTCCTTCCAACTCTAGTCCCACCTGCTCCCACCAATCTTTCTCTATCAGAAAGTCAGAAAGATCTTTTCAGAATGCGAAGCTGATCATGGCCAAAATAATTAAACAAACGAACAAAAACCTCACAAAACCCCCCAAACACCTCAAAACAAAAAACTTCACTAGATTCTCACTGATGTTAAAATAAAAAAACTAAAATTCTTAACACTGCCTGCACGGTCCTCTCTGACCCCTGCCCTCCTTTCCTGCCTCATCCACAAGAACTCCCTCTTGTTCTCCATGCTCAAGCCACACCAGCTTTCTTTAGGTTCCAGCAGCGGCCATGTCTGTCTACTTCATGGGACTTTGCACGTGCCCTTTCTTCACCCCCAGTCGCTCCCTCCCTGTTTAGTGGCTCCCAACCTTGGCTGCACATTAGAATTGTCTGGGGTGCAGGATGAGGGATCTTAAAAATATCAGTGCTTGGGCCTACCACCAAAGATTTGAATTTCATTGATCTGGAGAGAGGCCTGGTAATCAGCATTTTAAGAGCTCTGCAGGTAATTCTAATATGCCTCTAGGGGTGAGAAACCCTGACCTGGTTAATTCCTGTGCAGCCTTTGGATCTTAACTCTGTGGTCCTTTCTTCAAGGAAGCCTTTCCTTATATCCCCCCAAAGGTCAGAATATTCTTATTTTACATCCTTGAAGAATCACTTACCCTACCCTTCCTCATAGTACTTAGGAGTCTGAATTTTACACTTAGCTGTGGGTTAATTGGGTTAATATCTCTCTTCCTTGGTGGACTTTGAGCTTCATGTGGGCCATGGTTATGTATCATTTTGCTCATCATTGTAAATTCAGTGCCGTCGTAGTGTCTAGCACCTAAGAGGTCAATAAATAATGGTAAGATAAATAAATGAATTTGGGGGCCCTCCCAAATTCTTCAGGGTGGTCCAGCTAATCCTATTTAGATTTTAGGAATATCAGATAGGTTTTAATATTGCTTCTAGCCAAGGGTTTCTCCTTCTCTGGTTAGTCACAAGAATCCCAATCAGTCTCTTTAGTGACCAAGAGCAGATTGGGGGCGGGTAGATCAAGAAGTGTGAAGTGGAGTAGAGGTAGATGAGCTGGTACAACAGTGGTCAGATCCTTCAGGACAGATGGAGAGGTGGAGAAAGCACACGTGGAAGGAATGTTCTAGGTGTAAAACATGGCCTCCCATGAACAGCCCATGAATCAGGTGTCCAGCAAATTCAAGATTCTGCCCCAGAGCACCATGTTTTCACTGTCTCAGGAAAGGAGACGGGTATTCAAACTGGACAGGTAAGAATACATGTGCGTTAGAAGGAATCAACACTTGAAGGGTGATGATATCTTAAGAGAATGTGGAGTATCACTGAATGAATTCAGAGGTCACAGGTCAACACAAGTTATATACCAGAGGAGACAATTTTCAACTGAAATTGTGAAACTGTAGCATATGATCTTTGAGACATAATGAGGGGTAGGGGAGCTGCTAGATGTTTGTAGGGGGCAAATGTTCTGATTTTCCAAAAAGGGGAAAATGGTAGAATCTTGAAATTGCAAATAAAACCTTGAAAAAGATACCTGGAAAAGTTATAGAGGGATTTTTAAAGTTGTAGTTGCGATCCCATAGAAAAGAAAACAAGAATCACTGGACCTAGCATAGGTTTGCTGAGAACATTCATGTTGAACTGACATTTCACCTTCTAGTAAGATTATTAGACAGAAAGATCGTGTTGAAAATATACATGTTGCATATTTTGATTTCAGCACAGAATTAAGTAATGTTTCCTCTGATATCTTTTTTCAGATAAGATAGAAATTAGTTGAATTTGTAACTGACTAAACTACTGTACCTAAAGAATAACTCACGTTAGATAGAGGTCGTACCATTGCCCTGACTTCTAACTTTGCCCCTGTATCTTCTCTTTCTTCTTTTTTCTCTATAGGTTTCCCTTGCATATTCTTTTCCCAGTACCGTCTCTGTGTGTGTGACTGATTTTCAAAACTATATTTCCTACCTTCATCTTTCTCCAAAGCTACAGAACCACTTTTATAGCTGGAAATTCTCAAACTTACTAGCCAAAATAGAACTCATTATCTCTCTTACTACTCACCCCAAATCTGTCTTACCTTTCTTTGGGAATTGGGAAATGAAGAATTTGCTTCTTAACCAGGCATTAGGATCTTTCCTTTCTTGTGTTTGGGCTGTAGCTTATCTTAGACTTTGTTTTTGTTTCCAAGTAGACTGAGGAGAGGTTAGACACCATTACCATCATCACAACTCCTGTCTCTACCACCACGTCCTCCATCACCACCACCGTCATCATCACCATGTTCACCACCATCATCCCCACCATCACTGTCACCACCATCACACCACCACCATCACCACCATCACCATTAACACCATTACCCTACCATTGCCATCACCACCACCATCAACATTAACACAGTTTTTCCAGCACCCAGGGTAGGAAAACACATAGACAACACATAGATTAACACTCTGAGATATAACATGTTACTCGTATTCTGTCATTGAATCCTCACAACCTAATAAGGTAGGTAATACCCTTCTCACCATTTTACAATTGAGAAAGCCAAGTCCTGAAGAGGTTAAGTCCCTTGCCCAAGATCATACGGCTAGGGAATTCTGAGCCAGGATTCATATCATCTGTAGACAGTTCACCTGCAGAGCTCAAACTTTTTTTTTTTTTTTTTTTTTTTTTTTTTAAGCGGTACACTGGCCTCCCAATGCCGTGGCCTCTCCCATTGCGGAGCACAGGCTCCGGATGCGCAGGCTCAGCGGCCATGGCTCACGGGCCCAGCCGCTCCACGGCATGTGGCATCTTCCCGGACCGGGGCACGAACCCGCGTCCCCTGCACCGGCAGGGGGACCCTCAACCACTGCGCCACCAGGGAAGCCCAGAGCTCAAACTCTTGACCATCACTCCCCACAGAGATACCTAACAGATAAAACTTACCCACATTCTTCAAAGGGTTCTTTAACTTTGTGGCACTGAGTATGTTGTGTCACCATTGGTTGTGTAATTCACTGTTTCTGCAGCTCCACTTTGAGCTTCTTAAGGACAGGGCTTCTCCTCTTATTTATCTTTCTACTGCTGCAGCCCAGCACTGTGCTTAGTATAACAGTGAGTGCTAGAAAGGTGATGTCCTTCATTAAGGGGTTTGGATTTTTCAAGGCGTAATCTGTGTGCCATTCACAACAGAATTGCCTTAAACACGTTTTAAGCCTTCACGTGGACCACCTGACTCAATCTCTGGGAGTGGGGTTGGGTAATCCGCATTTTAAACACATTCTCCAGTGATTTTTATGTTCTCTGGTTTGAAACCCACCGCAGCCTCTTCCAGGGCTGAGATTCTGTGATGGTGATTTCTCATTTTGTCCACATAGGACAATAAAAGATGCAATGGAAGTAATGGTTCTGGGAATATCTTTTTAATACCATTTGATTTCTGGGATTCTCTATGCAGCTGTGTTGTTTTCTTTGTAAGTTTCCTCCTCTTTGTGAAAAGAGCCAAGCTATATAAATTAATACAAGTTAATAAAATTAAGCTATACTGTTTGCCCAAGTCATCAGACAGTAGAAACCTCAATAATGCAGCTGCCCTCATGGCTACTAAAACTCTGACCCAGCATTGACTAGAAGGTATTTCTAGCCCAGGCAAGATGGCACTGCAGGGCCAGAGTGTTCTTAAGTACCAGAGGGTCAAGCCATGTAGAGTGAATTACTTCCCCACTTTGCGTTCTCTTCCTGGAATGTTCATATGTGAGCTTGGCCTAATGGACAAAGTCCTCACTCTGAAGTCGGCAGACCTGAGCTTGCCTTCTGTCACCGCTGTTTGGGCAAGTTGGTTACCTTTTCTGAGCTTGTCTCCACATCAAGGAAGTGGTTGAAAAGATCTCTTTGGGAACAATATATATAAAAGGCCCTGTCCTGTGTTTGGCATGTTGTTGGGACTTATACAACGGATATTCCTCTTCCTCTTCCTTTGTCTATTATTTAAAAGTTATGATCATCATAATTCTAATTATTTTTACTCCTTCTTCCCACTGGGAGGACTCAAATAATTGAATCCCTACTACTGATGCTCTTGGAGCCTCATAGCAGCACGATGGCAAATTAAGACTTGCATTAGCTCCCAGAGTTAGTAGTCCATCTCCTTGAAATGCCCCTCAAGGAACTTCCAACAATGCATTGCAAGACATATAATCTGTGTTTTTAACCATAGATTTGGAAAAATACCTGAAGGTAGGCTGCAAAAATGGCCACAATAGACCCCTTGTGATGTGGCTTTGCAATTCCTCCCATCAAGAAGTGTTGTCTGTTTTCCCATCCCTGGGAATTCTGGTCAGGCCTGTGACCTGCTTTTTGATCCACACAATGTGATGGAAGTGATGGCATGCCAGACCTGAGCCTAGGCTTTGCACCATGTGGTAAGAGGCATGACCAGCGTGGCCAGATGGATAAGAGACCTGTGACCCAGTTACCTTTGAAATCCTCTCAATGGCTAACCAATGACCAGATGTGAGTGAGGCCATCCTAGGCCAGCTGGCCTCCAGCCAACCTGCCAGCTGCCCACGGACACATGAGGCAGCCCTGCTG
>NW_006779163.1:2063041-2068043 GCF_000442215.2 Lipotes vexillifer | reverse complement strand
TGCTGAACTCAAACAAGCCTGGTCTGGATCATCAGAACCACCCAGCTGGTCTGGGGACTCATGAGCAATGGCAAATGCTTATGAATTTAAGCCACTAGGTTTGAGAGTGGTTGGTGATGTAGCAATAACTAACTGATATTGCTTCAAACTTGGCGGCCGTTCATCCAATCATTTTAGCATCACATAGTAGACTGTTAGTCAACAAACATTTGAGTGCCTACCAGTGCCAGACTCTGGGTATGGTGGTGAAGATGGAAGATGCCCAACCCTCAAGGAGCTTACATTTAAGAACTAGAGAAACAGAAAATCAATATAAATAGATAGAAACATAAAGGGCATAAGGGGATCAGTGAGTCCACTTGAATATCATCAGGACTGGGAGGCATGGTTCCAGGGCCCTTGATCATGATTTTGCATTTTACTTCTATGACATTAAAAAGCACTCCATGTAGCCCAGAAAGTGTATTTAAAGGCACATTCCTCTGGTAGCATGTCCTCCCAGGGCCCATGGTAAGCCCCGATGTACTCCTGTACTCTTGAACTAGGACATCCCTGAAGGCTTCAGGATGGGTGGGCTTACAACATCTTTCCCCAGCTCATTCCCGTGGCTGAGAAAACAGGCCAGAACAGTTGATGAGGAGCTGTCCTCTCTTCAAATGAGAAGCCTGTTGGCCCAATTTCTAGAAATGATTTAATGGCAGCCGTGGTATTAGTCACCACAGCCTGTTCTATAGTGTCCTGGATTTCAAACTCAAATGCCCAGTCCTTCTGTCTTTTCATTAAGAACAAGTGTCACAAGGGACTGGGGAGGTTTCCTGGAGATGGCACCAAGTTACAGAAGGTGGGCACTTCCCAGATGCGATGATTCTCTTTCTTCCATGATCTCCTGAGACTGAGAGGTTTCTTCAGCTAAATGACAGAGATCTTAAAATTAACCCTCTGAGTTTGTTGGCAGGTGTCCAGCAGAGTTGATCACAAGTGAACTGCATTTGTTCACTTTTTTCAGTGTTTCAGAGCACCCATCTGTGTCAGGTAGATGCAGAGATGAAAATTTACAGCTCTCACCTTCAGGGCTCACAGATGGGTACAAAATTTCAGCACCATGTGATAAGTGCTACAATGTGTATACATGTATGGTGATTGGAGGTAGTCAGAACAACCCAGATTAACCTTCATAGCAGTGTAGTGTGTTGATGGAAAGCTTGGGGTCAGTTGGGTTTAAACCCTGGCTCTGCCACTCACAAACTGTATAACCCTGGGCAAGTTGCCTTACCTTTCTGAGCCTGGATTTTCTTATCTGGGGAAATTGGGGATAATGACAGTACTTATAGGAGTGTGAGAATGAATGGGTTAATATATGTAAAGCGCTTAAAACAGCACCTGGCATATAGTGAACACTGGATAAAATTAAAAAGCACCTTGAATAGGGCCAGGCTCATAGTAGGCCCTCAGATAATTACTGAATGTATGAGTGAATAAACACAAACAGTACTATAGCAATATAAAGAGATATGTTTAATTTACTCACAGGGTGTTGGGGGAAATTGTTGGGTAAATGTCAAACCTATGTTGAACCTGAAAGGGAAATTCATTCATTAATTTACTTGCTGATTTAAAAACTACACAGCAAATCTCTTCCATATGCTGGGCACCGAGGATAGAGTCATGATAGACAAGTCCTTGTGCTTTTGAAGGTTCTATCTTCGCTACTGTTTATTGAACAAAAGCTATGTGCCACAAGCTCTGCTAGGTGCTTTCCATACAATAGCATGATATATGTGGGTAGGGGAGGCAGCCTGGGCAGAAGGATAGGCATGAGTGTGTTAGTTTCCCAGGGCCACCACAACAAATTACCACACATTTAATGGTCTAAAACAATAGAAGTTTATTCTCTTACAGTTCTGGAGGCCAGAAGTCCAAAGTCAAGGTGTCAGCAGGGCCATGTTTCCTAGGTGAGAATTCTTGCTTCTAGCTTCTGGTGGATCTTGATATTCCGTAGTTTGCTGCAGCGTCACTCGAAACTCTGCCTCTGTCTTCACATGGCCTTTTCCCCTGTGTCTCTTCACTGTGTCTGTGTATATCAAATATTCCTCTCCTGTCTTCAGTAAGGACACTAGTCATTGGATTTAAGGCCCACCTTAAAGCGTGATCTCATCTATCGATCCTTAGCTAATCTGCAAGGATCCTATTTCCTAACAAGATCACATTCACAGGTATGGGGGCTTAGGACTTGGCCATATCTTTTGGAGGGACACTGTTCACCGCACTACAGAAAATAAACACCCTGAGTCTAAAAAGAACACCCTGGAGCATGTGGGGTATTGAACCCAGTCATTTAGGAGGAAAGTTTTTGTTGGCTTGACCAGGGCTCCTTGGAGAAGCTTATCAACTCACAGGCAAGCAGTCACATAGTGCCCTGCCCTCAGAGGGGCTCTATACTCGTGTTAGTGCTCTGCTGTAGTTATCTTGAAGCTCTAGGAAATTTTATCTCTGAACTTGTCTTTTGTAAGTGAAGTCCTGTGAAGCATGCATGTGAGCAGAGGAGACACACAGTATGTGTGTGTCCACTGATCCTTGCCCTCCTGTTTGCATATCGCATTTTCACTGCCCGGAGTGCACAGAATTCTAGGCGGCCCACCATGCGTGGGAGTTCAGGGAGACTCAAAATCAAGTACAAGGTAAGTACATTACAACTACTACTGAGTATCAAGTGAGGGAGCCGACAGCCGCAGCAGGCCATGCTTTCCATTCAAACCAGAACTGGCTTTGAACAAAGAAAGAACGTCATGGCATTCTAAGAAACGCGAGTGACCAAGGGGCCCTAGCATATCCTGTCTTTCTTACTCACATTACTTCCCTGTTAGGCAACCACTTGGGATGAAAATGATGACAGAGAAGAAAAGGGAAAGATTGGGCAACCCAGAGTTCCTTTTCCTTTCTTCAGTAAGCCAGAGGTAGAGTGTTGGTGGAAAGTGCACATATCAAGAAGTGGAATAAAGACAGTTGAATTAGTTTGGTGCAGTGTTTCCACTGTTACGGTAAAAATGACATTCATAGGCATGTACAAGCTATGGAATATGAACTGTGAAATTTTTGTGATTCCACGTATGAGTAAAATGCTCCTAAATTTGCATTTTAAACTGGTACTGCACAACATAAAGGTGAAAGTTCATGCTAATAATTTAAAATTTAAATTTTTCTTTACTCAGAATGAGGTTAAATAGTACATAAAAACATGACAAGTTGAGAGAAAGGCTGTGGAAGAAAGAAAAGCTTTATATTTTAGTGCCATTAACAGCATGGTTTTCTGCTTTTGGAGCAAGGGGCTCCTCATTTCATTTCATTTTGCACTGGGTCCTGCAAATTATGTGGCTGGCGGTGCAAAGGAGACTGTTGGGCAGAACCCCATGAGTCCCTGAAGTCCGTCGCCTCCAGAGCCCTTGCTCTGCTAGGTGCTGGCAATGTTCTCGTTTCCAGCTTCACTTTTGTGGTGAGCAGCCCTTGCTTCATGTTTTCTTTCCCACTCAGGCCACAGCTTTCCTGATGATTTTTAAAGACCATTCTGCTCTTCTCCCACTTCTTTCCCCTCTCCTCCCACTAACGTTTTTCCAACACTTCAGGTGTTTCAGGGGTACAGACAAGCCCATTAAGGAACTCTTAGCAGTGGCTGGCCTCTGGTGTCCTGCTGTGTGAGCCACATGTGCAGAACCAGAGGCGGGGGCTGCCGTCTCTCAGCAGGACACGTTTTCTGTGAGGTTTGAGGGGAAGTGGCCAAAATAGCTCTCAGTCTCAGGAACCTCTTCATTTGTGGGGCAGCGGTGGGTGCCTCCTGGCTGGCAGACTTACTCTTGCTTTCTGAGAAGAGGGCTTTTTCTTCAGCCAAGCCTACTGTTTGATGAGAACACCATGCCCAGCCCACCCGAGGGCTGGATGAGAGTCTATTTCTGTAACTATCATTCCTAACTCTGCTGGAGAGGCTCTTCCCTCCCCAGCTCTTCAAATGCAGAAAGAATCAGGCAGAAATTTTAGCCCAATCAAGAAATTGTAAAGAGCAGGTTGCCCTTTTTTGACTGCAGATGACAGGAAGGGAGCCAGGTATGGAAAGCGCATCTGGAGGGGAGCTTTCTTATTTCTTAGACCAGGGCTTGTTTCTGTTCTGGAAAGGAGGGGAAGGCATCACGACCCTTGACTGCCTTACAGTCCTACACCCGACAGAGATGTGTGAAGACTCGGAACACTGCTCAGGACTTGGTGAAACTGGCACTTTCTGGGCTTTTGTTCTTGTTCCCATTGACTGCCGGTTTGGATCCTCGCCAAATGCTGGCTGGGGACCAAGCACTCAGTGCTGTTGCGTCGGCAAGCATGGCTTTTGCTAACTAAATAGCATGAGGAGGGAAGGCTAATATTTGTGGAACATAATTTCAATCCAACTGCAGGGCCTTCGTAAGTGCTGCATAAATGTTGAATCAGTGAATGACTGATGGAACTTACCCTACCGGCAGATTCTGTTCCAGGCCCTGTATGGTTTACTCATTTAATTATCATCAAGCAGACATGTGATATGGGGATTATGACCCCCTGTTTTATAGTAGGAAACCAAGGCTTACTGAGAAAAGGCAATTAATTCAAAATCATATAATAATAGAAAGCAGAGTTGAAATTTCTCTCCAGGTCTTTTTACTTCTAAAGCATGATTTCTTTCTGCTATGCTACACTGTCAAATCCCAAATGACAAACCTTCTTTACCGTTCCGGTTTTCCCTCTCTCTCTCCCTCATTTCTTTCTTCTTGGTTTCCTTCCTGCCCTCTTCCTTCCTCCTTTCATCCCTCCATCTATACAGTCATGTCTCTATCCTTCCTTCACCACACACTTTTCTAAAAAAGAAGTTAAAGTACTTATTGATTTCTCATTTTAGAATTTAGGGACCTTCAGAAGCTAGTCTTGGTGAGACTTATCCCTTGCTTCAAAGTCTCTGTAATATATCTAGACTGATTTCCTCACT
>NW_006779163.1:2048536-2063031 GCF_000442215.2 Lipotes vexillifer | reverse complement strand
ATTCCTGCTCCTACCTCCTTCCCCCATCATATCCTTTCTTATCCATCACCACACTCATTTTCTGCCATTCTAGCCCACATTGATCTATCATTCCTGTCACACATGGTAGCTAAAATTTATAGAATACGTACTTTATGCCAGTTACTGTTATAAGCACGTCACCCATATTTACTTAGCGTAGCCTCGATCCAGTGAGGTGCATGCAATTATGCATGTGTTATTGAAAGAGGAAATGGAAATCTGGGGTGTTGGCTGTGGGTGAGGGTGAGTAATTTGCCCCATGCACGCAGGTAGTGATGTCGTTGTATTACTTCCTAATGATCATGTCATTTGTTGCTGCATTTTTTGAGATAGTGCTTTGGGATAGCCAACTGTTTCATAGGAATATCTTCCCAAAATGATCCGTGATTTGAAGAATTACATCTTGTAATTCTTTATGTGTTTCCCAGAGTTAAAAGTTTACTTGCTGTACAGTGAGGGGTAGTACCCTGTAACATGACATAAAACACCCAGAAGTACACGTCTCATTAAGCTACTAGAAAATAGCTTTTGGACACTTAGATAACAAATGAAAAGTTTTTGAATTATAGGATTGTGGAACTAGAAGAAAGGTTTTGAAACAAAGAAAAAGTTGTCCAGGTATATTAGTTAAAATAAAGCAAGCTTCTGTAACACACAACTTCGAATTACAGAGTGCCGAATATGTAGTTAGTATTTATTTCTTGCTCTTGCCAATGAGCCTTCCTGGCTGGCAGACGGCTGTCCTCCAAGAGGTGGCTTGGGGCTCCGTGCTTCTTTTATCTTGTGGCTCCACTATCTTCCACATGAGGACTTTAAGGTCATGGTGTTTGTCTGCATCAATCCTCAGAGGGGAGAAAGGAGCTCGGAAACTCCCATGTGGGCGGTGTGGACAGGCCAGCGCCGGATGTGGTGCCCATCACTCCCACACACATTCCGTCAGCTGGGACTCTTGTCACATGGCACAGCTCTCTCCAAGAAGGGTGGGAAATGTAGGATGTGTGCCCAGCAAGCAGAGGGAGTGGGTTAGGTGCTCTTCTAGCAATCATTTCTGTGACAGGGATGGTTAATACATGTGCTCTGCCAACTCTAATGGGTGGGGAATGGCTGTCTGCAGTGAGTTGTGGAGGAGGCTCTTGAGGCTGAGTCCATGCTTAGAAAGAGTATGAAAGTTCACTCTTTTTGTGCTCTCAGGCTTGGGATTGCGGGCAGTGGCAATACATATGTCACTACTTGCTGTCCCTGATCCTAGTTTGAGTTCTTTATTTTACCTTTATTAATTTATTCATCCTATGTATATGGGACAACTGCCAGGTGATGGAGACACAGAAGTGGGTAAGTCATGGGCTGTACCTGCATGTAGGTCAGCTGGTTCAGGAGAGGGAATTTATGATGGAGTGTGGTCCCTGCGGCAGAGGGACAAGACAGAGTCCTGTAGAAGTGCACAGGAAGGAGCCGTGGAGGAGACATGTCAGGAGTCAGTGACCTGCTTGAGGTCACACCATGACTGTTCAGCAGGGTCAGGGCAGGAACGCCAAGAGTTCTCATCTGTGATGTAGCAGGTTCAGGGCAGGAACGCCAAGAGTTCTCATCTGTGATGTGGGAGACTGCCAGCTGCCTGCCAGAATTGGCGGGGGTAATGCTCACAGAACTCACTGCAGTGTCTCTCACAGTCGGTGCTAAACACACACGTGCTGTTCTTCCCGTGCTTGTTCTCTAGATTCCGTCTGTCTACACCCAGCAAATGTGAACTCTTCATCAAGGGCCAACTGTGTGCTTTATTCATTTACTCAACAGACATCTATTGAGTAGAGCTACTGTGTGCCAGGCATTGTTTTAGGAACTGGGAGTAAGTCAGTGAACAGAATAGACATAAATCCCACCTTTGTTGACCTTATGCTCTGGCATGGGGATGCAGATTGTACACATAACACATAGGTGAATCAGAGAATCTGTGAGCAGGTGATAAGTACAATGAAAAATGGCGCCTGGTAAGAAGGATTGGCCATGCCTAGGATGGGGGAGTGGTGGCAATTAAATTGAAAAATGGGGTAGTCAGAGAAGGCTTCGCTTTGAAGGTGACACTTGGGCCAAGACCTGTAGATGTGTAAGAGTTGGGTGTGTCCTCAGAAACTCCTAAGTTTGTAGAATTTATCTCCATTTGGCAGATGAGGACAGTGAACCTGATGGGGGTAAAGCAGCCTGGCCAAGCTCACCTGAGGACTGGGATTCGAATCAGGCATCTTGACCTGAAGACCCATTAGGTTGAGAAGTAAGCAAGTGGGAGGGGATGTGAGTCCATGCTTGGAGGCCTGGCCTGGAGCGTAGGGCTGGATCAGGCAGCAGATTCTGATGGTGTCTTTCTCCTGCCCTGTGCTTAATCACACTCTCTTCCCGCTTGGTTTCTTTACTTTTGCATGCCACCTCTCTAGATGAAATGAGTAATATTTGGAGCTGCAAACCAGAGAGCATTTAGTGGTCATGAAGTCTTGATAAAATGTGTACATGGTTTTAAATATGCCATTGTAATGCATGGTAAAGCTCAGTTAAAAATGAGAGCACATAAAAGCCTGCCAGATTTGACTGATGACATGCCATCAGTACTGATGGCTGTGAGTACATTGGGAAGTTGGGATGCTGTATTTCTGCTGTGTGCTGCTAGCATCCAAGTCTGTAGGGATGATATATCGTGTAAAAGCCCTGTTTCACACTGCCGTTACACTGAAATTAAGTAATGGTAATGGGGCTCGGACTTGGTTTGAAGTCAAATCAGTTCTGAGTGAAACATGGATTCATAGAGCCTGAGGTGGGGGGCTATTCTCAGGGTTGTTTGCCCTGGGGCCATCCATGACCATGACAGTGCACTAGCTGCCCCCTGTGTTTGAGGCTGCTTGGAGGCAGGAGAACTGGGAAAATGCTTGCTCCATCCCATGAGATGTCACTCCGTGAGAGGCAGAGATTGGAGTGACGTATCTACAAGCCAAGTAACACGGAGGACTGCTGGCAACACCAGAAGCTGGAAGAGGCAAGGAAGGATCCTCCCCTGGAGTCCTTAGAGGGAGTGTGGCCCTATTGGCACTTTGATTTTGGACTTCTGGTCTCCAGAACTGTGAGAGAAAAAAATTCTGTTGTTTTAAGCTGCTCAGTTTGTGGTAGTTTGTTACAGTAGTGTAGGAAACTAATAGAAGCACTTTCTAGCTGTGTGACCCTGGGCAAGTTACTTAACCTTTCTATGTCTGTTCCTTCATCTGCAAAATGGGATGGCGATAGTTCCTATCTCACAGAGCAATTGTGAAGATTAGATCTAGAGAGCATAGAACCGTGCCTGCCATGTATAAGTGCTCAATACATTTTTTTTTAAGATGTTGGGAGTAGGAGTTTATTAATTTATTAATTTATTTTTGCTGTGTTGCATCTTCGTTTCTGTGCGAGGGCTTTCTCTAGTGTGGCAAGTGGGGGCCACTCTTCATCACGGTGCGTGGGCCTCTCACTCTCGCGGCCTCTCTTGTTGCGGAGCACAGGCTCCAGACATGCAGGCTCAGTAGTTGTGGCTCACGGGCCTAGTTGCTCCATGGCATGTGGGATCCTCCCAGACCAGGGCTCGAACCCGTGTCCCCTGCATTGGCAGGCAGATTTTCAACCACTGCGCCGCCAGGGAGGCCCCATTTTTTTTTAAAATTGAAGTATAGTTGCTTTACAATGTTGTATTAGTTTCTGCTGTACAGCAAAGTGAATCAGCCACACGTATACATATATCCCCTCTTCCTTGGATTTCCTTCCCATTTGGGTCACCACAGAGCATTGAGTAGAGTTCCCTGTGCTATACAGTCTGTTCTTATTAGTTATCTGTTTTATACATAGTAGTGTATATATGTCAATCCCAATCTCCCAATCTATCCCACCCCCTCTTCTCCCCCTCCCTTGGTATCCATATGTTTGTTCTCTACATCTTTGTCTCTATTTTTGCTTTGCAAGTAAGTTAATCTATACCATTTTTCTAGATTCCACATATATGCATTAATATACAGTATTCGTTATTCTCTTTCTGACTTACTTCACTGTGTGTATGACAGTCTCTAGGTCCATCCACGTCTCTACAAATGACCCAATTTCATTCCTTTTTCTGGCTGAGTAATATTCCATTGTATATATGTACCGTATCTTCTTTATCCATTCCTCTGTTGACGGACATTTAGGTTGCTTCCATGTCCTGGCTATGGTACATAGTGAGGCAGTGAACATTGGGGTGCATGTATCTTTTTGAATTACGGTTTTCTTCAGGTATATGCCCAGGAGTGGGATTGTTGGGTCATGTGGTAGTTCTACTTTTAGTTTTTTAAGGAACCTCCATACTGTTCTCCATAGTGGCTGTATCAATTTACATTCCCACCAACAATGCAAGAGGGTTCCCTTTTCTCCACACCCTCTCCAGCATTTATTGTTTGTAGATTTTTTGATTATGGCCATTCTGACCGATGTGAGGTGATACCTCATGGTAGTTTTGATTTGCATTTCTCTAATAATTAGTGATGTTGAGCATCTTTTCCTGGGTTTGTTGGCCATCTGTATGTCTTCTTTGGAGAAATGTCTATTTAGGTCGTCTGCCCATTTTTTTTATTGGGTTGTTTGTTTTTTTGTTAGCGTGCTGCATGAACTGCTCAATACATTTTGTTACTGTTCCTGCCATTCTCATTCCCGTCTTCATCCTTATGATTTAATGGTTCTCTATGTACGCTCATTACACATGGCAGTATCATTTCTTTTTCTAAAGTGCCCTCAGAGAGAACAGTGGTCCAATGTTTTCCCCATTCTACAGATGTAAAATGACTCAGAGAGGTGATGTGATTTTCCAGGGGTGCACAGCTGACTTGTGGGAGGGCTGGACTTAGAACTCAGAATGATGTGGCTCCAAACTTGGAGTTCTTTCCACTTACAGTGACACTCATATGCCAAGCACTGGGCTAAGACTTAACATGCATTCTTTTAAAATTATTACAATAATCCTATGAGTTTAGGTATCGTTATCCCATTTTACAAATAAAGGAGCAGAGACTCAGAGTGACTTAGTAAACTGTCCAAGATCACATAGCTAATAAGTGGTGGAGTGAATAGTTACCTATGATCCTAATCCCCAGTACCTGGAAATGTTTAATTTACACGGCAAAAGGGACTTGGCAGATATAATTAAGGATCTTTACCTGAGGAGGTTATCCTGGTTATTTGGATGGGCCCTAAGTGTAATCACTAGTGTATTTATAAGAAGGAGATCTGACTGCAGGAGAGAGAAAAGATGATCTGATAGCAATGGAAGCAGATGGAAATTTGAAGCTGTTATGCTGCTGTCCTTGAAGATAGAGCAAGAGGCTATGAACCAAGGGATGCAGGGAATGCAGCCCTACAAGCTGAGAACTGCAAGGCAGTTTCTTTCAGACCCTCCAGAAGGATTGCAGCCGTGCCAACACCTTGGTTTTGGCCCAGTGAAACCCATTTTGGATTTCTGATGTCCATAACTTTTAGAAAATAACTGTGTATTCTTTTAAGCCACTAAGGTTGTGGTAATTTGTTACAGCAGCAATAGAAAACTAATACATTATTTACCTTTCTGACTCCAGATCTGTTTATTAACTTCTATACCTCTGTTGAATATTGGTCTTATTCTCAGTAAACTCACGGGCTTGGTGTGTCTGATGGCTACTCCACATTGACAACTAGCATGCAGATTGCACACAGGGGCCCTCCCAGGCTGCTCCTTCAGTGGCACCACAAGTAAGTATAAGGTGTGAGTGTTTCTTGCTATTGGTGGCAGAGCCCAGTGGGGTCTGGGTCCTGCACTCACCATCAATGGGACAGGTCTGGCTGCTGGTCCCAAATTCCTTTCCTTCTTCCCCAGGAAGCCACAGCTCTCACCAGCAGCCTCAGCTTTAAGCCAGGCCAGTACTGTAACTAGACAAGGTACTAAAGAAGCTCAAGTTTAGAACTTAGGACTGGGAGAAACTCAATGTTGGTTTTTAGCTCCTACCTTGTTTCTTGGGAAGGCAGCATGATACAGTAGATGGAGATTGAAGAGAGTTAGACCCTGAATCAAATCCCAGTATTGCTGTTGACTGCCTGATGACCTGGGGAAAGTCATTTAATCTCTCTGTGCCTCAGCTTCCTCACCTGCAAGAGGAGGATGGCCAACTTACCTTATGAGTTTATAAGAATCGTTAAGTGAGAGGAGTGCTTGGCACATGATTGATTGGGGAAGGGTGGTCCCTTTCTCTTCTGTTTACTTTGTCCCCAGTTATGGAACCTAGGGATTTGTCCTCAACCTTCTGGGCTGCAGTCCTGGCTCTGTCCTTAATTGGGTTTTTCCTAGGAAGGTATCCTGCCTTGCTTGGTCTGGAATGCAAACTCAGACCATGAGCGGGCCCCTTGCTTGCTGACATCAGCAACGTGTGGTGCTGCTTTCTCTACCTTTTGTGGCTGTTGGTCTCCCTTCTGGCATCTCTTCTGCCCATCTGCTCAGAACCCCTCCTACGTACTGATGGGAATTTTTCAGCAACTAGAAACAAAAGCCCTAACTCAGCTTGTTTAAATGGAAGAGAAGATTTCTTATCTCCCATAATTAGAAGTCCTAAAGTGGGTGAAAAGCCCAGGTTTTGTCTATTATTTTACTCTGACAGTCTTTTCATAATGGCTTATCTTTCAGCCTTGCTTTTTCCTTGGTAGCAAGGTGGTCCGAGTACCACATCCAAATATGAGTGTCCAGCAGAAGACAGGCCCTTCCTCCCTCCCTCCCTCCCTCCCTTCCTTCCTTCCTCCCTCCTTGCTTCCTTCTTTCCCCTCCCTCCCTCCCTCTCTTCCTTCTTAGGGAAAAGAAAACCTTTCCTAGATACTCCCCCCAGCCCTGCTGTCAAGTCTCATTGGCCAGTGCTCTGTCACAGTCTAACCAATCATGGGCAGATGAAATGGAGCAGTGTAGTTGGCTTAAACCATGCATAATTTACCTCCTGGGAGGAGAATGGGGTCCACCTCCTTTGAGGCACATGGCTGTGTAAGGAGGGAGTAGCTACCTGAGCAAAACTGGAACTTTTTCAGGAAGGGTGAATGGTTGTTGGGTAGGCAGCCAACAGTGTCTGCCTCATGCAACTCTTGGCATGTGCTTGGCTTTCCTGCTATGCATTGGAAGTTCTGCCTAATCTCAATTTCAGAAACAGAGAGCATAGTGCTCATCGAGCATGCTAACTTGAATTGGCCGGTGTCTTACCTGGAATAAGATATTGAGGATTCTGGCCACATCTGGACTCAGCAATGACAACCATGATTGATTAACAGTGTCTGCCAGGGATGTGTGTATGTTGATGTGGGTATGTTGGGGTGGGGACTTACTAGGAATATTTTCTTCCTTAAAAAAAATTTTTTTTTAAAGCTCTAAGCTTTGTCTTCCTAAACTGTTTCACTTCCCAAGGACTGCCTGTGATCCTA
Source organism: Lipotes vexillifer (assembly GCF_000442215.2). Lineage (NCBI taxonomy): Eukaryota > Metazoa > Chordata > Mammalia > Artiodactyla > Lipotidae > Lipotes > Lipotes vexillifer. The sequence goes on along the minus strand of NW_006779163.1, from coordinate 2,055,546 downwards.
GTTTTTAGAATCCATGTTTACATATTTCACAGGCAAATGCGTTGCAGAAAGTTAATTGGTCATTTATGAATGGGCACCTCGTCTCTCTGACTTCTGTCAGCCTCCCTCATCACCTCTGTGAAAGGGCCACCTCTGTGAACTGGTTGAGTTCAGGCATTATTCACTAGCAAACCAAAAACTCAGGGAAGCTGCCTTCCACCGTTCATGCCATCAATACGAGTCTGGTGGTCCAGAGGTGAAGATGTGACCGGCACGGCTGTTAGTTTTCATTCAACTTCAAAAGAGGCGTCTGAAGCCCATCTTTCCTGCCCAGAATCTTCTTTCCCAGTAAAATAAAATTTACATGCACTTGTCATTCTGCAGTTCTGAGTCTGCCAAGGGAGCAGTGTTTTAATTTTAAAATCTTAGCCAATTATCAAGAGGGTGGCTTTCTTCTGGGTATCAGCAGCATCATCATAAAAACATTTTCTTCCCTCCTCCCTGCTTATCTTTGGAGACTAACTGAGCCCAGCTGCTTCGTAGATGTGATCTCCCTAGGCATACTAATAATGGGGATTTTTTTTTTTTTTTCCAGAGCAAGTTTTCACTATTTTGGGTTTTGTCCATTTGTCACGTGTCCAACTAATTTCTCTTTGTTTTTAAAACAAAGGGTGGTTCTAGGAAAATGGAATTGCAGCGATACATTTATGTTGTTTCTGAATTCTTCCGTCCTCCTCCCTTTCTCTCCTTACAGTAAATGAAAAGTGGTTTTTTTTCAGATTATGTTTGAGAAATCTCTGGCCACAGTCAGATAATTTTGCATTTCTAGACTCAGTGAACCACATGACAAAAGTTAATTAAACTGGCTAGGATAGGAGTATCTGCTGGTAGATCAGGAAAACTGTCACATTTCTCAGAATAATCACAACCAACTGAGACACCTCAGTGCTCCTTGGTGTTGTTTAATAAACATACCGTTTGGTACTTAGAGATACCCATAAGCCACTGTTGTCTTAAATTGACATTAAAGGCATTAAATTATTCTATATACTCAGCAACTCATTGCTGTTTCTCTCTCCCTTCAAACCTCAGTCTGAAAAATACCCAGCGTAACCTAGTCCTTGTATTTATGGTGGTATTGTCTCATTATCTAAAGAGAGTGGTTATGTCATACTAACCACTGTGCTTTGGAATGGGTCCAGGCATTGTTGTTTTAAAGCTCTTCAGATGATTCTACCGTGCAGCCAGACTGGGAAGCCCTAATATAAGAGTCTCTGCTGTACAGCAATCAGGATAGACTATGTTCTGCTGCAGTAACAGTTGCTTAAGTCTTGCCGACTGACTGCAACAAAGGATGATCTCTGTCTCTTGTTAATTGTCCATAGTGGGTTGGCTGGTTGCTCTGCTCCACCTTTCCTGCCTCTAACGTCCATGATGATGGGGCTTACTGTCTGGAGCATCATCTGTGACCACGGCATGGAAAACAAACAGATCACCTACAGGCTCCCAAAGCTTTCTTTTGGAAGTGACACACTTCACTTCCATCCATATTATTAGCCCAAGCTGATGCCACAGCTATGGTGAGTAGGAATATGGAGACCCTCAGCTGACACACAGCTTGGCTCAGGCATATGTCTGAAAGATCCCACTCTGGAAAACCAGGTCAAGGCCAGATGGCAAGACATTACCATGCTGCCCTCCAGCCCAGCACCCAATCTAGGGACTACTAGTGTCTTCTGTTGTGACACAAAGCTCAGGTGATGGTCCTTTAGGACAGTGCAGTTATGATGGTGACACTTCATCGCTAGGTAAGGAAGTGTTTACTTGAGCCAAGGCATCAGGGAACTAAGAATCCTTACTGGGAGCCTGGAATGGAGCTGAAAGATACGTTCATTTTCATTTGCAAAGTACAGAGCAGTGGCCATGGAAAAAGTTGGAAGATGGCAGAGATGCAGAAAGGATGCGTGTTGGTAAAATCTTTGATTTTAGAAATCTGGAGATGTCTTTAATACTCCTTGATTCCCCTGATGAAGTCCAGGAGCTGAATGGGTAAAAAACTGGCCAAATTTTGCATTCTCTCCTGAGTGGGCACATGTGACAATCTGAATCTTGTAAGAATAAGAGATTAGTTACCCTTTCTGGACCCAGAACCCAGAAAAGAATGCAGCCGAGTTGCATAGGAACTCAGTGGCAGCATTGGCAGAGGACCTGGGCAGTCCATGCCAAAGCTGTCTGCAGGAGAAATACATGAAGGGGTGAAGAGATACTTTCCCATCTTTGAGGACAGTGGGAAAGGCTGTTTTAAGTGGTTTTATTATATTCCACAGATGCTTAAGGGAAAACGGGCTCAACTTGTAGCAGAAGGGATGCTGGTTGACAGAATCATGTCTTAGTTAAGCAGTTGGCCCTGGATCCAGGTACCTGAGCTTCAATCCTGGCTTTGCCATGACTAGTAGGATAAATAACCCCGAGCAAATCACTTAACCTCCCTGTGCCTATTTGTAAAATTGGGATAATGATAGCACCTGCTGCATTTTTTGTGAAAGTTAAATGAACTAACACATGTAACATACTTAGGAAATTATTTGGCACATAGCTACTGTATCATTTATTAAATACTCATTCACTGTTATTAATATTATTATTGTTATTATTCTAATAACTTTTCTAATGTTAGCATGATTAAATGGTATAGTGAGAGAATGGAGGGATTTCACAATCTTTGTCTGTAGTAGACTTTAAGAATTAGACCAGGGGGCTTCCCTGGTGGCGCAGCGGTTGGGAGTCCGCCTGCCGATGCAGGGGACGTGTGTTTGTGCCCTGGTCCGGAGAGTTCCCACATGCCATGGAGTGGCTGGGCCCATGAGCCATGGCCACTAAGCCTGCACGTCTAGAGCCTGTGCTCTGCAATGGGAGAGTCCACAACAGTGAGAAGCCCACATACAGCAAAAAAGAAAAAAAAAAGACCTACAATAATGAACCCAAAACAATTAAGAAAATGGGAATAGGAACATACATATCAAAAATTACCTTAAATGTAAATGAAGTGCTCCGCAACGGGAGAGGCCACAACAGTGAGAGGCTCGCGTACCACTAAAAAAAAAAAAAAAGAATTAGACCAGCACTTATCTTGGTTAATTACATTATTCATCTTCTTTGGATAGAGGTTCTTAGTCTAGTTGAACTTTAGAAATTTTTTTCCCCCCGTCAATCACTTAAAAGAACTAAACCCAAAGGCAGCAATGAAACCACCTGATGGTTAGGAAAAAAATCTCAGACAAGCTTTTCTTGCATTCTACATCAACCCCAGGTGACTTCCCTGATGTGTATGCCAATGATTGAGGTACAGAGGTTAAGCCAAATAGATATGAGATCTGAAATTGAACCCTTGGAGCAAGCTTTCTGTGCCTCTGCCTCTTTGACAACCTTCCAGGGTAGATGTGTGTCCAGGAAACAGCAGCTGCTCCACTGTGAGTTTATGTTCAGAGCCTGGTGCTAAATGGTATTTGTAAGTAAGAGAGGAAGCGCTCAGGGTCACATTGTGGAGGGAGATGTGCATGATCAGGTGGTTAGCCTGGAGGGGTGCCTGTAATTTCTTGGAGCTACTGTGTTCAGTTCAGGGATGCATTAGTAACTGTCCTTCCCCCAAGAGAATGCAGCTCCTCACATGTATCCAGCACACTCCATGTGCTAAGGGGTCCCAGTGTTAGCAAGGGTCTGAGCCAATTGCCTGGCAGTGGAGATGTAATATATTTTGGCCCAGACAAGTAGAGAAGCCTCAGCATATGAGAAACAATTATCTCATGTAAAGTAAATCCATTCTAATACTTGAACAAGACTCTGAGAATCTTCATGACATGGAAACTTTTTGCAAAAAGCAAGTCTAAGGTTGCTGATTGAGAATGCCAATTTGTGGAGGCACCTGGTCCCAGACTAGGCCTGTCCATCACTGTTAGCTCTGATTAGGACTGTGCTGCTGAAAGATGAGGTGAGCAGGTACAGATCATGTAGAGTCCAAGGCCTGTGACTCAGGGACAGTGAGCATCATAATTGCCTGCAATTACCAAGCACTTGCTCCCTACCAGGCATATATTTCACATATATTAATTCATTGGAGGCCCACCTTAGGCAGATACTGTTAATGTCCTCATTTTCCAGATAAGACAAGGGGGCAGTTGTCCTTATTTTCCAGATAAGACAAGAAAGGCTAGGCTACTTGCCCATGTTCTTAAACCAGAAAGTGGCAGAGGATGCATTCAAGAAGTCTGAATTGAACATACAGAATTGAACCACTGGCAGAGGATACATTCAGGCTTTATTGAACCACTGACAGAGGGTACATTCAAGAAGTCTGAATTGAACATACAGAATTGAAACATCTGAATTGAACCACTATGCAACCTAAGTGATGATGTGGATGAATATGGAGAGACACTGGAATGAGTAATAAGGGGGCACACAGGCAGTTGCAGTCAAGGCCTTGGTTACGAGGAGCAGAAACCCCAACTTGGAAAGGGGAGGGAGATAGATTATAAGGAGATAAGTGAATCTCATGAAGGTCTAAGACAGGAAATACAGCTGAGCCATGGGGCAACTGGAATGGTCTTTTTCTTTTAGCCCGTCTCAGTTCATAGATTGGAACCCATGGAACTAATTTCTGCTTCCCTCCCTTTGCCTGCTCTGTGCAGGCCGGCTCTCTCAACTTCTTCATGTCTGTCTGTGGCTTTCAGTAGAACTCACTGCAGCCCAGATTCTACACCTTTTATTCCCAGAGTCTCTCCAGTCTGACAGCTGGCTGTTTCTTAAATTAAGAGGGAGAACCTGATTGGCTCAGCCCAGCCAGTAGATTGGCTTCCCTAGTCAGGTGAGCATCGTGGCAGTTACAGGTGTTGAGGGAAAGGTCTGAGAACAGAAATTCCTAAACTTGTTTTGTTCTTTTAAATTTAGTGACCCTTTAACCAGTGTGGTGAATCCTGTGCAACCCTTCTCGGAATAATGCTTTTAAATGCATAAAATACATGTTGGATTACAAAAGCCACCAATTCTATTAAATTACAATTATCAGAATACTGAATAAAATGAAATTTGTCATGTGCTTTTTCAAAAACACAATGATGAGATATAGCAGCAAGTCTCATTACAACTATAATTTCGAAGAACTGGTGAAATGTAAAAGGTATTTTGAAACAGCTGCAAAACCCATGTGATATAAAAATATCTGTAACTTGTATTGGTGACAGCATCACAGACCCTGCTAATACAACTATGTTCTGCTACTTACGTTCATTATTGAAGGAAATGCTAAATTTCAATAAGAAGATACTGAAAACAAAGATGTGAAACTTTTTTCCTGTTAAGTGCATAGACCCCTGAATTCTATCCACAGACTCCCTTACTTACTCTGTTGAGGTATTTCACAGAGTATTGGGCTACCTGTATCAGAATGAATGAGGGCTGACAGGAGGGGAGGGGGGGCATCAGTGAAGATTCCTTTGTGAAAATGCAGATTTTTAAAAACCAGAACAACAAACCCATTCTTGTTGCTCACCTGAAGTGTATCTTACATGTACTAACTTTTGAGAGCCACTGATGGAAAGTAAATAATTTAAAACCTTTTAGCATCATTCTCTTTAAACCATAAAATGGGGTCGGGGTATGAGCCAACTGAGTCCTATAAAAGTAAAATATATTTCGAATGCAAACATAGCTTTTGAAATGTTTAGAAGTAATCTCGTGATGCTGAATGTGGGCAATTTCAAATGCTTTCTTCAAAGATGCCATTTGGTTCATATAAGAGGAGAGATTCACAGTATCTCTGCAGTGGGTGGAGGCTAACTGAATTATGTCATGCTCAAGAGCAAGTGTTTTTCTGAAAGAATCCCAATGCCTGCTGCCCACTGGAGTGAGAACTTTGCTCGTTTTCTTTTCTTTTTTTTTTTTTTTTTTGCGGTACGCGGGCCTCTCACTGTTGCGGCCTCTCCCGTTGTGGAGCACAGGCTCCGGACGCGCAGGCTCAGCGGCCATGGCTCACGGGCCCAGCCGCTCCGTGGCATGTGGCATCTTCCCGGACCGGGGCACGAACCCGCATCCCCTGCATCGGCAGGTGGACCCCCAACCACTGCGCCACCAGGGAAGCCCCTTTGCTCGTTTTCTTGTCTGACTGGAAGCCAAAGCAAAGGGTGATGTGTTATACAGGGTGAAAGGGGTGCCGGAGGACACAGTTCCAGTCCCAGCACATCAGGAAAGAAGAGGCTGAGTGTTATCACTAATCTGTGGGATGCAGGGCCTTGTAGCTTGTGACTGGAGGCAGAGTGCAGGTTAAGAGTAACCAGCCTCTGGGTAGACAGAATGAGCTCAGAACTATTGGGCTGAAGACACCAGAAGTCTTCAGAGGTAATTAATAACAAGAAGCAGAGAGAGAGGAGGAGCAGAAAGCAGGAGTCAAGAGCAGGGGTGGCTGATGCATCCAGAACAGGGAGAGAACCCTGAGCTTCTTGTAAAAGGAGAATGTTTTCCTTACTCCTGTGGCTTTGGGTCTGGGAATACTGTAGAATTTCCTGCTTGGGACTCAGGCTACTTCAGTGATATCTAGGATATAGGACCTCTCTTCTGGCCATAGGAGATTTCACACCTGACAAGAAGGGGGGCATCTTGGGAGAAGTAAAGGTTTAGTAGGTAGGCAAATTACCTACTGTCAGTTTTTTCTCTTTGTGCTATAGCAACATAGCATAGTGGGTGACAGCATGGGCTCCAGGGCCAGCATTGGAATTCCAGTTTTGCCACATAACAGGTGAGTCATCTTTCCGTGTCTCCATTTGCCTATTTGTAAAATGGACATCATCATAGTAATAATAGTCCCTCCTCATGAGACTGTTATGAAGTTTGAGCTAATTAACACATGTAAAGTGCTCAGGAATGGTGCCTGGTATACAGTAAGCTATATATATATATATATATATATATATATATATATATATATATATATATATATATATATATATATATATATATATATATATATATATATATAT
>NW_006779163.1:2032103-2048280 GCF_000442215.2 Lipotes vexillifer | reverse complement strand
ATATATATATATATATATATATATATATATATATATATATATATATATGTATATACATATACATATATATATATATTTATTTATTTATATACTTTACTTGGATAAATAGAGAAATGTTGGCATTTTTTCAACAACTTTGTTAATTTGTTTGATGAGCTATTCATTTGGTTATACACTCAGCTGTGTTCTGGAGTTAGATGGACCCAGGTTTTGAGGTCCCCACTCCGCCATATTCTATTAACTGTGTTTGATCCTGGCTTTACTGCTTAGGCAGGTGAATTGAACTCTCTGAGCTCCTTCATGGGAAAGTTGGAAGGGACACGTGTAAGGTCATCTGACCCAATAATGGCCCTGCTGACCTAAAGGAGACTGGAGTCCTCTCAAGGAATTATATCTTGGTTACAAATACACCTTTTAATTTACTCCTTTAAATGTGAATCAAACCAGTTCTCCGTGGAATGATATAGAGTTTGGGTTAGCTCAGGTGATTTTTAATCTGTTTATGTCTGGAAAACTTTATTTGGAGAAAAAAACACGGAGGAACTGAGAAATAGAGAGAGTATGAGTGAGCAGAAGAGTAAAATGATAAAGGGATATCCAGTTTGTAATTTAAAGAAGGATTTCTAAAACTCAAGTCTCATGATGATCATAGTAATGATAACAGCTTCTATTGTTCGAGCACTTACTCTGTGCCACGCCTTGTGCCAGGAGTTTTATATATAGTATGTAATTTAATACCAGGGAGTTAGGTGTTTTTATTTTAAATATGAGAAACTTCAGAAGCTAAACCAGATTAAGTGGTTTGCCCAAAGCTGGCACATAGCTGGCAAGTAGCAAAAGTGAAATTTGAACTCAAGCAGTTAAGCACCAGAATATTTGCTCCTAAACTCTATAGTCCTGCATCTTGCTAGTCTAACATTCCATATTCTGTCAAGAATCTCATCCAGTTTGCTCTGCTACCTCTCCAGGTACAGACAGCTTATTATCTTTCAATGAAGTTCATTCCATTGTGAACATAGTTTCCTATGGTAGAAAATTCTTTGCTCTTAGCATTGGCTTTGCCTTCAAGAATAAATGAAACTGACCCAACAATCAGAGGTATAATATCCAAGGAAACAGAAATCTTAAGTTTTCAAAAAAAATTTATACATGAATGTTCACAGTATGTTCATAATAGCTAAAAAGTGGAAACAACCAAAATGTCCATCAATTACAATGGTTAAAAATATGATCTGTCTACACAATGGAATATTATTCAGCCATAGAAAGGAATGAAGTATTGATACAAGCTATAGAGTGGATAGATATAAAACACATCATGTTGAATGAAAGAAGCCAGTCACGAAACACAACATAGTTGTACATTTCCATTTATATGAAATACCCAGAATGGGCAAATCTATGGAGACAGAAGGTAGATTAGTGGTTTCCAGGGGCCATGATGAGGGAGGAATAGGGAGTGACTGCTAGCAGGTATGGGGTTTTGGGGTGGTTAAATGTTCTGGAATTAGATAGTGGTGATAACTGTACAACCTTTTGAATGTAACAACACCCACTCTATTGTATACTTTCATATGTTGAATTTTATGGCACATGAATTATATCTCAACACAAATAGTTTAGGTAAGAAAATAACCCCCAATTCCTGATTTTAAAAAAATGATTAAACCAAGCAAATCTATAGATATTTGAAGCCTATTGGTTTATCTTTATTGAAGATTCCCTTCTCCAAGAAAAACAGCTTTGATTCCTTTAACCATCTGTCTTATGGTGTGATTTTGAGTCTCGGTCTGAACTGATTTCTTCTTCCTCAAATGCCCCGGACTGACAGCGCTATTCTTATGCTGTCCCTCCTCAAACCAAAACACTGCTTAAAATGTAGACTCATGGGGTTAGAGTAGAATAAAACCTACCTGTGCTTCTCTGAAGTCATTATATGATTACCCTACACTGTTGATATTCATGGGTTGAACACTACCAATTTTGATTGACTGCCGTCTGTCATACATTATTTTTGTTTCTGAGAAACATAGAAAAGGAGATTTTGTTGCTCTTTTGGAAAAGGTAATTTGAATGCTTAATTAAAAATGAAAAAAAAATCAAAAGAAACAAACTGTTATACTTTTAGTTGATTGCAAAAAAAAAAGCTACAATTCTCAACACTTCCATGACACAGCCTATTGCTGTGACTTTGCAGCTGCTTTTATCAAGAGGCAAAGTTTATATTCCCATGTCTTGAATCTGGGCTGGACTTGTGTCTCGTTTGGCCTATAAAATGTGGCAGATGTGACAATTTGCTAGTTTCAAGGATAGGCCTCAAGAAACCTTCATGGTCTGGCTGGTTTTGCTGCCAAGCTGCCATAGGAACACACTTGAGCTTGCCTGCTGGAGGATGAGATATAGGTCACTCGGTTGCCCACATTGTACTGGCTGATAGTCATCCAACACTCAGAAGTGAATCCTCCAACCTGACCAGTACTTGGCTACAGATGTATTGAGACCCCACCGGAGACCAGAAAAACCATGTAGGTGAACTCAGACCAAATTGCCAACCACAGACACGTGAGCTAAATGATGGTTGTTTCAATCCACTAACTTTTGGGAAAGTTTATTATGCAACAAAACCTAAATGAGGTATTCCACCTCTAACTAGCGTATAGGAATATGTGAAAGACCCTCACCCCTAACAACACAACCACAAGTCACTAGGCAAACAATAATTACAAAATCATTCTTTTCTTTAAAGCCATCAAAGAGCTATGGACACAAAGAAATCTATAAGGACTTAACTACAGAGGGAGATGCCATTCTTAGACACTGCTGAACATGCAATAAAAAATTAGAAGACTTGCAAAGAAACAGAAAAATGGTCACTTGCCCACAGGCAACTCAGATGTTATAATTTTCAGATAAGAATTTTAGAATAACCATATAGCGCAAATGTTTAAAAATCTATAGGAAATGAGTCATTTAATGAGTAAAGAAATGGGGAATTTCAGAAGGGATTTGGCACCTATAAAAAATAACAAGATGGGGCTTCCCTGGTGGCCCAGTGGTTGAGAGTCCGCCTGCCGATGCAGGGGACACGGATTCGTGCCCCGGTCTGGGAAGATCCCACGTGCCGCGGAGCGGCTGGGCCCGTGAGCCATGGCCGCTGAGCCTGCGCATCCGGAGCCTGTGCTCCGCAACGGGAGAGGCCACAACAGTGAGAGGCCCGCGTACTGCAAAAAAAAATAAAATAAAATAACAAGATGGAAATCCTAGAATTGAAAAATGCAATATTAGTAACTAAAAACTTCATGTAAACTCAAACAACCAGAGAAGTACCAAATTAGAAAAACAACAACAACAAAAAAACGGGGTGGGGTGGGATGAATTGGGAGATTGGTATTGACATATACACACTACTATGTATAAAATATATAACTAATGAGAACCTACTGTATAGCACAGGGAACTCTACTCGGTGCTCTGTGATGACCTAAATGGGAAGGAAATCCAAAAAAGAGGGGATATATGTATACATATGACTGATTCACTTTGCTGTACAGCAGAAACTGACATAGCAGTGTAAAGCAACTATACTCCAAAAAAAAAAAACATAGATCCTGGTCTCCTAGTTTGTCCCTCCCTGCCCCCGCTTCCCCCTGGTAGCCATGGGCTTGTTTTCTACATCTGTGGCTCTATTCCTGTTTTGTGGATAAGTTCACTTGTGCTCTTTTATTGGATTCCCCATATAGGCGATATCATATGATGTTTATCTTTCTCTTTCTGGCTTGCTTCGCTCGGTGTGACAGTCTTTAGGTCCATCCATGTTGCTACGGATGGCACTGTTTTGTTCTTTTTTATGGCTGAGTGGTATTCCATTCTATGTATGTGCCACGTCTTCTTTATCCCTAAATGACATATACATACTACTATATATAAAATAGATAACTAATAAGGACCTACTGTATAGCACAGGGAACTCTACTCAATACTCTGTAATGGCCTATATGGGAAAAGGATCTAAAAAATAGAGTGGGTACATGTATATGTATATGTATAACTGATTCACTTTGCTGTACACCTCAAACTAATACAACATTGTAAATCAACTATACTCCAATAAAAATTAAAAAATAACAATGTAGCTTTCTAAAATATTGATATGAACTTTGCCATGAGATATTCTTAACAAGAAAAGGAGGTGATTAAATATTTATTATTGCATAAATAATCATATTTATGTAAAATGCGGGGGGAATGCATTGAAAAAATATGTGGAAATATCCCACCGGTAGATTGCAGATGACAGTCATCTTTAAAATGTTTTGATTTTTTTCTGAATGTTTTGCATTGAGTAATTAGTCTTTCTGTATTTGGATTTTTTCCCATTTTTTTAAAGACATAAAAAAATCCTGGTCCAACAACAACAACAAAAGACTGAAAATTTAAGAAGCTTAACAGAACTAATCAGAGAACCCCACACAGGATAAAAACAAAACAAAACAAAACACCCTTCTTAGACATTATAGTCACACTGGCAAAAATGAAAGTTAAAGGGAAAATATTAAAATCAGAGAGAGAAAAAACACATGTACATCATGGGAACAATATAAAAATAGAGCTGATTTCTCATCAGAAACAATGGAGGCCAGAAGACAATGGAATGACATCTATAAAGGGCTGAAATAAAACCCCAAACTCTCAATATAGAATTCTATATCCTGAGTAAATATATTTTAAAAAATGAAGGCAAAACAAAGAAATTTTTAAATGAAGGAAAGCTGGACAAATTTGGTGCCAGCATACCTGCACTATAAGAAATGGTAAAGAAAGTTCTTCAAGCTAAAGGGAAATTTTAAAGGGGAGAAATCAGGTCTACAATAAAGACTGAAGAGCACTGAAAGTGTAAAAATGTAGGTGAACCTAAAATCTAATTTTTAGAAATTTTTTTTATTGGAGTATAATTGCCTTACAATGTTGTATTAGTTTCTGCTGTACAACAAAGTGAATCAGCTATACGTATACATATATCCCCTCCCTCTTGGACCTCCCTCCCAATCCCCCCCAATCCTGCCCATCTAGGTCATCACAGAGCCCTGAGCTGAGCTCCTTGTGCTGTACCACAGGTTCCCACTAGCTATCTATTTTACACATGGTAGTGTCAAATCTTGTCTCCCAATTCATCCCACCCTCCCCTTCCCCTCTGTGTCCACACGTCCATTCTCTACATCTGCGTCTCTATTCCTGCCCTGGAAATAGGTTCATCTGTACTATTTTTCTAGATTCCACATATATGCATTAATATATATTTGTTTTTCTCTTTCTGACTTACTTCACCCTGTATGACAGATTTTAGGTCCATCCATATCTCTACAAATGACCCAGTTTCATTCCTTTTTCTGGCTGAGTAATATTTCATGGTATATATGTATCACATCTTTATCCATTCATCTGTCGATGGACATTTAGGTCGCTTCCATGACCTGGCTATTGTAAATAGTGCTGCAATGAACATTGGGGTACATATGTCTTTTTGAATTATATTTTTCTCAGGGTATATGCCCAGTAGGGGGATTGCTGGGTCATATGGTAGTTCTAGTTTTAGTTTTTTAAGGAACCTCCAGACTGACTGTTCTCCACAGTGGCTTTATCAATTTATACTCCCACCAGAACTACTAGAGCTAATCAATGAATTAGTAAAGCTGCAGGATACAAAATTAATACACAGAAATCTCTTGCATTCCTATACACTAACAATGAAAGATAAGAAACAGAAATTAAGGAAATTAAAGAAACAGTCCCATTTACCAACACAAAGAATAAAATACCTAGGAATAAACCTACGTAAGGAGGCAAAAGATCTGTGCACAGAAAACTATAAAACACTGATGAAAGAAATCAAAGATGACACAAACAGATGGAGAGATATACCATGTTCTCAGATTGGAAGAATCAATATTGTGAAAATGACTATACTACCCAAAGCAATCTACAGATTCAGTGCATTCCCTATCAAATAAAGACTGAAGAGCATGAGAAAGAGTAAATATGTAGGTGAACCTAAAACCTAAGTTTTAGATATTATATTTTATTCATACTAAATATATAGTTAAGCTTCAAAAGACTATAGGCTGTTTTTAAAAAAATTTATTGGAGTATAGTTGATTTACAATGTTGTCTTAGTTTCAGATTCAGTTATATGTATACATATATTCATTCTTTTTCAGATTCTTTTGCCATACTTATTACAGGATATTGAGTAGAGTTCCCTGTGCTATACAGTAGGTCCTTGTTGGTTATCTATTTTATATATAGTAGTGTATGTATATTAATCCCAAGCTTCTAATTTATCCCTACCCCCCTCTTATGGTTTCCGCTTTGGTAACCATAAGTTTGTTTTTGAAATCTGTGAGTCTGTTTCTGTTTTGCAACTAAGTTCATTTTTATCATTTATTAAAGTTAGATTCCACATATGAGTGATATCATATGATATTTGTCTTTCTCTGTCTGACTTACTTCACTTGGTATGATAATCTCTAGGTCCATCCATGTTGCTGCAAATGGCATTATTTAGTTCTTTTTTATGGCTGAGTAATATTCCATTGTATATATGTACCACATCTTCTTTATCCACTCCTGTGTCAATGGACATTTAGGTTGCTTCCATGTTTTGGCTGTTGTAAATAGTGCTGCAGTGAACACTGATTGGGGTGCATGTATCTTTTTGAATTATGGTTTTCTCTGGATATATGCCCAGGAGTGGGATTGCTGGATCATATGGTAGTTCTCTATTTAGTTTTTTAAGGAACCTCCATACTGTTATCCATAATGGTTGTACCAATTTACATTCTCACCAACAGTGCAGGAGGGTTCCCTTTTCTCTAAACCCTCTCCAGCACTGTAGACTTTTTGGTGATGGCCATTCTGACTGGTGTGAGGTGGTACCTCCACTGTAGTTTTAATTTGCACTGCTCTGATAATTAGTGATGTTGTGCATCTTTTCATGTGCTTTTTGGCCATCTGTATATCTTCTTTGGAGAAATGTCTATTTAGATCATCTGCCCATTTTTTGATTGGGTGACTATAGTCTGTTTAAAGCAAAAATCATAGCTCTGTGTTGCAAGGTCTATATCATACGTGGAAGAAAAAGATATGTGGATATAGCACAAAGGATGAGGAATGATAAATGGAATTGTGCTGTTGTGGGAGTACTTCATTGCTAATTAAATATTTAGTATTATTTTAGGCTAGACTGTGATAAGTTAAACTTACATATTATAAACTCCAGAGCTGTGCTGTTCAATACAGCAGTATTGGCCACATGCGGCTGCTAAGCACTTGAAATGTGGCTAATGAAACTGAAGAGATGAATTTGTCATTTAATTATTAAAATTTAAATGAAAAACTGAAGTGGTGTACACATTCTTCCATGAAACACCATTTTATTGTTCTTGTAGAACTACCTTTAACTGTTATGATATGCTGCAGGTATAAAATTCAGATCAGATTTCAAAGACTTAATGTGAGTGTAATTTTAGAATCTAAAATATCACATTAATTCTTTTTATATTTATTACACGTTAAAGTGATAATATTTAGGTTATGGTGGGTGAAATAAAATATATTATTAAATTAATTTAACTGCTTTTAATTTTGTTAATGTGACAACTAGAAAATTGAGATATTCTGTAAATGTTACATGTGTGGCTCACATTGTATTACTAATAGATGGTGATACTCTAGGGAAATTATTAAAGAAAATAACACAAAGTGATACAATTCAAAAGTCAAAAGAGAGAAAATGCAATACTAAAAAATGCCCAATTTACCCAAATTAATGGAGAAAAGAAGGAACAGATGAAACAGTTGGAGTAAATGCTATAAATTGCAAAGAAGTACAAAAATGGTGCACTTAAACATAATCTAACCAATAACTACATTAAATATAAAGGAACAAAACACTTCATTTACCAGGCAGAGTTGTCAGATTAGATAAAAAAGTAAGACCTAACTATATGCCATTAGTGAGAGAAACAGTTTAAATATAAAGACATAGGTTGAAGGTAAAAGGATGGAAGAAGATATATCAGGTTAACAGTAAGTTTAAGAAAGAGGATGTAGCTAAATAAATATTAGACAAAGTAGATGTCAAGACAGAGAAGTATTACCAGAAGTAAAGAAGGATATTTCATATTAATTAAATTGTCAGTTTGTCAGGAAGACTCAACAGTCATATATGTGTATGTACCTATTAAAAGAGCTTAGTATATGAAGCAAAAAATGACATTACTAAAGTAATAAATGGAAAAACCCAGATTCACACTGGGATATTTTATTATTGTTCTCTCAGTAATTGATAGAAAAATAGAATAAATTAACTCCATAAATGTGGTAATATAAGTGACATAGAATGAAGAGGGATGGAATTGGTAAACTGGGATATTCTCAAATGTCACCAGCTAATATCCTTAAACATTTCCAAGGATTTATTCAGTTAATGTGACCTAAGTTTTTTTAAAGCAATTGTGATAACTACATATTGATTTTAAGCTTATATGATCAGATAATACTTCTAATTTCTTTTCCTATGTGCTCTGTTAAACCATGTTTGCATCAATTGTATTGAGGAAAACAGTTTAGAGAGAAGCAATGTTGTCATGACTATTAGCAGACCAAAAGTGGTCTTCTTGCAAATACTTTCAAACTGGTGTCCATTGGGTACTGCACACACACACACACACACACACACACACACACACACACACACAACTGTTTGTTCAAATAGAAAGCTAGGAAATGCCACAGTCTCAAATATGCTGCTGTTTAATTCTCAAGTAATTCATGAACACATTCTCATGATGAAAGCATGATGACACAGGAGTGGAATTGACGTCGGCCTTCATGCTTGCCTCAGCAATCCTCATCCTCTCTGCAGAGGAAACCACAGGTCAAAGTTGGGTTGTATCTTTCCAGACACAGGTGTTCTTTAACCACTGCTCAAGTTGTACCCGTTGTTCTGGAGCTTCATTTTCCCCCACTACTAGTTTTATATGCCCTTCCATAAATGACATACCTTTCCATGCTTTAGGTCTGTCCTCTGCCTTCAGGGAGATGAGTTTTTAATCAGGAAACAGGCCAGTGACAAATGTCACATACTGTAGTGTGCTCAATATGCAGGGAAACAGGAGATGGTGAGGGCACATAACCTTGAGCTGAGGAGAGAAGTTGAACAGTAAAGTCCTCCTGGAACAAATAACATCCAAGGTGACTCCTGATAGATGTGTAGAAAATGGATGTGGTAGACCGATAACGAGCATATCCAGATCTTAACCTCCTGGAACCTGAGGATGTTACCTTATATGGAAAAAGGGTCTTTAAAAAAAAATTTTTTTTTAACATCTTTATTGGAGTATAATTGCTTTACAATGGTGTGTTAGTTTCTGCTTTATAACAAAGTGAATCAGTTACACATATACATATGTTCCCATATCTCTTCCCTCTTGTGTCTCCCTCCCTCCCACCCTCCTTATCCCACCCCTCTAGGTGGTCACAGAGCACCGAGCTGATCTCCCTGTGCTACGTGGCTGCTTCCCACTAGCTATCTATTTTACGTTTGGTAGTGTGTATATCTCCATGCCACTCTCTCACTTTGTCACAGCTTACCCTTCCCCCTCCCCATATCCTCAAGTCCATTCTCTAGTAGGTCTGTGTCTTTATTCCCATCTTGCCCCTAGGTTCTTCATGACCAGTTTTTTCCTTAGATTCCATATATATGTGTTAGCATACGGTATTTGTTTTTCTCTTTCTGACTTACTTCACTCTGTATGACAGTCTCTAGGTTCATCCACCTCACTACAAATAACTCAATTTCATTTATTTTTATGGCTGAGTAATATTCCATTGTATATATGTACCACATCTTTATCCATTCATCTGTCGATGGACACTTAGGTTGCTTCCATATCCTAGCTATTGTAAATAGAGCTGCAGTGAACACTGTGGTACATGACTCCATTTGAATTATGGTTTCCTCAGGATTGCTGGGTTGTATGGTAGTTCTTTTTTCAGTTTTTTAAGGAACCTCCATACTGTTCTCCATAGTGGCTGTATCAATTTACATTCCCACCAACAGTGCAAGAGGGTTCCCTTTTCTCCACACCCTCTCCAGCATTTATTGTTTCTGGATTTTTTGATGATGGCCATTCTGACTGGTGTGAGATGATATCTCATTGTAGTTTTGATTTGCATTTCCCTAATGATTAATGATGTTGAGCATTCTTTCATGTGTTTGTTGGCAATCTGTATATCTTCTTTGGAGAAATGTCTGTTTAGGTCTTCTGCCCATTTTTGGATTGGGTTGTTTGTTTTTTTGATATTGAGCTGCATGAGCTGCTTGTAAATTTTGGAGATTAATCCTTTGTCAGTTGCTTCATTTGCAAATATTTTCTCCCATTCTGAGGGTTGTCTTTTGGTCTTGTTTATGGTTTCCTTTGCTGTGCAAAAGCTTTGAAGTTTCATTAGGTCCCATTTGTTTATTTTTGTTTTTATTTCCATTTCTCTAGGAGGTGGGTCAAAAAGGATCTTGCTGTGATTTATGTCATAGAGTGTTCTGCCTATGTTTTCCTCTAAGAGTTTGATAGTTTCTGGCCTTACATTTAGGTCTTTAATCCATTTTGAGCTTATTTTTGTGTATGGTGTTAGGGAGTGATCTAATCTCATACTTTTACATGTACCTGTCCAATTTTCCCAGCACCACTTATTGAAGAGGCTGTCCTTTCTCCACTGTATATTCCTGCCACCTTTATCAAAGATAAGGTGACCATATGTGCATGGGTTTATCTCTGGGCTTTCTATCCTATTCCATTGATCTATCTTTCTGTTTTTGTGCCAGTACCATACTGTCTTGATTACTGTAGCTTTGTAGTATAGTCTGAAGTCAGGCAGCCTGATTCCTCCAGCTCCGTTTTTCTTTCTCAAGATTGCTTTGGCTATTCAGGGTCTTTTGTGTTTCCAAACAAATTGTGAAATATTTTTTTCTAGTTCTGTGAAAAATGCCAGTGGTAGTTTAATAGGGATTGCATTGAATCTGTAGATTGCTTTGGGTAGTAGAGTCATTTTCACAATGTTGATTATTCCAATCCAAGAATATGGTATATCTCTCCATCTATTTGTATCATCTTTAATTTCTTGCATCAGTGTCTTATAATTTTCTGCATACAGGTCTTCTGTCTCCTTAGGTAGGTTTATTCCTAGGTATTTTATTCTTTTTGTTGCAATGGTAAATGGGAGTGTTTCCTTAATTTCTCTTTCAGATTTTTCATCATTAGTGTATAGGAATGCTAAAGATTTCTGTGCATTTATTTTGTATCCTGCTACTTTACCAAATGCATTGGTTAGCTCTACTAGTTTTCTGGTAGCATCTTTAGGATTCTCTATGTATAGAATCATGTCATCTGCAAACAGTGAAAGCTTTAATTCTTCTTTTCCGATTTGGATTCCTTTTATTTCTTTTTCTTCTCTGATTGCTGTGGCTAAAACTTCCAAAACTATGTTGAATAACAGTGGTGAGAGTGGGCAACCTTGTCTTCTTCCTGATCTTAGTGGAAATGGTTTCAGTTTTTCACTATTTAAGACGATGTTGGCTGTGGGTTTTTCATATATGGCCTTTATTATGTTGAGGAAAGTTCCCTCTATGCCTACGTTCTGCAGGGTTTTTATCATAAATAAGTGTTGAATTTTGCCAAAAGCTTTCTCTGCATCTATTGAGATGATCATATGGTTTTTCTCCTTCAATTTGTTAATATGGTGTATCACATTGATTGATGTGTATATTGAAGAATCCTTGCATTCCTGGGATAAACCCCACTTGATCATGGTGTATGATCCTTTTAATGTGCTGTTGGATTCTGTTTGCTAGTATTTTGTTGAGGATTTTTGCATCTATGTTCATCAGTGATATTGCCTGTAGTTTTCTTTCTTTGTGACATCTTTGTCTGGTTTTGGTATCAGGGTGATGGTGGCCTCATAGAATGAGTTTGAGAGTGTTCCTCCTTCTGCTATATTTTGGAAGAGTTTGAGGGATAGGTATCAGTTCTTCTCTGAATGTTCACCTGTGAATCCCTCTGGTCCTGGGCTTTTGTTTGTTGGAATATTTTTAATCACAGTTTCAGTTTCAGTGCTTGTGATTGAACTGTTCACATTTTCTATTTTTTCCTGGTTCAGTCTCGGAACGTTGTGCATTTCTAAGAATTCATCCATTTCTTCCAGGTTGTCCGTTTTATTGGCATAGAGTTGCTTGTAGTAATGTCTCATGATCCTTTGTATTTCTGCAGTGTCAGTTGTTACTTCTCATTTTTCATTTCTAATTCTATCGATTTGAGTCTTCTCCCTTTTTTTCTTGATGAGTCTGACTAATGGTTTATCAATTTTGTTTATCTTCTCAAAGAACCAGCTTTTAGTTTTATTGATCTTTGCTATCATTTACTTCATTTCTGTTTCATTTATTTCTGATCTGATCTTTATGATTTCTTTCCTCCTGCTAACTTTGGGGTTTTTTTGTTCTTCTTTCTCTAATTGCTTCAGGTGTAAGTTTAGGTTGTTTATTTGAGATGTTTCTTTTTTCTTAAGGTAGGGTTTTATTGCTATAAACTTTCCTTTTAGAACTGCTTTTGCTGCATCCCATAGGTTTTGGGTCGTCTTGTTTTCATTGTCATTTGTTTCTAGGTATTTTTTGATTTCCCCTTTGATTTCTTCAGTGATCTCTTGGTTATTAAGTAGTGTATTGTTTAGCCTCCATGTATTTGTATTTTTTACAGATTTTTTCCCTGTAATTGATATCTAGTCTCATAGCATTGTGGTTGGAAAAATACTTGATGTGGTTTCACTTTTCTTAAATTTAGCAAGGCTTGATTTGTGACCCAGGGTGTGATCTATCCTGGAGAATGTTCCATGAGAACTTGAGAAGAATGTGTATTCTGTTGTTTTTGGATGGAATGTCCTATAAATATCAATTAAGTACATCTTGTTTAATGTATCATTTAAAGCATGTGTTTCCTTATTTATTTTCATTTTGGATGATCTGTCCATTGCTGAAAGTGGGGTGTTAAAGTCCCCTACTTTGATTGTGCTACTGTCAATTTCCCCTTTTATGGCTGTTAGTATTTGCCTTATGTATTGAGGTGCTCCTATGTTGGGTGCATAAATATTTACAATTGTTATATCTTCTCCTTTGATTGATCCCTTGATCATTATGTAGTGTCCTTTTTTGTCTCTTGTAATAGTCTTTGTGTTAAAGTCTATTTTGTCTCGTATGAGAATTGCTACTCCACCTTTCTTTTGATTTCCATTCGCGTGGAATATCTTTTTCCATCCCCTCACTTTCCATCTATGTGTGTCCCTAGGTCTGAAGTGGGTCTCATGTAGACAGCATATATACGGGTCTTGTTTTTGTATCCATTCAGCCAGTCTATGTCTTTTGGTTGGAACATTTAATCCATTTACATTTAAGGTTAACTATCAATATGTATGTTTCTATTACCATTTTCTTAATTGTTTTGGGTTTGTTATTGTAGGTCTTTTCCTTCTCTTGTGTTTCCTGCCTAGAGAATTTTTTAGCATTTGTTTTAAAGCTGGTTTGGTGGTACTGAATTCTCTTAGTTTTTGCTTGTCTGTAAATGTTTTAATTTCTCCATCAAATCTGAATGAGATCCTTGCGGGGTAGTGTAATCTTGGTTGTAGGTTTTTCTGCTTCATCACTTTAAATATGTCCTGCCACTCCCTTCTGGCTTGTGGAGTTTCTGCTGAAATGTCAGCTGTTAACCTTATGGGGATTTCCTTGTGTGTTATTTGTTGTTTTTCCCTTGCTGCTTTTAAAATTTTTTCTTTGTATTTTATTTTATTTTAATTAATTAATTTATTTATTTATTTATGGCTGTGTTGTGTCTTTGTTTCTGTGCGAGGGCGTTCTCTAGTTGCGGTGAGCGGGGGCCACTCTTCATCGTGGTGCATGGGCCTCTCACTGTCGCGGCCTCTCTTGCTGTGAAGCACAAGCTCCAGACGTGCATGCTCAGTAGTTTTGGCTCACAGGCCTAGTTGCTCTGTGGTTGTGGGATCTTCCCAGACCAGGGCTCGAACCCGTGTCCCCTGCATTGGCAGGCAGATTCTCAACCACTGCGCCACCAGGGAAGCCCTGTATTTTATTTTTGATAGTTTGATTAATATGTGGCTTGGCGTGTTTCTCCTTGGATCTATCCTGTATGTGACTCTTTGTGCTTCCTGGACTTGATTAATTATTTCCTTTCCCATATTAGGGAAATTTTCAACTATAATCTCTTCAAATATTTTCTCAGTCCCTTTCTTTTTCTTTTCTTCTTCTGGGACCCCCTATAATTCAAATGTTGGTGTGCTTAATGTTGTCCCAGAGGTCTCTGACAGTGTCCTTAATTCTTTTCATTCTTTTTTCTTTATTCTGCTCTACAGTAGTTATTTCCACTATTTAATCTTCCAGGTCACTTATCCGTTCTTCTGCCTCAGTTATTCTGCTATTGATCCCTTCTAGAGAGTTTTTAATCTCATTTATTGTGTTGTTCATCACTGTTAGTTTGCTCTTTAGTTCTTCTAGGTCCTTGTTAAATGTTTCTTGTATTTTCTCTCTTCTATTTCCAAGATTTTGTATCATCTTTACTATCATTATTCTGAATTCTTTTTCAGGTAGACTGCTTATTTCCTCTTCATGTGTTAGGTCTGGTGGGTTTTTGCCTTGCTCCTTCATCTGCTGTGTGTTTTTCTGTCTTCTCATTTTGCTTAAATTAGTGTGTTTGGGGTCTCCTTTTTGCAGGCTGCAGGTTCGTAGTTCTCGTTGCTTTTGGTGTCTGTCCCCAGTGGCTAAGGTTTGTTCAGTGGGTTGTGTAGGCTTCCTGGTGGAGGGGTCTAGTGCCTGTGTCCTGGTGGATGAGGCTGGATCTTGTCTTTCTGGTGGGCAGGTCAATGTCTGGTGGTGTGTTTTGGGATTTCTGTGTCCTTATTATGATTTTAGGCAGCCTCTCTGCTAATGGATGGGGTTGTGTTCCTGTCTTGCTAGTTGTTTGTCATAGGGCGTCCTGCACTGTAGCTTGCTTGTCGCTGAGTGGAGCTGGGTATTGGTGTTGAGATGGAGATCTCTGTGAGATTTTCGCCATTTGTTATTACATGGAACTGGGAGTTCTCTTGTGGACCAGGGTTCTGAACTTGGCTCTCCCACCTCAGAGGCACAGCCCTGACGCCTGGCTGGAGCACCAAGAGCCTGTCATCCACATGGCTCAGAATAAAAGGAAGAAAAAATAGAAAGAAAGAAAGAAGAAAAAATAAAATAATTAAAATAAACCATAATTATTAAGAAAAAATATTTAAAAATAAAAACAAAAAAAACGGATAGACAGAACCCTTGGACAAATGGCGAAAGTAAAGCTATAAAGACAAAATCACACACAGAAGCATACACATACACACTCACAAAAAGAGAAACAGGGGGAAAAAAAAGATATATCGTTGCTCCCAAAGTCTACCTCCTCAATTTGGGATGATTCGTTGTCCATTCAGGTATTCCACAGATGCAGGGTACATGAAGTTGATTGTGGAGATTTAATCCGCTGCTCCTGAGCCTGCTGGGAGATATTTCCCTTTCTCTTCTTTGTTCGCACAGCTCCTGGGGTTGAGATTTGGATTTGGACCCGCCTCTGCGTCTAGGTAGCCTAAGGGCGTCTGCTCTTGGCTCAGACAGGATGGGGTTAAAGGAGCAGCTGATTAGGGGGCTCTGGCTCACTCGGGCCGGGGGAGGGAGGGGTGTGGATGTGGGGCGAGCCTGCGGCGGCAGAGCCTGGCCTGACGTTGTACCAGCCTGAGGCGTGCCGTGTGTTCTCCCGGGGAAGTTGTCCCTGGATCACTGGACCCTGGCAGTGGCGGGCTGCACAGGCTCCCAGGAGGGGAGGTGTGGACAGTGACCTGTGCTCGCATACAGGCTTCTTGGTGGCGGCAGCAGCAGCCTTAGAGCCTCATGCCCATCTCTGGGGTCCACGCTGTTAGCCGCGGCTCGTGCCCATCTCTGGAGCTCCTTTAAGCGGCGCTGTTAATCTCCTCGCGCACCACGAAACAAAGAGGTAAGAAAAAGTCTCTTGCCTCTTCGGCGGCTCCAGACATCTCCCCGGACTCTTTC
>NW_006779163.1:1984087-2032093 GCF_000442215.2 Lipotes vexillifer | reverse complement strand
GCACTAGCCCCCTGCAGGCTGTGTTCACGCCACCAATCCCCCTCCTCTCCCTGGAATCCGACCGAAGCCCAAGCCTCAGCTCCCAGCCCCCGCACCCATCCCGGCGGGTGAGTAGACAAGCCTCTCAGGCTGGTGAGTGCCGGTCGGCACCGATCCTCTGCGGGAATCTCCCCGCTTTGCCCCCCGCACCCCTGTGGCTGCGCTCTCCTCCGCCGCTCTGAAGCTGCCCCGCTCCGCCCCCCGCAGTCTCCGCCCGCGAAGGGGCTTCCTAGTGTGTGGAAACCTTTCCTCCTTCACAGCTCCCTCCCACTGGTGCAGGTCCCGTCCCTGTTCTTTTGTCTCTGTTTTTTCGTTTTTCTTTTGCCCTACCCAGGTACGTGGGGAGTTGCTTGCCTTTTGGGAGGTCTGAGGTCTTCTGCCAGCATTCAGTAGGTGTTCTGTAGGAGTTGTTCCACATGTAGATGTATTTCTGATGTATTTGTGGGGAGGAAGGTGATCTCCGTGTCTTACTCTTCCGCCATCTTGAAGCTCCCCCAAAAGGGTCTTGTATATGTGATAAGCTAAAGATTTTGAGATGGGTAGATTATCCTGGATTATCCAGGTAGACTCTAAATGCAACCATAAGTGTCCTTATAAGAAGTAGGCACATGAAGATTTGACACAGAAGAATAAGGCTATGCGAGCAATGAAGCAAAATGCTCTGCTCTTTGAAGACAGAAGGGATCAGGAGTCAAGAAATGCAAGGAAGCTTTAGAAGCTAGAAAAGGCAAGAAAATGGATTCTCTACTAGAACCTTCGGAGGGGCACGGCACTGTCAACACATTGCACTGTCAACACATTGGTTTCAGCCCAGTGGAACCAATTTGGGCTTCTGGCCTCCAGAACTGTAAGAAAGTACATTTTTATTATTTTAAGCCAGCAAGTTTGTGGTAATTTGTTAAAGTTGCGCAAGGAAAGTAATACAGCAACCAAGCAGAGAAACACATTAGAAAGAGAGAACAAGCTTTGTGGCAAGAGCAAGATGGGTTCTTTAAGACATGCTGGAGCAAAGTGGAGGGATAAAGCAAAGGGAATTGAGGCTGGAAATGTAAATAGGAGCCAGATCACACAGGACCTGGAAGTCACACTCAGGAGGCTGATGTTATATCTAGGACAATAGGGAGCCAGAGAAGGCTTTTGAGCAGGGGACAAGCAGGTTTCAGTGTTGAAGAAAACACCACTGGACTCTTTTCCTTGCTTTTAGAAAAGAAGAAAGAATTTCATTGCCTAGATGACAACTCTTAATTTTCATACCTTTTAATTCTCATTACACTAAGCATTCTTCCCTCCCATCTGAAACTTTCTATCCTAAAAAGAGTTGAGTTCTTCTCAGACAAAACTAGACAACCACATCTTCAAGGCTGCAGGCAGATCATTTCTTCTGGGGCTTTTGGGGTGGCTGTTTGAGTTATGGCAAGAGCAGGGAGCTTACCTGAGCTGGGCTGTGGCCCAGAGCAGGCTAGAAAGAGGGAACGGAGGTGAAAGCCCTTTTCTCCATCTAATCCAGACCAGCAATGTCTTGGGGCCAGCTGCTGATGGAGAGCAAGGAGGCAGATAGGCAAGTCTTCGTTCTTAAGGCCTGGAGGGTGGCAGTGTATCATTGGTGCTCAGATTACTTCTCAGGGCTGAGGTCATTAATAGAAAAAGCACTTCTGGTATCCCTATTCTGTAAGGATTACAGTTTCCCCCCTAGCAAATTTCTCTACCTCTGTAATGATTAAAGTAGATAGTCATCAAACCACTCAGTAGGGGAGAAAATAAAAATAGACTTCAGGGTTAGGTAAAGGAACAAAAGTACACCCGAGCAGGAGGCCTATCAAGGTGATAGGAGATTTTTCTCTTCTCCCTGTAACAGTGGCTATTGACTGGCAGAGACAGGGCTGAAGGAGATGGGAGGGTTTCTCTTACTGGAGCTGTTCTCTTGAACAGAGATGAATTAAAATGAGCAAGCAGGGGTGTTATTGGGATGAAGGTGTCTAAAGGCTTCCCATGCCTTTGGACCACCATGTCTATGTAAAAAGTTATCAAGACCACCACTGAATAAACATCAGCATGCTGGGTCCACTCTAAATAGCAATCGCCCACTATATATGATTACTGCTTACTGTTACTGTAACGGACATAGATTGATTCTGCCCATTCAGTATCACTTTCCCATTTCCTCTGGTAATAGCACACTGATTTTTCTTAGGGAGCCACCCCTTCCCCACTCGTGATGCGTGTGGTTTGGGTGGTTGGCCTCACCAGCTCTGGATCTTGTTGTGGGTCTGAAACTGAAGCCCATTAGCATATGCTGTCACTCAGGCTTAGAGATTTGTTCAAGTATTGTTAAGTGACTTGAGGTGTTCCAAATAGGATGATCCTGAAGTTTTGCTGAAACAATTGGAAAAGAAGCTTGCTTCTTCTTCTAGAGTGACTGAAAGGATAGATGTGAATTTGGAGCAGATGTTGGCCATCTTGCCCCAATAAGGAGAGAGCCTGGCTGAGAATGGAACCAAGATTTAAGAAAGACGAACCGGAAAAATCCAGATTCTAGATGAATTCATCTAGAATCTAGATGAATTGTTGTGCCTAAAGCTTGATATTCCCAGTAATTTTTATTTTATTTGAGCTAGTTTCAGTTGAGTTTCTATCTCTTGTAATTGAAAGAGACTAATTTCACATTTATTTTTATACCATTATAATTAATAGCTTTCATTTATTGAATAGTTACTCTGTTGCAGCCTACACTAAGCACTTTTATCTTTAAAAAGATAAATTAGGGAATGTTATGATTTAGAGGGATCCTAGGACTGTCTAGCTCAGGGGTTCTTACCCAGGACCTCTTTTCCCCTGGATAGTTCCTGCATATTTCAGAGAGCTTTGTAAACTCTAGATTTTATGCAAAGTCTTGAGAAGTGGATTTTTTGCTGACAAGAGGGTGTATAACTCTTATCTGATCCTCAAATGGTTTGTGGCCCTAGATCCTCTTTTTTTATACCACACAGAATCTTTCCTTCTTTTGTTGGAAGATCAGATTCTAGTCTTTGCTTCTCCCCTGAATGAGCTTTTGGGGGTATTGACTTGCTACTTCTTAAAAATAAGCACAAGTTTATACGGAACTGAGTGTATGGTTCTCATGAAGCTTTTACAAATTTCTCCTCTGTGGTGGCTGCTTTGGGCTTTGCCCCTGATACTGGATGCCATCTCAACTTTTCTGAGCCTCAGTTTCCTCCCATAAGAAAGAGAGGTTTGAAACAGCTGCCCTGCATGCTTTACAGGGTGGGCATGGGTATGAGCTAAGGGCAGGGCAGGGCAGTGAAAATTCTCTTGGGCATTCACAGGTCTTCTGGCCCTACCTCTATCTGCTCTCTTCCTTGCAAGGTGTTTGCTGCTTCAAGGCTGGTGCATGAGTCTGAGATGTCTGCTTGCTTTTCATATTCCCGGCAGCATCCTTGACATCCGAGAGCCCGTTCATTAAGTTGGTGTACAAAGTTCTTAACAAACAGATTAAGGAAATGTTCTTAATGTTGCTTTCAGAACAAACGAGCAGAGTAGATGGGTCATCTGATACGGAGAAAGATCTTCTCCTAGCTGGCGGATTTTATTTCCCCTAACACAAGGCTAAGGCCCTCAGAATGAGTTTGTTCATTAATGCATCTAGTACTCATATGAATGAATATTGAGGAGCTACTCTGTGCTCAGCACTGTGCTGAGAGGACAGGGGGCTGTGAGTGACAATCAGTGCGAGATTCTTATCCTCAAAGAGTTCACATTCCAGTGATGTGGCAGAGACACCCAAACAAATAATTGCCATCCAATGCAGTGGGTGATAAGACAGGTGTCAGAAAAGTGTGATGGGAAGACAAAAGAGAAAAGTGACTAAGTTCTAGGGTGATATCTGGGAAGGCTTCAGAGAGAGAGAGTGACATCTGATCTGGGTTTTGAAGAATTAGGAAGAGTTTGCCAGGCAGAAGAGGCAGGAAAGTCCACCCAGGAAAGAGGAGGCTTAGGTGTGGACCACAGTGCAGTGAAGGAAGCAGAGTCTTTTTGGGTCCGGTGCCTGCAGCACCGTAGGGGTAGACAAAGGTGCAGTCAGGAGATGTCTGGGCTCTGGTGGCCAAAGGCTGGAATATGCCCACTCAGGAGTGGTTCTTGTGTTCTGCAGGCCCATGGCAGCTTTTCTTTTTCCCCAAGCAGACAAGTGATATGTTTTAGGGAAAGGAAGGAGGAAATACTGGATATAGAAGTAAAAAAGAATGAATGAAGGAATCCTACATGCCCTAAAGCAACTAATGTCAACTCAGGCTGCACGATAGAATTACTAGGGGACCTTTGAAAAAGACCTATGTTTGACCCCTTTTCATGCCTATTGATTGAATCACAATTTCTAGTGGGTGGGGTCCAGGTATCCTGATTATGATGAGCAGCTCAGGTTGAGAACCACTGCTTTAGGGCTTCTTAGATGCACCTGAGCGTGTCAAATACATATTACAGGGCACCATGGGCCAGAGATTCTAATTGAATGGGCCTGCAATTTTTAATAAACTTTTAATTTTAGAATAGTTTTGGGTTTACAGAAATTTTGCAAAGATAGTACAGAGATTTCCCATATACTCCACACCCAATTTTCCCTATTAATAATATTTTACATTTGTCACAATTAATGAACCAACAGTGACACATTCTTATTAAGGTCCATACTTTATTCAGATTGCCTTAGTTCCTAGCTAATGTCCTTTTTCTGTCCCAGGATCCCATCCAGGTATCACAGTACATTTAATCATCATCTCTCCTTGTTGCCACAGTTTCTCAGACTTCTCTTGTTTTTTGATGACACTTACGGTTTTTACGAGTGCTGGTGAGGTATTATGTAGACTGTCCCAAAATTGAGATTTGTCTGATGTCTCTCTTACGGTTAGATTGGGGTTATTGGTTTTTTGGGGAAAATCACAGGAGTAAGGTGCCATTCTCATCACATGGTATCAGGGCACATACTATCAACATGACTTATCATTGTTGATGTTGACCTTCATCACATGGCTGAGGTCGTGTTTGTTTGGTTTCTCCACCATATACTTTTCCCCGCCTCTTTTCTATACTGTACTCTTTACAAGGAAATCACTGTGCACAGCCCACACTTAAAGACTGGGGTGTTATGCTCCACCTCCTTGAAGGCAGAATATCTACATAAATTATTTGGAACTCTTCTTTATGAGAGGTTCGTATGTTCTCCCTTAGTGATTGATTGCTTGACTGACACATGGCTCTTTATTATAACTTTGGATTATATCCAATACCACTTTATTTTCTTGCTCAGATCGTTTCAGCTTTGGCCATTGGGAATGATTCAGTTGATTCTGTGTCTGTTTGACATACTTCCATCACTGTGTTTTTTTTTTATTTATGAGTACTTCCTCACTTTCTGGCACTATAAGAGACTCAAGACTTGTCTGTGTATTTCTGCCTATGTTCTAGAACCAGCTATTTCTCCAAGAGGCCCTGATTCCTTGTATTAGAGAATGGTACTAGAAACCAACATCTGAATGGTAGGTGTGCTTGTTGCTCCTGGAGTGTTTTTGCTTCCAATGGGCCTGTATTTTATAAATTTCAATGTTTAAATTAACTGTATTGAGGTATACTTTAAAAACAGTAGAATGCATCCACTTTAAGTGTACATTTTGATGAATTTGGACAAATTTATAATCCCATGTTGCCACCACCCCAACCAAGGTTGAGAACATTCCCACATTCTTGTGCCACTTCCCACTCACTTTCCACTTCCCCTTCCCCCACCCCAGGCAACTACAGATGTTCTTTCTGTCACTATAGATTAAATTGTCTTTTCTAGAGTTTCACATAAATGGAAACATACAGTAGACCCCTTTTGTGCCTGGCTTCTTTGGCTTACCATAATGTTATTGAGTTTCATACATGTTGCATTTATCAGTATCTCATCTTTTTCACTGCTGAATAATATTCCATTGTATGGATAGTCCACATTTAGCTTATCCATTCACCCATTAATGGACATTTGGGGTGTCTACAGTTTTTAACTACTGTAAATAAATATAAGTACATTTCATCTAGCATTCTCAGTGATTCCAATGCTGATGGTCTGAGGAACCCCACTGAAAACAGTTTTAATGTTATTTTGGAGGAAAGTCCCTTCTGGCCTATCTCTTCTTATCTTATCAGTCTTTCGTGATGTGTTTAGGCTAGCTTGGATTATTCCTTAAATTCTGATCATGCATTGAGGAGATACAGCTTTTGTCTTCTGTCAAGTCATCTGTGATTTAGTGATTTCATCAGACCCCTCCCTGGGTCTGAGGCTTTCCAGTCTGAGATGTTTCTCAGCCTTTGAAATTGGTCATATGTCCTCCAAGTTTCTTGAGCTTTCTTTCTTGCCTGAGACTATGCCTCTAAATTCTCCAACCAGCTTGAGAATTTCCTTTGTACTTTTTCTTTCTTTTTTTTTTTTCTCCTCTCATCTGTGACAGAAATCATGTCAAACTAAAGTTATGTTTTTCTTTTTCTAAAACAGTGGGCATCTAATCCCCTTTCATGGCTCATGTTTTATTACTGAGCCCAGTGGAAAAATAAACCACATTTGCTTTTTTTTTTTTTTTAACATCTTTATTGGGGTATAATTGCTTTACAATGCACATTTGCTTTTTAATGTTAAACAAAAACTTACAAGAGCAACAGAATATGAATGAGTTATCATCTTATTCATCATCCATCTAATTTTCTCATTTAGCTTCTCTATTGCTCCCCACAATCCCTTACCACTTCTATACATTAAAATTGTTATCAGCTATAAGATACAACCGCCAAATTTCAAAGTTTACTTATCACCTCTGTCTAACTCGAAGGCAGGTTTTCTGGTTGAGCAGCTTTCTCCCAAGTGGTGATTCAGGGTCTCAGCCTCCTCCTGTTTTGTGATTCTGCTGTCTTCAATGGGTGACTCTCAAGTTTGTCATGGGTGGCAGAGGGTCGGTCCTCTCCATTCTACACTGCCAGAAAGGGACAAAAGCATAGAGAGCATCTCATGCAGTTTTTATGGGCCAGGGTTGGATGTGGCTCACATCACTTCTGCCCATTTTCTGTGGGCCAAACTTGGTTCTGTGGCCACCCATAACTGCAAGGAAGGCTCTGTGCCCAAAAGGAAAAGGAAACACTGGTCACAATCACGGTGGTGCTTTTACTATATTGTTCTTAGCCTTAAGGCTTCCACCGAACACTTGTGCAACACAGGGTGGGGGAGCTGAACTTTCTCTTGAGTCTTTTTTAAGCCTTCAGGGTCAGCCTTTGCCTCTGGGTTCCTTGGGGGGAATATTATGATGAAAAAAAGTCAGTGTAATGTAAGCTTCACGGGAGTAAAACTCTTGTCTTCTTTATTCTCTATTGCATCCCTAGTACATAGCATAGTTCCTGGCATTGCATGAGTGCTCAATAAATACTTGTTGAATGGATTTTTATAAAATGAATTTGTAAGTTAGTTTTGTTTTGGCTAGGTGCCCTTGGTATGTATGCAGGCTACCAGCAGGTGGCAGTGTGGTTTGAAGTGTGCACTAGGAACAGGGAGGTAAAGAACTGCCTGGTGGCCCAGCTCCTGCTGGGCTTTTGGCACCAAGTCTGGCGTGAGAGCAGAGTGAGTGCAATAGAGTAGCAATTTTGGGGTGTTTACCATGTGCCAGGGCCATACAGAGAACTGTGATATATTGACCCAGTTAATCCTCCCACAGCCCTATGAAGTTGGATGGATTGAGATCCTGACTTTGCAGAAGGGGACACTGATTCATGGAGCAGTTAACTTACCGAAGCTCACATAGCTAGAAAAGGAGTCAGGATTTGAACCCAGGTGGCCTGACTTGGAGCTCACACCCTTAACTGCCACAGTGCCAAGAAGTAATTTCTGAAGTCTCAGGGAAATTACTCACCCTGGGGAGGAGGTGGTCACTGTGCA
The DNA here is from genome assembly GCF_000442215.2 of Lipotes vexillifer. Lineage (NCBI taxonomy): Eukaryota > Metazoa > Chordata > Mammalia > Artiodactyla > Lipotidae > Lipotes > Lipotes vexillifer. The sequence continues at coordinate 2,024,106 of NW_006779163.1, read as the reverse complement.
GGTCAAGAGAGCCTTCTTGGGCATGAAAGGCAAAGCGAGGGGCCAGGGAACACAGCAGGGCTGGGGGCCCCACCACAGTCAGGCCCATTCTTACAGGGGAGTGGTGAGACAGTGGGGGCTAGATGGAGAGCAGAGCCTCCAAGTAGGCTTGGCACCAGCTACTACAAGGAGTGCAGTGAATGCCAGGCAGGGGCAGACACACGGATGTGTGTGTGGAGAAGGCCACAAAGGACCAGAATTGGGAACACACCCTAAATTCTGAAGAGGGAATTTCAACCCTGTGAAAGAGCTGACTCATGGTTTCCACTACATCTGGCAGAACTCTGTGTTTTTGTGGAGACACTTGGGTAGCCCCTGAGGTTGATGGGGAGTGAAAGTGGGGAGGATCCTGAGCCCTCCTCTCAATATCAGCGGGTACATTGCTACACTTGCCTCTTATATATGTTGGGATTCTATGTAGGAGTTTGTTTGTTTTAAAGTCTCTACTTTGAAAACTGTTCAGCTAAATAGCCTGTAGAGTCCTTCTTTTGATGTCTGAAATGGAAATGGTATTGGAATCCCTGCTGACATAAAGGTGAAGTGTCTTCCGTGGGCCAATTGCAGAGTCCACTTAGGTGATTTAGGATGAAACCTTTGAACCTCCTCTTTTCGCTATCATTGCCATGCCCTGTCCCATACTCCTGTGATGGCCCAGCCAAGGGTAACCTGCACAGCAGCTCAGAAATCCTCTGGTTTGGACTGTGTAGTCTTGTTTCCATCCAGGCCTGAGCCCCACACAGGCCCAGCTCGAGAGCATGCCTGGCCCATTATCTAGAAGAAATGGCCTGAGCAGCAGCCTGCTGAGAGTGAGGAGGAAAAGGAGAAATAGTAGCATTGATTTATTTGGGACGGAAAGATCCATGGACTGGGGAAACAGGGAGATAGCGATCATAAAGCTGGCTCGGTTCTGCGACCTGCTGGGGCAGAGAGCATCACAGTGCGTGGTAGAGAAGGCAGACGAGGTGGACACGGGGAGAGCTGTCCCTTCCTCCCCATCACAGAACAATAAAGCTGCAAGTCAAGGATGAAATGGGAGGGCTCCGAGGCCCCAGGACCTCGGCTAATGGCAAGCCTGGCATCTACCTTCTGAAAGGCTGCCTGTGTTTGTATTGATGTGCTCGCTGTAGCCGTCCTGTGGGGGCTGTTTGACAACAAAGGCTTGGGGTGGCAGAGAGGCTGTCCTTCCATGTCAGCCCCAGCACTCAGCTGTCAGCTCAGCCGCTGCCAAGAGATCCACCTCACCTTCTTCTCCTATGGGGCTACTGGGGCCTCAAGGGTGAACTTGCCAGCAGGTGACTCCTGGGTGGCATCTGCTCTGGGATCAGGGTCTTCTTGGGACAGCTCTGGGACCCTGCAGGCCAAGTCGGTGGGGTTTGAGAGGTCAAATAAAGGATATCCCTCATAACCAGGTTTATTTGGGGACTCAGGGATCCCATAGCCCATTCCATAGCACACCAGTTCTGCAAATTGCTGCAAATCAGAGTGGGGTGAAGCGCTTTTATTTATTTTTTCTTATTCAAAGCTTGGAGAGGTTTTTTTATTGTACAAATTGAAGCATCTCCCCAGGTGGTGCTTTGTCTGAGGCTGAAGGACAAGCAGGGATTTATGAACTTTGTTTCCCTGACAGTTCAGAGGCTCTGTAGGCCTATGGGTGGCAGAAAAGAAGCACCCACTTGGAGGAGTATAAAATATTTTCCACTGGAAACCTTCTGCCTGTGTTTGAGCCACATTCAGTGACCTGGCTGAAGAGTTGATACCCACACCTGGGCTGCTTTTGTCCCATGGACTGGAGCCCTGGGAGCAACATAACTAAATTATCTGTGTGTGGGTACATGTGGGGAGTACAAGGTCATATGATCTAGCCTTGGTTCTAGATTACCATTGTGTGCTAGGGCACCATTGTTTCCCTTAATCTTAAAACCCTGGGGAGTCCTGGTCATCCTTCCCAGGAGTTGACTTATCATTTTCTACCCTGACTGGGGTCAAGGGAAACACCTGCAGCCTAAGGTTGGTGGTTAACAGCCACCAGAACACCTGGATTCCTAGCCCAGCTCTGGCCTGCTAGCTGTATACCCTTGGACATGTACCTTCACTGTGTTAGGCGTCAGTTTCCTTATCTGTCAGGAGTTAACGGTAATGGTACTTCACTGGATATTTTTCATTTGTCCCTCCAGATTAATTCTCCCCCCTCTCCATCTTTCCATGTGCCGAGGAGGTTGACTTATATGGGCTATATCAATGGGCTTACTTGTCCTGTGGTGTCCAAATGGGTTTGTCCAGTGAGATTTGTCATCAGGAAATTGGAGAAAGGGAAGAGAGTGAGATTGGGGAATTTATTCCCCTAGCTCCCTTCTTTCCGGGTCACTGTGAGTTGGTTTTATCCCCTTTCCTAGCTATCGTGACTCTCTTTAGGTGCTGGTACCCATCCCTCCCCTTACAAGTTCTTTCAGACCCAGGGGAGTGATGGCTCCCTGCTGTTGCTAGCTTTGGAGTACCACACCAGTGCCTGCTGGTTCCTGGGACACTGCCTGTACCTTTGTAAGTGATCCTTTATTAAGCTCTCCTCAATTACCTCATTTGAATATTCCATCTGTATCCTACCAGGATCCTATAGAAACCTTTTTCAAAGATAACTATTTCATAGAGTGGCTGTGATGACTAAATGAATTCATGCATATAAAAAGCTTAAAACAGTGGCTGGCACATAGGATGGGTTTGTTAAATGTTAGCTACTATATGACTCTTCATTCTTCTTATATTATTAATCCATCTCAGAGTAACAGAAGCACGTTGGATGATTTAGGTGCTTGATTTCATGACCATTTGGCAGTTCTGTCATGTTTCTGACAGTTACATGTTCTTTTCTCTCTGAAGTCTGGGTTGATGGGTGGGTCAGTATGTGTTACTCCTGAGTCCACCAGTCTCCTCACACCATGCTTGACTCTAGCCTCTCTGTATGGTTCTGTTGGGCCCTGTGTCATGGCTCACCCTACTCCCAAGGTCCAGAGAGTTGGGGAGCATAACCTGTTTGCAGTAATGTTTGTTCAGTCACACAAGACTGAAGGGTGTGATTATGCAAGCATGACCACAATCTAGTTTTAGAACACTGTAATCCCCCAAAGAGGTCCTTCATGCCTATTTGCAGTTACTCCCCACTTCCCCCACTCCCTAACCCCTGGCAACCACTGATCAATTTCCTGTAACTATAGATATTCCTTTTCTGGACATTTCATGTAAATGGAATCAGACAATATGTGGCCTTTTTTGTCTGTTTTCTTTCACTTAGCGTAGTGTTTTCACGGTTCATCCATGATATACCATGTTATCAGCACATCATTCCTTTTTATTATTGAATAATATTCCATAGTATGGATATACCACATTTTATGCATTCATCTCCTGACGAACATTTGGAATGTTTCCATTTTTTGTTATTATGAATAATGCTGCTATGAACATTTGCATGTATCACATGTTATTTATTTGTTGATAATCTGACTTGTCTCATTAGAACTTAAGCTCCATGAAAGCAAAGTTTGTTATGTATCTCGTATATGTATAATATCTCATATATATAATGTATCTACATATATAATTAGTATAAATATATATAATATATATTTTATACATATATATATATGACTAATTGCATTTGGCATTTGCTAGGTACTTTGATGAATGTTTTTTAAATGAAAGGATGAATAAACAGTGAAAGTAGAAATCAGCTTGGAAATCCAAATTTGTAGAGAATACTTCTCAAGGGTGACCTAGAAATGCTCCCTCAGCATCACTCAAGCGCTAGGGCCAGGGAATCTGCCTTTTAGCAAGCTTTCCAGTAGCTTCTGAGCACCCTGACATTGGAGAAGCCTGCCCATGGGTGGCGAAATGAGGTAAAGTCACTCATTTGTCCCTGCCCAAACATATCTCTCTTATAACTTTGTTTATGAGAGCAATGGAGTTGCCTTCCTCTCCCAGTTATGATCCCATGTGAGGCATCTCTGTCTGGGTCAGGTTGAGGTTGAAGCATTTTCCAAAAGTAATTCGAGTTTTCTTCTTTTACCCTGTGCACCGTCTCTCTCACAACTCATCTGTGAGGCACAGGTTTTCCTTTGTTATGGGGGATGCTGAATGCCTGAAGAGGCAAATAAAGCAGCTTGCAGTGGACTCAACAAAAGGAAAGCCCACAGCCATGGAGAGCCACAGGCCCACAGGGAGCCATAGAGCCTCCGGGAGGGTAAGCAACAGGTTGCGTGTGTGAGGACCAGCAGTCTGGATGAGCTGGAAGGGACCACTGGGTACCCCTGCAGAGGCATATTTCAGCATCCAGGCAGGCTTATAACTCGCCCTTGTTTTGTATTGAACCAGGCACACTGCTAACTTGCTTTTCAACTGTGCAGAGCTGTACACGACTGACTCTCTTTTCTGGGAGAAGTAGCTGCTGGTTTTTAGAGGAAAGGTTCACTCTTTACTTTGATCTGACTTCTAAAAGAATAAGGCATATTATTTTTTATAGCAAAGGAGACTTCTAAGAAGTTTGAGTATTTAAATTTGAAGTCTCCCCTCAGCGTGTGAAAGCAATATTACTGTCAGTTAGGTGTAACAGATAGTTAATGTAACAAGAGACAGAAAACCTGAAAAAGATCCATATCCAAATGAAAATGCATGTTTAAGCTAAACTGCTGCCTTTTTGCTACTTACTTTTTATTTGATAACGAGCATTAACTACATATGGGCACTGAGAGGCTCTGTGGGACAGATAAAGCATATGGCTACCTGATAATGCATGTAAATTCAACATAGGGCTTAGCCCTTTTCTTTCATTCAGGATCCTGAATGAGAAAGACAGGCATGCATCTAATGTATATTATACAAAGTAGAATAGATGCCTTTTCCCCCTTTATATCCTATATTGTGTATCCACCTCTATTAGCACTTATATCACACTGCAATGATTTACTTACTTAAAATCTATATACTATTTATTAGGTACTCTGTGCCAGGCACTGTGTTAAGCCCTTCATATAAAATACTTTGTGTGACATAGTCCTATGAGGTAGGAATTATCATTAGTCCTATTTTACAGATGAAGCAACTGAGGCTCAGAGAGAGGATGTCACTTGTTCAAGGTCATGCATTGAGCATATGGCAGAAGTTTGACTTGGGTCACCTATGCCTGACTCCAAGGCTGACTCGCTTAACTACTCACTTGATTCCAGCAGTTCTCTAGATGTGGTCCACAGAACCCTGGGGGGTTCGCTGAGACCTTTTCAGAGGGGGGTCCGTGAAGTCAAAACTTTTTTCATAATAATAAATTCATCATTTGTCTTTTGTTGATATTTATACAGGTGGAGTAAAAGCAGTGATGACTAAAACTTCAGACACCTTAGCACAAATCATAACAACGTTACCAAACTGCACTACAAATCATTGAATTCTTCCCTTCCAAGTATAATAAAAAATTGTTTAATATTTGATATTATGTAATAGAGTATCTCAACAGTAGGAAGAGCTGTATAACTCACTGATCAAATACTTTCCAAATTACCAAAGCATGATGTAACAAAATCATGCATGGGTAAAGATTCACTCAAAGTTTATTGCTGTGCTTTTTAAAGGAATTAAGAAATGTTTTTAAAATTTCTCAGTTTTAATTTCTAGAATGGCAAATATTGATAGATATAACCCTTAAAAAAAAAGCTCTTTGGGGTCTTCATTATTTTTTAAGATTGGAAAGGAGACTGGAGATCAAAATGTTTGAGCAGCACTGCTACAGGCAGCTGAGAGCCATGGGAGGTTCTTGAGCAGAAGAGTTATATTGATCATGTCTCTTAGAGTAACTCAGTTCTGTGCCCTTTTTCATCATGGAAGATGTCTCTGAAAATCTCCACCATTGACAGTCATTGGCATTTTTTTTTTTTTTTTTTTTTGCGGTACACGGGCCTCTCACTGCTGTGGCCTCTCCCGTTGCGGAGCACAGGCTCCGGACGCGCAGGCTCAGCGGCCACGGCTCACGGGCCCAGCCGCTCCACGGCATGTGGGATCTTCCTGGACAGGGGCACGAACCCGTGTTCCCTGCATCGGCAGGCGGACTCTCAACCATTGCGCCACCAGGGAAGCCCTATATTTTAAGCCAATGAACCGCATTGGCCAGGACCTGAAGCCCTGGGTCTGTGAGGGTTGCCCTATCGCCAGCCCTTGGAAACCAGTAGTCCTCTTTGTACACAGCATTACTTGTTTGCCCAAGAACTGCAGGGTCTGAATATAAGGTTCTCAAAAAGTTTGGCTCCAATCAGATAAAGCTAACACCCCTGTGGGGACTTCATTTTCTGCGTATGTACAGTCCATATCTATCCAGCAAATGAAGGATTATAATCACATGTATAGGTTCAGATTGGAAAGGTTAATTATGGGCAAGTCAACCTCATGGAAGGGAGAGGTCCATGCCAGTCAGATGCTCTGATGAGATAGGAAAAGAACATTCCCCCTCAAAAGAAAAATTTGAGGGGTTGGACTTGTCAAGAGTGACATACATCTAAAGTTTTCATTATTAAGTGCTTATTCTCTGCCAGATATTGTGCTAAGCTGTTTTCAATTATTATCTCTTTTAACCTCCTCAATAGTCCTGTGAGGTATTATTACTATCTCCATTTTATAGATGAGGAAACTAAGACCCAGACAGGTAAGTGGCTGAGACAGGCTTTGACTTTAGTGTTCGTTCCAGAGCTTCCAGTTCTTAACTCGTTTATTGCACTTTTCACTTTAAATGAAATGAGGAGGTTAATTGGCTGGATGGCAGATAGAAAACATTCTAAATATAAAAGAGATTAGGCAAAAGACATAGAGGCAGAAATGCGGACACTGTTGAAGGGACTGAAATGAAGTGTGTGGGGAGGAAGCAGCTGAGTTTGTTGTTGTTGCTGCTGATGTGTATGTGTGTTGAGTGCCTTACACTGTACAGAGAGATACTCACCTGAGGCTAAGTCCTGCTACTTGGCTCCTCTTCAAGACAGAGGGTCACTGTATGGAAACCAGATGAAGTCAGTGCATTGATTTTCATGTAGTCAAAAGGTTGGAGGCCAGGCAATGGGCTGGAAGACTCCAGGCACAATGCTGAGAAAGGGGTTGGACAGCACATTACAGCCTGGGAAACATCGACGGAAGACCATGGGCTATAGCTGAAGCGGAAGGGGACTTGAATAACTAGCTCTGCCCACCTGGGTCAGCATTGCTGTCTACCCCAGGGTCCTCATGTCTAAAATGGAGATGGTAATACCACCTCAAAGTCCTTTTGTGAGAGGTAAAGGAGGTGATGTGTAGCAAGTCACATTGCATAGTGACCAAAACACATCATGTACTCAAATCCTTCTTTTTTTCTCCCTTCCCCACATGGTGCCAGGTGCTGCCCTTGTCTCCACCATCCCTACTCTCTCCAGATTATATTTTTTTCTAGTCTTTTAAAGACACCATATATGGAATGTCTAGAGTATTGTTTGGGAAGCAGTTTGACTGGGCTTTTATTTTTTATTTTTACAAATCTGATGAAGGTTCGGTGGGGTATACATTTGGGAAGACGCCCCAAACTTGGCCTTGGAGGCTGCTTCTGGGGAGGCCAGCTCTCAGCTGCCTGCACCTTCTGGATTCCAAGCCCCAGGCTGGTGAAGTGCTGGCCTCCTAAGCTTGGGCTGTGGAGTCATCGCCTTGGTGCAGGCTAGGTTACAGAACAGCCAAGCTGGGACAGGCCAGATCCTTGCAGCCGAGGCTGGGGCACAGCCTGGTTCTCGGGGATCCCTCCACACTGTGCTGGGTTTTGTCTGTCAGCCGGCAGCGCTGGGTCTTGCTGGTACGAGTGGTGCCGGGGGACTTCTTAGTGGAGTCCTGGGCTCAGCGGGATGTTTCCTCTTGACCATTTTTGCAACTGTGTACATTGCAAAAAGGTCAAGCACTTACTAGCAGCATGGTTTTGGGCAAGACACATGACTCTCTTTGCCTCATTTACCTCAGTTGTGAAGCAACAGAACAATAGCATCTACCAGTAGAGTTGCTGTGAGGATTAAAGGGCATGAAACATGTAGGGGGTAGAGCACAAAGCCTGACACTTTGTAAAAGCTCAATAATTATTCCTTATCATTATTGTGGTTATTGTTTGATAAGCATTCTTGTAGGAACTTTCTAAGTGCCACGTTATTGAGTCTTCACAACAGCTTGGTGGGACAGGCACTATTATGCTTACTTCAGAGACGAGAAAACTGGGCTTAGGAAATAGGGAATCATGATGCAGATATAGACCTTCAGAGCTTTCTCTTTTCTCTGTCCACCACCCCACACTGTGGACCTCCTCTTTTGTTTTAACCAGTGCTGTTTATGATTTAATAATTGGCTGTGGACTGAGTGACTTCTGAGTCCAGAGTAGGACTTCTTTTTATTTTCCCATTAATAACTCACCTCACAACACTGAAGACCCAACAAGATCTTATATATGAAAGGACAGTACAAAACTTGGAAGCACTCTAAAAAATATTTGTTTTTTGTTTATGTAGGCCCCCATCATGTTCCAGAAAGGGATTTGAGGTAGCCTATTAGTTGTCATTAGAGTGATGATGATTAATGATTATAATAACAAGACAGGCATAATTGGTTCAAATTGTGCCTTTTGAAATGGCCTCAATGGAGGCCAAGTGGTGGGGAGGGAGAAGGCAGCCTCTGCCTCAGGGAGCTGAAAAGATGGCCCTAATTGGTTAAAAGCAGCTTTGCTAATTGCTCTGGCAAGGGCCTGAGGGAAAGCTTTGGTGTGATTATACATGAACGGGGTCCCTCAAAGCCCTGTGATTCTGGGCTAGATCTGTTCCTCAAAACACAAACAGAAAAGAGAACAGATGTTCAGCCACTTGACAGAAATTTAATAAGACACTTAGAAAAATTACCATGTTCACTTTGCCCCTCCTGACCTCTTGGATGGAAGCTGGAGGAAAGCCTGTTTCAGAGGCTGATGTAAGCTGGAACTGAAAGGGGCATGTGCTAGAGTGTTCCACTTATCTGAGATCCTACTGTTTTGCAACCCATGCGCCCCGCCTCCCCCCAGGGTTCTTGGTGGTGCGAGGAGGAGAGGTAACAGGAGAAGGGAGAGGCTTGATGATGAACAGCATATATGCTTTAAATTCCGGTTGAGGGTAAGTAGGCTGCGATTGTTACTGAAATATTCTATTTGGAGAGTGAAGGAATAACGTGAAGCCAAATTACATCTCAACACGGTCAATCTCGATGGCATGAGCTGGAGCACTCAGGAGGGAGAGGAGCCCAAATATAAGATTTTTCTGAAAAGAAATACCCCCCCGCCCTCCCTTGTAAACGATGTTAATCATAGCACAGAGACTGGCAACTAGAGTATATCAGCGGACTCTGCTCTAGTCAGGGGGAGGCTTGGGAAGTCTTGTCAGTGGCCACTGGTAGCTGTAGGGGGTCAGAGAGTGACCACCCGGGTTCAAAGCTGACTTAAGAATTCACTGGTTATGTACTCATGCAGGTAAGTCACGTAACCACCCTAAGCCTCAATTTCCTAAGTTCAGTCATACCTCATAGGGTTACTGTGAGAATTAAATGGCACAAAGCACGTTTATTTGTTTCTTAGGGATGCTGTAACAAATCAGCATAAATTTGGTGGCTTAAAACAACAGAAATTTATTCACTCACAGTTCTAAAGGACAGAAATCAAGTTGTTGGTGGGGCTGACCTCCCTCTTGATGTTCTAGGGGGAATACTTTTTTTTTTTTACACATCTTTTTTGGAGTATAATTGCTTTACAATGGTGTGTTAGTTTCTGCTTTATAACAAAGTGAATCAGTTATACATATACATATGTTCCCATATGTCTTCCCTCTTGCGTCTCCCTCCCTCCCACCCCTCCAGGCGGTCACAAAGCACAGAGCTGATCTCCCTGTGCTATGCGGCTCCTTCTAGGGGGAATACTTACTTGTCTATTCCTAGCTTCTGGTGGCTCCTAGCAAACCTGGGTGTGTTCCTTGGCTTGTGGCTGCATCTCTCCAATCTCTGTCTCTGTCTTCATGGAGAAGAAAAGAGTTTTCTTCTCTTTGTGACTCTGTGTCTTCTCCTTCTCTTATGCAATGATTTCATCTCAAGATCCTTAACTTAGTTACACCTGCAAAGACCCTATTTCCAAGTTAGGTCACATTCTGTCCTCCTGGGTAGGCTTGAATATTTAGGGGACACTATTCAAACCAGTACTGCAGGTAAGGAGATTAGAATGCCTCTTAGCACACAGAAAGCTCTAGATAAATGTTAGCAACTATGCTTGCTTCCACTACTACTGCTGCTGTTGTTATGACCGTGGAGGTACTGGGTCCTAGTTGCTCAGGCCCACCTGATACGCGACTATTTGTTAACTATATTTATCTGTATAAGTCACAGCATACTTAAGGGTTAATAAGGGTGGTCTAGGATGCAGGGGTGTTGATATTAAATATATAAGCATAGCATATTCACAACTATAAAATTTTTAGATCACTGATATTGGGTGTTTAAGTTTTTTTGATGCCAGGGTTTCTTTCTTAGTCATCTTCCCCAACACTGAGCCCAGAAGAAAGGGAACTGGTGTTGGACTCAGAGAGCCCCAAGTTTAAACACTGAATCTGCTCAAACTTCCAGGATCTCTTGTTTCCTTTTCTGTAAAGTGGAGCTGATGATTGATTTCTCCCTTCCTCACAGGGTTTCTGTGGATGTGGAGAAAACAAGGGGAGCAACTGCAGAGCCCAAGGCATAGGGATAGAAAGTTAGAGAAGGTCTTGGATCACGTACCAAACTAACCAATGAGTGATACCAAATTCAACCAGGCAAAGACATGGGCAGAGTCCACAAGGAATCCAAGATGAAGGTGGGCAGGGGAACTTAAATGTTTCTGACAAACACGTGGGATGGTGACCAGTGGTTCACAGTGGTCTGGGCTAATTCATGCAAGTTCATACAGATCTGTGAGTCTTCCGTGGGCCAGATACTGTTCTAAGTGTGGGAAATCCATAGTGGAGAGCCAAAACTCCAGGCTTTACTATCCTGGAGCTTACAGTTGAGAGGGAGAGGCAGATGTTCTTTAAAACTGGAGCTATAAAAACAAATTGTGTTCATTGCTGGGAAAGAATAGCATAGGGAGTAGCTTTGAGACACCAGCTATAATATGGGCTCTGAGCTAATCTGGAGGAGGGGAGGTCAAGGAAGGGTTGTCCTAAAGAAGGGACATTTGAATGGAGAGGTAAAAGAGGAGAAGGAGTTGGCCAGATGAGATGGAGTGGAGTGGAGGGAGTTGGGCAGGAGCACATGGCCTGAGAGTGAAGCAAGTGCCAGCGTCTTTGAGCCCTGCTGTTCCTACATACCTATGGTAGGAGGGGTTTGCCTTCTCTCCAGGCCCCGTAAAGATAGCCAATCTGTCTGCTCCATTTCTCAGATTTGGCAGTGAGGGTCCACAGACATGTGTAGCTTGGCCCACAGAGTGTTTTGATTTTGGGGGGGAAGAGTTGCCACCATTAAAGTCTGGGAAAAGTCACATACAATTTTGGAGTTATAACTTCTCTTGCAAAATCAGAAACTCTGGCAATGCTGGCCTTCATCTGCTCAAGATGACCCCCAAGCGGAGATGTGTAGCAGCTTTCAGGTGCAAAATACAGAGATTCAACAGGCCCCTTCTTTCTGTATACTTCCTGCCTGGCCCTTACAAGCATTTGAGTTTGAAACCCCTGATCTCTGCCCTACCAAGGATGGTCAGATAGGAGAGAACAGACCTCTTTGGTTCTTTGGAGAAGACTGTTTCAAATTAAAGTCCTGACACGCAATTAGGAAGACTTTTTACATTTCTCCCCCAGGAAGGACAAATCTATCTCTCCATGGAATGATTCTCTTCAAATACGGCAGACCTGGGTGCCCTGTAAGCAGATTTCTTTTATTCTTCCTTCTTCTCCTTTCCATATTTAAAAAAAATAGCAATGAAACTCTTTGGGCAAAGAATATCTTATGTAAAAACCCAGCGCAAGTTACAGATCAAAGTGAGTTTGCTCAGATGGAATCTGGTGTGTCCACCCTGGAACACTGGCTACTTGACTTTTTCCTCTTCTTTTCCCCAAGGTAGCTCTGGGGCATCTCTAGGGGAACCCAGGGTTCCTCAGAATACAGTTGAGAACCCCTGCCTAGAGTGTTGAGGGAGAGGCTGCTGCCAGTTGGAGAAACATTGTATAGAGCTAAAAACTATATATATATATAAAACAAGGCACTGTTGGTTCCTCACATTTGTAATTTGGGGGCCAGCCTGAAATTGGATGACATGCAGTAGGCAAATCTAGATTTCTACCCTCCTGTTTCCCCATCCCTGGCCACTGGCATAGCCAGTGACAGGTAGCCCAAGTAGTAGCCAGCAAGCATTAGAGTCACCCCTGCAAGTGTACAAGGTCTGTTTGTCCTGTGACTTAGAGTGGAGCTGAACTCTACTCAGGAGGTGTGACTTCCTGTGGCACGCAGCCTGGAAAAGCAGTTGCTGTCCTGCAGAAGCTTTAGAGTGGAGGCCGGCTCTCCTTAACCTGGTAGGTGCTGGTACACAGAACTCTGGGGCTGAGGCCTTGACCACGCTCTATAGGAAATGCCCAGAATATTCCCAGCAACCAGCGGGAGGTTTCTGAGCTTCATCAGCCTAGCCTAGCAGCTGTACTGTCACATTATTATAGATGCTTGTCATTGGAGCATCACTGTCTGCAACCTTGACATGCATGCACTGTTTCAGATTCATTTTTCAAAATTGCTTTGAAAGCCCAGGACCTGTCCCATCCATTAGTGGAACTCCTCTGTGACAGGTGCTGGGGGTGATGGAGGTGTCAGAGAACTCCCCGTGCTCTGCTAATTCATGGGAGACACATTTGAAAAGACATAAGCTGGCTGGAGCAAAGCCTTCATAGCGGTATGCAGGTAGTTTCCTCCCTCTCAGAGGAAGGCATCCTGCTTCTATAGGGCTGCATGACCCCTACCTGAAAAAACAGCTTCCTGGCAACTGAGCTTTCATACACCCCTGAGGACTAGACTCTTCACAACTGATAGCATCACCTGTCTAAACTGTATGCCCTTAGGAAGCTTCTAAGACTCTGTAGGTTTCCATTTCCTCATCCCTGTAAAGAAATAATAATATCCACCTCCCAACCTCATCTATATAGTAGAAATCATATTACCCATCTTGCAATCTCATCTGGTTAGTAGAAATTATAATACCCACCTCTCAATATCAGTTGTATAATAGAAATAATAATGCCCCTCTTGAAATTTTGTTGTGTGAATTAGAAATAACTTACCTAAAATGCCGAGCAGTACATTTAGTACATTTAATACCTAATAGGCAGAGGAATTCTTAGCTTTCTAGAGGCCTGAGCTAATTCACTTGTTCAGCCTCCAGGTATGTTTAAAAAATAAAGAAATCCCAAAATTGTAACAAAAATTGCACATTTTAAATGTTTACTTTGGCTAGATGAGGCTTTTAACAAACACAAGAATAGAAGGACTGTGTAAATAGTCTCATTAAGGGGTGACCTCAAAAGTCTAAATCCATGCTGTTGAAGAGATGGCGTCTGGGCCAAATGCTCCACCCCCAACCATGCCCATTATGGGCCCTAAATAAGCCCTTAGTATTGGGTTGACCAAAAACTTCGTTCGGATTTTTCCGTAACATTAAAAACCCGATGCTGAGTTTTCTCAGCATTAAAACACTTTGTGAAAGGCCTGTGAGCTGTGTTGGCGGAAGCTGGGACGGAGCTGGCTTCAACTGTGGGCAGCTGCTGAGAAGTGCTGTGGCCTGAGTGGGTCCCATTTCCGTGGCTTTGGACTTTTTGTGCTGAATGATACAGCTTGACCCACAGACCAGATTCAGTGTGTACTCTGGAGGATGTGATGATTTTAGGTAAGGCAATCCCTGCCCGGTTACAAAAAGCCCCAGGCTGAATGGGGTCAGACTGGGATTCTTTCAGACTGGATTTCATCCCACAGGACTCCAGGTGATAGTCCTGTCAAAACAACTTTGTCCTCACTCAGACCAGAAATCCCATACTTTGGCTATTGGTGAATGGGTGTGTGACTTACTGGGGAGAAGGGACTTAGCCTTCTAGGATTTTTCTGAGATGGAATTTCCAGGTCTTCAAATGTTAACCCTAGGTAAAAGTTGGTGCCTTATTACTGACCTACGAGAGCATAAAAGTACCTACTTCTGATGCAACGACGGGAAACTCTCCTGGCCTGGCTGAGGAAGACAGGCGTTCCAAAGATGACTGAGACACCTTGACTTGCAAGTTCTCAGACCTACTAAAATTTGATTATCAACCCACATCACATGAGTCCCTGACCATACTTCTGAACTAAAAGTAGGAATCATAGTGTGGCCTGTAATTGAATGCCCGTGAGAACAGCAGTGATGGGGTATTTTAAATTGGGGGCCTTCTGAGAAAATCCAGGACCCATGACCATAACATGTAGAAATGAGTGTTCGGAGCCTATTTGAGACCTGAGCTACCAGCAAAGATCATGCTTTTTAGGAGTTAATTTTGGGGCCACTCAGTCCTTTGTAATCACTCCTTGGACATGTTGAGAATTTGCTGTTCTAATCAGAGGGCACTTACTACAAAGTTAATCTGAGATTATATTTAGTGATATGCTTTATTATGGTTGTAGCAAGTGGTAATTAGGAATAAAATGGGAAACAATTCCCATAAAATATTGTGATTAGCATTGATTATGCATACAATCCAAGTTTTTCCACTCCTACCTTGTTGCTTCTTCCTTCTCACTAATTAGCATTAATTGTGTCTCCCCCGCGTGCTCTGAAGCACAGATCCTGGTTCTAATTCCATGCGCAGACTCCCTTGCCCCATCCCTCTCTACTCTGGATTGAGGATTGATAGAACACTGCTTTCGGTGCCCATTTGGCCAGATTGCCTCCTTGGTCTCCTACTTCTGGAACCCTTAAATTTCTCCTTTCTGCCCCTCACCTGCCCTTCATCCGGTGCCAGGTGAAGTGTGGGGGAGGCAGCTCGTGACCCCGGTGTTGGTCAGGAGTGACAGGTGTCCTGAGGCCGGGGCTGTGGGGGCAGGGGAGGCTGGATTAGGGGAAGAAGAGCTAGAGTCAGCATCTTGGTGCTGTCTGCAGAAGATATGGGGGGGTGCTGGCTCTCCACCATGTCACCAGTGTCCCGGCCAGTCAGGGATGCAGCATCCGCCAAGAGGTCAAAAGAATAGTCTCGCCTCCCTCTGTCTGCAGAACTCTCCACTTCTTATTTCTGACAGACTGAATTCCTAGCTAGAGACAGAATGAAATCATTGCATACTAAGGGAGCTGGGGCTACAAGAGCAAAAAATGAGGTAGTCCACACACTGATGAGAAGAGTTTCAGGTTCCAGGCTAATTGGCACATCAGATTTTTGTGCTTTTGAGTCAAGGTAGGGGCTAGAGAGCATAGGAACTCTGAGTGTCTAAGGGGGTACAGAAGAGTGCTGAGTGGAGGAGTGACCCAGAGGGGAGAGGCCTGGAAGTAATGAAGACAGAACTCTGAAGTCTGCGGACTATATCATGAGAGAATTCTGGTGTGCTGTCGTTTGCCTTGTCCAGCTTGACCACTGGGGAACTATAGCTGAGATGAGGCCCCTGGGCCGCTGGCGAGGCTCTCCAAGGCTACATTGCTTTCCTGGGAGTTCAAGTCAGAGCAGCTCTAACCCCTTCATCTGGCATGCGTAGTGAAAAGTTTTGGTTGGGGTGAGAAGGGAGGAGGTATGAGTCCTCCACCCCAGGAGTCCCCCACCCTCACTGGAACACTGTTCCACTCTACCCCTTAAATCTGTCTTCCACTTGAGCTCTGAAAATGCAAATGAGATCACACCATGCCCAGCTAAGAACCTTCCAAAGGTTTTCCAGTGCTAATAGAATCAAGTTCCTAATTTCAAAGCCCTATATGATCTGGTTCTTGCCTCTCTTTTGATGTCATCTCCTACCCCTCACTTCATTCTTTCATCCATCTGTCCTTCCTTCCTTCCATGCATGCTTCTATCCATCCATCCATCCATCCATCCATCCACCCACCTATGCATTCATCTGTTCTGACTCAGACACAGTTGCTTTCTTACTATTCCTTAAGTGCCTTTTATTTATTCCTTCTCTGCACTTGCTCTTCCTTCTGCCCAGAACACCCTCTTTCCCGCAATACCCACATGGTTCACTTGTTCACTTCCTTTATTTCGGTATCTGTTCTAATGTCATTTCTCCAAGAGAACTTTCCTTCACCATCCAGGGTTGTGACTGGAAGGAGGATGGCTGGGACTTCTGAAGCGTGGTCTTCTGTTTTTGATCTGAGTGCTTGTAGCATTTTTGTGTTCAGCATGTTAATATTCAGTCAGCCATAAACTTTGACTTGTGTACCTTCTCTTTGTGCATGTTATACTTCAACAGAAACTTGAAAATAAATACCCACATCCCCATCTCACGGTACTTCTTACTTTGTTGTATTTTTCTTCATGGCCCTTTATCACTGCCTCACATTGTCTTATATCCTTATTTGCATTGTCTGTCATCCCAACGCCACATGCAAATTTTATGAGACCAGGGACTTGGTCCAGTTTCCTGCTTTATACCTAGTGCTTAGCACAGCGCCTGGCATGTAGGAGGAGATAAATCATTGTTGAGTGAATATATGAGTAAATGGTTGGATACTTTAAGCAACTAGAAGGTGTAACACAAACTGGGGAGTGGGATATCTAATTCATCTGGTGCTTTAAGTTGTAAGGGTCTCAGACTGGACTCAGCTTCCACTAGATTTCCTCTTTCCTCTTGTAAACTGCTCTCTTGACTCTGTGACTTAGAGCTTGGTTTCTTTCCTCCAGTTGCCTCTCAACACACTGGTCTCAGACAGGAACCTCATCACCATGGACCCAGCTTAGAGCGTCCATGGGGTACTGAGTCATTTGCCAAATAACAAAATGTCTTAGAAAGGACTTGGGCCACAGTCATTCCCACCCAAACTCTTCTTCATCTGCACTGAGCATGGTGGTAAGAACACGAGCTTTGAGGTCCAGAGACCTGGGTTTGAATTTTATCTCTACCTTGTTCTAACCATGTGATCTTAGACAATTTACTTAGCCAGCTGAGGCTCAGTTCCTCATCCAGATAATGATGCCCCCTGGGATTGTTCTGAGGATTAGGTGAGGTGTTGTTCATCAAGCCCTTGGCACAGTTCCTGACATTCCAGGCATTGTTATGAATGCATGACATTCTTAAGCATTCAATCGCTGTAGCTCCAACAGTGTTTCTATTGATTGCTATTTTTTTTAAACATCTTTATTGGAGTATAGTTGCTTTACAATGTTGTGTTAGTTTCTGCTGTATAACAAAGTGAATCAGATATATGTATACATATATCCTCATATCCCCTCGCTCTTGCGTCTCCCTCCCACCCTCCCTGTCTGTATCCTTCCTGTGATGTTATGATGCTGCATTTCTTTTTACTTCATACCTTTAGATCTCACCACTGAGCCCAGAACCTTGCCTCTGTCTTCACATGAAGTGTGATATTTTGAGAAATGAACTTTTGATTTATTTTTTGGTATCTTAAACAAGAGAGTGTATGTGAAGAGACTTGGAAAGCCATAAAGTGCTGTTTAGATGTACTTGTGCTTTCAACGACTCCCGTTTACTCCTTAGCCTCTTTTGGAGTCAGCATGAAAGAGCAGGACTCCTGTGGACCTTGGTTGGAGTGACAATGAGCCATCACTTAACTTCTTGAAGGCTCAGTTTCCTCATTTGGGGAATAGGGATAATAACAGGGTCCACTTTCAGAGTGATGTTGGGTGTCCCTGAAGGTGATAGCTATATCACTTGCAAGAAACATGGCAGAAGTTTTAAGTGCTCCCTACTTCCTCTGCCCACCATGCCCTTCTTTTCCATCTCACATGTGGTTTTGTTAAATCTTAGAAGAGCTTTTTATTCATCTAATCTAAACTTTTTGCAAATTACTTTTTACTAGCCATAAATTATTAAAATTTTTTTTTTTTTTTTTTTTTTTGGCCTCTCCCACTGGCCCTCTTATCAGCATTTATCCTGAGGACCATGGAGGAGGCCTAGTGGGATGGACAATTCCCTGCAAAGATTATGCACTGAAATGTGAGCTGCACCGCAGATACATTCTCCTGTTACTTGCTTCCCTTCAACTGTGGTTTTTCCACACACATTATATTGGGTCATTATAATCATAACCGCTGATTGATTTTAAACCATGGGTCTTCCATTGCTAAGAAAACATCCAGTAAGTGCTGGTTGACTGATGGCCCAGTTAGAAAAATTCATGTGTCTGGAAAGCAAGAGGAAAAGGGTATGCTGTGTTTGGTTTTGATTTTATATCTTTAGTTGTCTAGAGAAATGGATTTTTTATACTCCTTCATATATCTTGATGGAATTGACTCTCCTCTTTTATAGTCAGTGGACCTTTGCAAATTTTGTGATCAAACTGTGGTCCCAGACTGGCAGGATGAGCAGCAACTGGGAGCTTGTCAGAAATGCAGAATCTTAGGTCCCAGTCCAGGCCTACTGAATCAAGAATCAGAATCTGCTTCACCATCTCCACCCCATGATTGCTCTGCATAGGAAAGATGGAGAAGCACTGTTTTACAGGACTGGGATCCTGTCAGGACCCAGCAGGATCTGGGCCCATTATCAACCTTGTAAGACAGTGGGGAGCTCTGGGCTCCGGGGTGACATGCTAAGGAGAAATGACACAGTGCTTTAGAAGACCATCCGCTGAGGGGTCCAATAGGCTTCCAGGTCTGTGGACGCTCCACCTGTTTGCCTGGTGCCAGATGCCTTTGGCCTGACCTCATTTTCCCTTCCCTGTAGGACTGTGGTCCCACTGGGTACCAATCACTGTGGCTGCAATCATTGTTATCTTTTCCGACGCCCCAAGAGTCTCCTTAAGAGCTTACTGACTGATTCAGTTAGAGAAATCCAAGTATTGAGAAAGGAGGCTCAAATTAGTTTGTTTTTGCCTTGCTTATCTGCCCAGAGAAAGCATCCCTGCTCTTTCAAATGTCTGATAAATGGACTTGATTATCCTCTTCAAGCAAACACGTGGTCGAGCGCTGGGAGCTGTAGATTGTTGGAAAGTCTATGGGCTGCCAGCAAATCCTTCTCTTTGCTGCTTTCTTTTCCATCCTGATGACAGAAAGTTTTCTGAGACACAAAACCCTGGTGCAGGTTTCTCTTCTCTGCACCCCACAAAGAGCTGGAGTGTCTGAGAAGGATTGGGGACCAACAGAGATACCCTTTGGTGTCAGTTCAATACTAACAGTGTTGTTGGTTAGTCAAGTTGATTTTTCCTATTCATTCAACATTTGCTTATTCAGCAGATAGATATTAAACTCACAGCATAGTGCTTCCCAGCGCATGCTCTGGGGCCATACTTCCTGGGTTTGCATCCTGGCTTGCCACTTAGCAGCTTTGAGGCCTCTGACAAGTTTTTTAACCTCCCTGTGCCTCAGTTCCCTCACTGATAAAACAGGGATAATGAAAAGATCCATCTCATAGGATTGTTGTGAAGATTGAGTTAATATTTCTATATGTTAACTGAGAGTCATTCTTGGCACCTGGTGGGCACAGTTTAAGTTTGCTGTTGTGTTAATACTGTAGGTCAGGCACATTGCTAGCCAGCAAACATAGGTGCAGGGAATGAGGCTGGTAAGGACCTTGCCTTTACAGAGTGCACCTTCCCTGGGGAGATGGGAAGTGTACCAGTTCTCACCAGTATGACATTGAATTTCCCCAGGGAGAAGTGCAGGGAGAGAGACATACAGGGTGCAGTAAGAGTGGGATTCAGGTGAATGTGGCCCACTTGGGGCATGTCCTAGAAGGTGTCCCTAGGAGCTGACATATGTTTTGGGCTTCCAGTGTGGCTGGTACAGATAGCTGGGGGGTGGGAGGGTAGGGCAGGGGTGGGGAAGGCACAGAACTGAGAAACTGGGGAGGGCCTCAAACAGAAATTCTTCCTTAGGGATTCTCAAGCTTTAATGAACTTCAGAATTTCTCAGAGATGCTGCTTAAAGATGCAGATTCCTGGGACCACCTCCAGAAGTTCTGATTCAGATGATCTCTGGTGGACTCTTCACTTTCACAAGAATCTTGGTGTGGTTAACATAGTGGATTCATAGAAGATAGTGTCGACAGCACAGCTAGGCCATGTTGAAGATGTCCGTTTTTATCTTAATCTTGAGACAACTGGGGAACTATTCAGAAGTTTTTTATGATATAATTGTGGTATAGTTTACATACAGTTGAATTCGCATTTTTAGGTTCTATGTGTTTTAGCAAAATATACAGTTACATGAACATCAGCCTATAACAATCAATATATAAAATATTTCTTTCATCCCAGAAGTTGTCTCTTGCCCTTTTTGTCGTCAAGCCCTTCTTCCTCTCCCTGCCCCTGGCAACCACTGATCTGTTTTCCTCCATAGACTTTGTCCTTCTCTGAGTGCCATTTAAATGGAATCATACAGGACACAGCCCTTTGTGTCTGACTTCTTTCGCTTAGCATGATGCTTTTGCGATCAATCCATGTTATTGCATGCGTCAGTAGTTTATTCCTTTTTCTTTATGAATAATATTAAATTGAATGTGTGTACCACAGTTTGCTTATCCATTTAACAGTTGATGGACATTCAACTTATTCCCAGTTTTTGGAGATTGCGAATAAAACTGATAAAAAACATTCTCGTATAGGTATTTGTGTAGACATGTTTTTATTTCTCTTGAGTAAATACCTAACAAAGGAATTGTTACATTGTATGGGAAGTGAAGTTTAATTTTTAAGAAACTGCCAAACTGTCTTCCAAATTGGCTGCACCACTTCTCATTCCCACCAGCAATGAATAAGAGATGCCATTGGTCTATATGTTTACCAGCACTTGGTATCATCAGTTTTTTTTTTTTTTTAAACTTTAGCCATTTATTATGGCTTGAATTTGCAGTTCCCTAATTGCTAATGACGTTGAGCATTTTTTCATGTATTTATTTACCATGCATTCACAGCTCTTCTTTGGTAAAGTGTCTATTCATATATTTTGACTATTTTTTAAAAACTGGATTTTTTTTGTTTTATTCCTATTGAGTTTTGAGAGTTCTTTATGTATTCTAGCTACAAGTACTTTATCAGCAATGTGTTTTGCAAATATTGTCTACTGTTCTATGTCTTGTCTTTTCATTTTCTTTCTTCTTTTTTTTTAAATAAATATATTTATTTTTGGCTGCGTTGGGCCTTCATTGCTGTGCGTGGGGTTTCTCTAGTTGTGGCGAGCGGAGGCTACTCTTCGTTGTGGTGCGTGGGCTTCTCATTGTGGTGACTTCTCTTTGTTGCAGAGCACGGGCTCTAGGTGTGCGGGCTTCAGTAGTTGTGGCTCACAGGCTCTAGAGTGTAGGCTTACTAGTTGTGGCTCGTGGGCTTAGTTGCTCCGCGGCATGTGGGATCTTCCCGGACCAGGGATCAAAACCATGACCCCTGCATTGGCAGGCGGATTCTTAACCACTGCACCACCACGGAAGTCCTCATTTTCTTAATAGTGTCTTTCAGAGAGCAGAAGTTTTAAATTTTATGAAGTCCAATTTATCAATTTTTTCTTTTATAGTTCATAGTTTTGTGTTTTATCTAAGAAATGATTGTCTAACCCAAGCTTGTGAAAACTTTTTCTTATGTGTTTTATGGTTTTAAGTTTTAAATTTAGGTCAATGATCCATTTAAATTTACATCTGTGACCTAGTCTTGAAATGTGGTATAGGTCAAGATTTTTACTACTGTACCTTTATTTAAAAAATTAATTGACCACATATGGTTGGGCCTATTTTGAGAATTCTGTTTTATTAATCCGAATGTCTATCCTTTCACCATTACCATACTGCAGGGGTTGGCAAACTATGGCCTCTTGGCCAAATTTATACTTCTGCCTGTTTTTGTAAATAAAGTTTTATTAGAACACAGTCATACCCATTTATTTATGTATCATCTATGGCTGTTCTTGTGTTCTGGTTCTGTCTATCATCTGTGTAATGGCAGTCAGTTTATATAATTTCCATGGATCTGTTTCCCCATCTGTAAAATGTAAAAATTCTTTACCTATATTTTGCCCTGTCCACCTAATAGGATTTTTCATATAAATCCTATATAAATATCCTACATTCATATAAAATATATGAAATGTATCTATATATTATGAAATGATATGAAGTCATGAAGGGCTATGACTATAAATGGCTGTAAAATCTAGAGAATTGCTATTCTGATGATGGCAGGTTACAGGGTTGATGGGGAGACATCCTCAGCTCTGAGAAAGGCAGCACCCTGAGGGCTGATGGTCTAAGAGAGGAGCCTGGTGGCTTTCAATATCCCCTTTCCAAAATCACAATCTTATATTTTCCAACCCCTTGCTTAACACCCTTCATGGCTTCCCTTTCTTCTCAGGATAACTCTCACCTCTCTCTATATCTTCACCTCACCTCTCCTCACTCCCCTTCTCACCCTCTGTGCTTCAGCCATGAGAGCTTCTTTCCTTAAATGTGCTAAATGCTCCCTCTCGTCTCAGGCTGGGCATGTGCTGTTGCTTCTGCCTGAAATATGCTCCTCCACCCCCTGAGTATCATTAAATCCCACTTACCTTTCAGATCTCAGCTCCACCAGAAAATCCTCCCTCTTCCCCTACACCTACGTCAGTCACCCTTTTATGAGTTCCTATACAATCTGTGCAAATACATTCTGTTTAATACCATCCTTGCGCAGCACTGTTAATTGCTATTTGTCTCTGAAATATATTCTAAAGCCATATATAAATTATAAAATATTTCAGTATGAAAAATCCATTACACTCTACTCTGTGTGTGTGCTTCTTCTTCATCGTGTCCTGCATGCTAACGTCTCTCAGTCACTGAGAGCTGGGGACTCGGCTGACTGTGCTGTACACCTTGATCAA
The DNA here is from genome assembly GCF_000442215.2 of Lipotes vexillifer. Taxonomy (NCBI): domain Eukaryota; kingdom Metazoa; phylum Chordata; class Mammalia; order Artiodactyla; family Lipotidae; genus Lipotes; species Lipotes vexillifer. The sequence goes on along the minus strand of NW_006779163.1, from coordinate 2,001,052 downwards.
TAAATGTCATTGTACACCTTGGGAATGTTCTCCTCCCATGAGCACCTACAGCATGATCCTGAAGTGAGTGTGTTTGGCAATATGTGTTGTTTCCTCTGCAAGAGCCTTTCTTCCTGCCACGTATGCTTTGCGTCCTGGAGAACAGTTCTGACTCTAGTAACTGGGGACAGGTTTGCAGGTGATGTTACTACCCCAGAGAACTCTCTGGGATCTGCCCCAGAGAACCCAAGGAAGAGTATCACATTGGAGGCTATTACACCCTTTTGACAATGACTGGAGTTCACAGCAGGGCAAATTCAGGGCAGAAAACAGCAGGTGTTGTGGGAAGGTTGGCCTCTGACATCATGACAGCGCTATAAACACTTGGGAGGATTGTCTAACTGATAGCTTGAGACCAGCCACTGGAAGAAATTATGGATGGGTGGCAAGTCATGATGTAGGGAATTTGAGGACCTCTTACAATGTACAGTTCCAGGCCACAAACCCAAATGAACTCAATACGGTGTTGTAGTTACCACTAATTACCACTGTCATTCCAGGAATATGTTCCCCCATGCTAAGTGGATACAAGTGTGTGTCTATAATGGCATCAAGTGCACGGCAAATAATTGATTCTTTGTTTATTCTTCTCTCTCTCCCTCTCCCTCCCACAGATTATAAACTCTGTGAGGGCAGATCTCTTGTCTATCTTATTCACCACTGTAGTGAATGCTGTGGTCTACCACCCATTTTCCCCTTCAGGAATTAAGCATTCATTTCCTGGCTGCCGGATGTGTTGCCCACTGATGGCTCACAGTTGGGTTCTTCCCTGGGCTTTGCCCTGCCTATATAGGGAATTGCCTTGTCCAAGATTATGCCTCCTCTCTGTGACCAGCCAACTTCCAATGAGTCATAGATGGTGGTGTGTGTGTGTGGGGGGGTATACAGTGTCCCCCTTGCCTCAATTTGGGACAACTCTGAAGGGCCCACCAGTGCCAGATTGATTGACTGAGATCATGCTGCAACTGCATAACAGCTGAAATTCTCCCTGTCTAATCTAGCTTCTCCTACTCCTGCATGGGTTTTTTTTTTTTCTGAGAGTGCTCCCTAATAAGCTTCCTGCATACAATTCTGCATCTTAGAATCTGTTTCCTGATAAATCAAAGATATCCCCTAGTGCTTGACCCTTTTCCAGCCTTGCATGGTCTTGTAGGTCCTCCATTTTATTATCTGTAAAATGATAAAAATTTATCATAAAAATGGAGGCTCAGTGCACTTCTGTGACTTGCCCAAGGCTGCCCACATACTATATGCTGTGCTGGGAAAACACCTATTTTAAAGGGTTGATGGTTTAAATGAGAATGAAAAAGTAACTATGAAGTATAGGTTCTCATTAAATGCTGGTGTTCTTTTTCTAAAGGGTTAGAAGTATCCCTGCAGAGTTGGAGGAGAAGGGAAGGAAGTTTATAGAGAAGCATATGCATGGTTTGCACTTTCCTGTGATGAAGCAAGATAGGGGGCCAGTTCTACACCCTTGTCCAGGGTGTAAGATGATTAAGACTCTCTATCCTTGCCCACGTGGTCTGTCTCCCTGTCAGTAGCCTAACTTCATAGAAAGAACCCTTCTTTGCAGTCATATTTCACGTAAGGAAACATTAGCCTATAAATTAACTACTCCCTAAAGGCTCCTATTTCCATGTACTAGAATGCTTTTTTGTTGTTGTTTGTTAGAAAACATTTTGACCACACACCTAGCTGATTATCAGTGTAATTGTGCTGTAATCACATCTGAGGAAACTATCCAGCAAATCAACTCTGCCTGCCTACTCACAGAGAAGAGACTCAGATCTTTCAAATCAGAGCATAGGAACAGGTGGCCTCATTCACAAGAGGGATGCTCCTTCTACCGCACAGCTCTTTCTGTGGATAAATAGAGTGGATGTACAGGTCGAGAGGCACAGAGAATGTCTGCAAATTGATAGCAAATGTCATTTTCCTCAGAGATTTCTGATGTAGGTGGTTTATGAGATATTTCTTTTTTGCCATTCCAGATACAAGGATGAAAAAGATACTAGGCTGATAAGCAATTAAAGGCAAAGCCTTATTATTCACTCAGTCTTAAGCTTTTGAATTCAAGAGATCTGAGTTTGGATACCAGTGTGCTGTGTCATCCTGGAAAATCTTTTGAATAATTCAGGTCAGGTTAGGTTATGCTATGGTAACAAACCCCTTGAATCACCATGGGTTTACAGTCACTCACGAAAAGTCCTCTGCTGATCCAAGGCCTCTTCATGTCAGTTATTTTCTAAGTTATGACATAGGGTCCAGATGGTTCCACCTTGGTGCTCCATCTTCTCAACAAGCGGCCACTCCAGTCTTTGTACCAGGGGACGTGAGAGCAGGGAGCACATACATCCATTCTTTTAAGCTTTGACCCTGAAGGACCACATTTCTTTTGCCACAGCACATTGGCCAGAACGAGTCACATGACTTTGTCTACTGCAAGGAGGTTGGGAAATGTTGGGGAGCACAGAGGTACTGGGGGAATGATAAACGTCTCTGCCATATGTGGGTCTCAATTTCTATGTCTTCAAATGAATTCACCTATTAGTTCAATAATGCATGCATTAAGGAACTAGTACATGCCTTTTAGGGTTTAGTTATTGTGCTGAGCTGTGGGCATGTAGTGGTGAGCAAGATACACACCTTCCCTGCCATCACAGAGCTTCTGTTTTGTGGGGGTCAGAAGTGCAAGCAATCAATGACAGTAAGTGCTGTGAGTGCTGCCACAGAAGTTTAGGGTACAATGGCAGTTCATGGTTGCAAGTACAGATCTGGGTTAATGACAGCTTCTTCTGGAGGAAGTGTTACCTTAGCTGAAATCTGAAGGATGATGAAATGTCAACCAGGAAGGGGAACATTCAGAGCAGAGAGATTGCCATTAGAAAGCCTGAGAAATGAAAGAATCTCTCCTCCTTCTCTACCATGGGGCTGGGAAATTTCCTTGAGATCATATATATTTAGAGTATTTCACAAACTAAGTACTCTATATGCTTGTAAGTGTTACTGTTCAATGCTCAGTGCAGAAATTTGAGTACAATGCCCGCTACTAGACAGAATCAACTTTATGGACACAGAAACTACGGCAGTCAGGTGTTGAACCCAGGCAGTCGAACTTGTGAGTCCGAGTTTTTAACCACAAGGCAACACTGATTGTTTACAAAGCAAGTTGGAATGCAAGTATAAAACATATTATTATAGGGATAACCATTAACTTGATGCAACTTATTCTTTCATAGAAGAGTAAATGAAATACAACTTAGTAACAGATTGTTATGTTCTGATTAGTTATGAATTAGGTTGAAAGTAACGTGCACTTAAAACTGGGCACTGCAGTTAAATCCACACGACTGGACCAGGCAACTGACCTGTTGTCCATAGCCAATCCAGGGAGAGGGGAGTATTTTCTTTAGACTTAGTAGATCATGTTTTCCTAGGTCCAGAAATCATCCCCATTTCTATCAGATTCAGCCATGCACCTGCCAATTCATAGGTGAGACAAGCATCCCCACCCTATCCCCCACTCACTTGAGACTTACAGAGAAGTAGAGCCAAGGGATGAAGGAGGCAGGAAGTGGGAAGGAATGGGCAGGAACAAAGTCTGTTGTGTCAAGGAGAAATTGGTTCCTTTTGCAAAACGCTGGCATGTCAATTTTCTATTCATCCCAGCTAATTTTGCCTCCATCATTTTGTGGGGACTAAAATATTAATTTCATGAAGAAATTGTCAAACTTTGGTGCTCTGAGATAATTGATGCATTTCATCAGCTCACACAGTTGAGAGAATGACTCGACAGAGGTCTGCCATCAGGCAGTCTCAGCAGAGAATTCTTTCATAACAGTCACTCGAAGATCCTGCTTAGAGATGCTGGTAAACGACCCCCCAGCAATCAGGAGACATTGGAGCAAGCACACTTACCAAACCAGACAGGGCACAAAGGGCTTCGCCACCAGGAAACGTACTCGCTGGGGACTTGGTCCCAGGCTCTGCTTGTGATTGGAAGTGCAGTCACCTGGCTGTGTGTAGCTGTGTCCAGTAAGGGGTCGTTGGTGGTGATGCTCCACTAACTAGAAACCTCTTCTGCAGTCAATTAAACACAGCCACAGCTTCCTTGTGATTCATGCCGGTTATCTCCGAGACATTTTATTGCAGAAATGCTTTTTAAACATTAATTATGCTGTGCATAATACATCCGAGATAAAATATGGGCATATTATGACTTGTCTGTGGCTTTGGGGTGTGCTGTTTAATCCCTGGCATGGGCTTATAGGAAGAAGGTGGGTTGGACCTTTTGCTTTGGATTTTCATTCTGGGGCATTCTGAGCCTGCAGTCCAGTGGTGGCTACAAGAAGGTTTGGATTTTGATTGCTCACCCTGAATTAGCCTTGTTCTTCCCCCACACTTCCGTGTCTCCCAAAGGGACCACAAAGGCCCCAGATTGCCTGGGAAGGTCCCGAGATTGACTTGGGGACCCATCCTTCAATGACTTTCTGCCTATGCCAGGCACAGCCATCCTCTGTTCCCTTAATGTTGACACCAGTGGGTTCTGATTGGTGGCTTCACCATTTGTTAAATATTGTTAATATCACCCCCGGGAGGTAGGCGTTGTCCTCATTTTTCACATACAGAAAACGAAGCTCAGAAAACATGTGACTTGGCCAATATTTCATCTCACTGTTACAGGTAGTAGAGCTGGACTCCAGTCTATTTCTTTTTGTCTCTGTGCTCTTTCCTTAGTGGTTTTAAAACTATTATCTAAAGCAGTAGAAATCTTTCATTAGAGGCAATCTTTTTTTTTTTAATACATTTATTTATTTTATTTTTGGCTGCGTGGGGCCTTCGTTGCTGCACGTGTTCTTTTCTAGTTGCGGCAAGCGGGGTCTACACTTCGTTGCGGTGTGCGGGCTTCTCATTGCAGTGGCTTCTTTGTTGCAGAGCATGGACTCTAGTCATGCCCACTTCAGTAGTTGTGGCACTCAGGCTCAGTAGTTGTGGCTTGCGGGCTTAGTTGCTCCACGGCATGTGGGATCTTCCTGGACGAGGGCTCGAACCCGTGTCCCCTGCATTGGCAGGTGGATTCTTAACCACTGTGCCACCGGGGAAGCCCTAGAGGCAATCTTATATGGGAGTTCAAAGAGATAAAATGAATGCAAATGGTGCTACCCTGGGTGGAGGAGGGGGTCACACTCAGCCCCTTCCCATCATTTGCTCTGGTCTGGAACCTCTCAGTGTAAAGATGATTGTCCTATTACTGCACCACCTCCTAGAGGGCCTTGAGATAAAAGAATCCTTCTCCTGCTGATTCTTTATTTGTGGAGCCATCCTCTGTTTCAGTACTCTCCTAAGCGCAGCGGAAACAGCTGTGGCCCAAGTTGACAGCAGTCCCTGCCCTCTGGCAGCTTGCCTTCTCCCTGAGTGAATGGGGAAAATAAAACAAAGTGAGAAACATATACTCTACATTAGAGGGCATAAACACTATGAACTAAAGCAAAGCAGGACTGGAAGATAAGAGGCCTGTGGCAGAGGCAGTGGCACAATTTTCTACAGGGTAACCAGAAAAGACCTCGGTGGAAAGACGACATTTTGAGTGAAGGGGGTAGGCCACGTAGCTATCTGGGGAAGGACCGTTTCTGGACATGAGAGGAGCAAGTGGAGTGGCTGGTGCAATGGAGAGAACATCTAGAGTGTTTGAGAAAGGAGGCCAGGGGACTGAATCCCAGGGTGGTGGGAGTGAGGTCACAGGGGACGGTCTGAAAGTCCTGAGTGAGATGTGAAGCCATTGGAGGGTTTCAAACTAGAAGGAGATACAGTGTGCTTGCATCTTCACAGGGTCCTTCTGATATCTGTGTGGAGAACAGGCTGAAGTTGGTGTAGAAAAAGTCCTGGCATAAATCAGGTTTGCTTTGAGAATGCTGTCTTGGGGGCAAATAGCCCTATGTACTGGACTCCTTTTGTTTCAGTATCCCCATCATCTGTAGGATCCACTTCAATCTGAAAGTGACTGTAAGACTGAAGGGAAAAATGAAAGCACATATGTGTGTGCACACTCACAAATGTGTATGAGAGTGTACGAGTGTGTGAGTATGTGAGTGTGTGAATGTGTGTGAGTGCATGGGAGTGTGTGTATGTGAGTGTGAGTGGGTGTTTGGAGGAAGATGGGAGTGTAGACTCGCTGCCTAGGACTATTTGGGCGAGATCATGTGGCAAGGACACCCTGGAAAAGTGCTCTAAACCAGTAGAGTGAGGGTCAGCAGAGGGGCTGGGAGACACTGAAAATCATTAGGCAGCTCAGCCTGAGCTCCAGTCTCCAGTTCCTGTCCCAGCATCCTTCTCCACCCGACAGCATTCGTTTTAAGGTCAATTATCTGTCTCACCAGGGTAAGGGAGTCATTCTCTCCTGGTCTCCCTTGGCACTGTGTCCCATGGCGAACTTCCTGTTTCTCACCATCTTGAACTGTGATGAGATGTTCCTATTGCCTGGTGGACTTATTGAAGGTTTTGACCACATCTGGTTCATTGTGGTAGCTCCAGGGCTCAGCCAGTGCCTGAGAATTGGAAGGAGCTCAGTATTTACAACACGGATATGTGTCTTTCTTTTATGTACATTCCCATCAAAAGCATGTTTACATAGAAACCATGCCTGAAGGCTTGACTGCACCCACTGAATAGATTTTTTCTTCAAAGCTTTCTCAATGATCAATCACTAACCAGTTAGTTACATCAATTTTCCTGGTCAGTCTTATTTGATTGTAAATTTAGACGGTAGAAGGAGACTGCTTTGTGGTCCAGTAATTGGTCTCTCTTAATAGCAACATCGGATCTGAACTGAGTGGCAATGAAACAGCAAAGGATCATTGCTTAGGCCTGGTCTGAGCCTTTGATGATAGTGTCTGATCCATGGGGAGACTGTCTAATGCTCAAGACATACTAAACACTCTGGGAGAGCTGAATAAATGTCTCTAAAAAGGAGGTGCAAAAAAGGACACTTACCATAGACTTGGGACGATGACCTCAGGCAGTCAGGGTGATAGAGCAGTCTGGTGGCAATTGGAGCCTTGGTCATCTTTGGCTGTAACTCCAGAAAATTCTCACTGGCCCTTCCGGGGAGCATCTTGGGCTCTCAAGGGGATCATTTGGGCTGTGGACTTCTGCAACTTCTGTGCACTGCCTCGGGAGCTGTTTGTAAGAAGGATGTTCTGTGCACATGACACAGTACAGAGGATGGTCCCCATGTGACTCACAATGGAATCTGAAGCACCAGAGGAACTGGATTAATAAGATTCAAGGCAGGAGAGAAATTGGGTCACATGCCATCCCAGGAAGTGGGAAATCACGGTGTCTGGCTCAGACAGAGGAGGGGAGGGGAGCCCCTGCTGTGGAAGGAAACAGGGAAGTCTGGATGGTCCACATAGGGTGGTGGTTGTCATGTCTGCAGGTCAGGGGCTATCCTGGGGTGAGTGGGAGCACAGTGGAGTGGGAGGGTATGGATTGGAGTCAGGAGACTCATGTTCAAATTATACCACTGTCACCTGCTTGCTATTTATTACGAGCTGAGCACCTCAGAATGTGACTATATTTGGAAATGGGGCCTTTAAAGCGGTAATTAAGGTAAAATGAGGTCATATGTGTGGGTCCTTATCCAGTCTGACTGGTCCTTATAAGAAGAGGAGATCGAGACACAGACATCCTGAGAGATCCAAATGGTTCTGTAAATGACACGTATTGTACAAATGATTGCCGTGATTTACAGTTTTCCTTAGGATCGCACCACTGATTCATCACTCGTTCCATAAATATTATTGAGTGCCTATAATGTACCAGACACCACTCTTGGGGCTGGGGTTAAGCTGCAGAAAATAAAGACAAATATATCTCTGCCTTCCTGGAACTTTGCATTTAGCGGGGGGATAGTGGGTGGGGGCCAGGAGTGGGGGAGAATAAGAAACGGTACACAAGATACTAAGTAAAATATATGGTATACAAGAAAAGGCTGAATTCAGTGGAGAAAATAAAAGCGGGGAAAGGGATAGGGAGTGCTGGGGTATGAGTGGGGAGTGGTCAAGAGTTTGTAAACGGTATGTAGAGATCTATCTGAGAAGGGGAAATTTGAGCAAAGACAGGAAGTAAACAATGGAGCAAGCCACGTAAACATCCGGGAGAAGAGTGTCTGCAGAGAGAAAACAGCAGGAGCCACGGCCCTGAGGGCTGGACTGAGAAGGTTTCAGGTGCTTGTAACCCACAGTGCTCTGAATTAGATGGTCTGGAGCGTGTTGGGCATTTCAGAGACTGTGTGATAAACATCTTACTTTATCACACGTGTTAACCCAAATGGTCATTATTAAGGATGGTACTGATAGACTGTGCACCTGTGATTGGGGGTGGGTTTGGGAAGACTGTCTTCTTGTTTGCTGGGGAGAGGACTCAAAGGAGGATTGGGACTAGCTCAGAAAGCCTGAAGAGGCCAATGAGCCTCTTCTCTTGGGCCTGAAACTCCTACAATCAGGCAGTAAATATCATTTCTCAGGGCTGAGAAGCAGAAAGAGCAGAGGGCCCAGGGGCCTGGAGAGCTTAAAACAGGGGCAGGCAGAAGTGGAGAGGCAGCATGTCCAAAGGGCTGCCTCCGGAGTCTGGAGTTCTGGAGTTTGGATGCAGGTGGCTGACAGGGTCTTGGTGCTCCAGCCTGGTGTCAGGCCTGAGCCTCCAAGGTGGGAGAGCCGAGTTCAGGACACTAGACCACCAGAGACCTCCTGGCCCCATGTAATATCAATTGGCAAGAGCTCTCCCAGAGATCTCTGTCTCAACGCTAAGACCCAACTCCACCCAACGGCCAGCAAGCTCCAGTGCCAGACGCCCCGTACCAAACAACTAGCAAGACAGGAACACGACCCCACCCATTAGCAGAGAGGCTGCCTAAAATCTTACTAAGTTCACAGACACCCCAAAACATACCACCGGATGCAGCCCTGCCCGCCAGAAAGACAAGATCCAGCCCCACCCACAAGAACACAGGCAACAGTCCCCTCCACCAGGAAGCCTACACAAGCCACTGAACCAACCTTACCCACTGGTGGGGGGACACCAGAAAAAATGGGAAGTACGAACCTGCAGCCTGCGAAAAGGAGACCCCAAACACAGTAAGTTAACCAAAATGAGAAGACAGAAATATGTGGCGGATGAAGGAGCAAGGTAAAAACCCACCAGACCAAACAAATGAAGAGGAAACAGGCAGTCTACCTGAAAAATAATTCAAAGTAATGATAGTAAAGATGATCCCAAATTTTGGAAGTAGAATGGAGAAAATACAAGAAACGTTTAACAAGTACCTAGAAGAACTAAAGAGTAAACAAACAATGAACAACACAATAAATGAAATTAAAAACTCTCTAGAAGGGATCAATAGCAGAATAACTGAGGCAGAAGAATGGATAAGTGACCTGGAAGATAAAATAGTGGAAACAGCTGCTGCAGAGCAGAATAAAGAAAAAAGAATGAAAAGAATTGAGGACAGTCTCAGAGACCTCTGGGACAACGTTAAATGCACCAACATTCAAATTATAGGGGTCCCAGAAGAAGAAGAGAAAAAGAAAGGGACTGAGAAAATATTTGAAGAGATTATAGTGGAAAACTTCCCTAATATGGGAAAGGAAATAGTTAATCAAGCCCAGGAAGCACAGAGAGTCCCCAGGATAAATCCAAGGAGAAACACACCAAGCCACATATTAATCAAACTATCAAAAATTAAATACAAAGAAAAAAATATTAAAAGCAGCAAGGGAAAAACAACAAGTAACATATAAGGGAACTCCCATAAGGTTAACAGCTGATTTCTCAGCAGAAACTCTACCAGCCAGGAGGGAGTGGCACGATATATTTAAAGTAATGGAAGGGAAGGACCTACAACCAAGATTACTCTACCCAGCAAGGATCTCATTCAGATTCGACAGAGAAATTAAAACCTTTACAGATAAGCAAAAGCTAAGAGAATTCAGCACCACCAAACCAGCTTTAAAACAAATGCTAGGGCTTCCCTGGTGGCGCAGTGGTTGAGAGTCCACCTGCCAATGCACGGGACACGGGTTCGTGCCCCGGTCCGGGAAGATCCCACATGCCATGGAGCGGCTGGGCCCGTGAGCCATGGCCGCTCAGCCTGCGCGTCTGGAGCCTGTGCTCCACAACGGGAGAGGCCACAACAGTGAGAGGCCCACGTACTGCAAAAAAAACACCAAAAAACCCCACAAATGCTAAAGGAACTTCTCTAGGCAGGAAACACAAGAGAAGGAAAAGACCTACAATGACAAACCCAAAACACTTAAGAAAATGGTAATAGGAACATACATATCGACAATTACCTTAAATGTAAATAGATCAAATGCTCCAACCAAAAGACAGAGACTGGCTGAATGGATACAAAAACAAGACCCGTATATATGCTGTCTACAAGAGACCCACTTCAGACCTAGGGACACGTACAGACTGAAAGTGAGGGGATGGAAAAAGATATTCCATGCAAATGGAAATCAAAAGAAAGCTAGAGTAGCAATTCTCATATCAGACAAAACTTTAAAATAAAGACTATTATAAGAGACAAAGAAGGGCACTACGTAATAATGAAGGGATCAATCCAAGAAGAAGATATAACAATTGTAGATATTTATGCACCCAACATAGGAGCACCTCAATACATAAGGCAAATGCTAACAGCCATAAAAGGAGAAATCGACAGTAACACAATCATTAGGAGGGGACTTTAACACCCCACTTTCACCAATGGACACATCAAAATGAAAATAAATAAGGAAACACAAGCTTTAAATGATACATTAAACAAGATGGACTTAATTGCTATTTATAGGACTTTCCATCCAAAAACAACAGAATACACTTTCTTCTCAAGTGCTCGTGAAACATTCTGCAGGATAGATCTGCAGATGGATTCTTAACCTTTGAGCCACCAGGGAAGCCCTCATTCCTTTTTTAGCAGGGCACATTTCACAAAATAATCTTGAAATGACTAGACATCCTTATCTTTTAAAATGGTTTTTAACTTCTATTAGCTATAATGGTATTTCTACAAATACATTGCTGCATTTTGTTGAAACATACCAGAACCCCAGTTGACCCTCCCCCAAGCGTGGGGGGATTTCAGTCCATGCTCACACACATACCATTTTTCTTTTCCTCAATAGAGCACAGTTTAAAAACTCTGTAAAAGAGAAAGAACATATTTACTGGACAATGATGTGATTCTGGTTTTTGAAGGCTGACAGTGTGCTTCCATCAGTGCATTTGGCTGACGGAGAAAAACAATTCTTTAATAGCTCCCAGTAAATGACATAAATAAACCAGTGAGGAGCCAGGGCTCTGCTCAGACTCGGCTGAATTTTGTGTCCCTGTAACAGTCTATTGTTTGAAGACAATGACAAACATTTTAGACCATCCACGGAAGCCACTGGGGGAACTTTTGTTTCTCTCTAATAGCCCCTGAAGCCTTTATGGTTAATAGTGTGTATAATGAGTCCAGTTTTCTAGCCCCTGAGAGGATAGGCTGGGTTGCTTTAGTATGGGCAGGGAAGGCCTTTGAAGATTTGCCCAACAGTGATGGAATCAGGTCCTTTGTAAGGGAGGCACACAGCCTCTACAGCCGGGAATGCTGGGGAGAGAGGGAGAGAAGGTGAGGGTCATAGGCTAAGATGCCAAGCTAGGGCCTCAAATCTGGAGCCCAAGTCAGAGTAAGGTGTGAGGTTTATTCAGAGCCTCCCAGCCAGCGAATGGATGGCAAATCCAGAGCCAGGATACTAACTCAGTTGGAAGAGGGAATGTGCTGAGGCTTGGAGGATGCTGATGGCAAGCTCTGACCTCTAGGGAGTGCTCCAGTCACCCTCTTTCCCGTGTCCCCCTCAGGGATCCCTATGCAGCCCAGAGGCCTGGGGTGAGATTCCAGATCTCCATTTTAACAAGCTCCACAGGCTCAGCCAAGCTGGATAACCATTACTCTGGTTCAGGCCTGCCTAGGAGTGGGAAGTTGGCATCTATTCCAGTTTCTGCATGGATCTGTGAACTAGGAATTGGGAGGACAGAATGCGAGTGTGAGATTCTAATATCTGTCTGTGGAACTTACACACGTCACTGTTCTGAACCTTGGTCTCTTTAAATGTGAAAAGAGAGGAAGGATCATTTCCGGTAGCACACTGTAATCATTAAGGAAGTTTTGAGAAAATGGCAAAGCTGGGGTACTCTCTGCCCCGTGAAATCAAACATCTGCAGGTGGAGCCTGGGATCTATAAATTGTTTCTTCCAGCCATGAGGCCCAGAGGAGTAAAGGCATTTGACCATATCCTTCCCAGATAGTTATTTATACAATTGGGCTTGAATTGAGAGGCCTTCTGTGTCCTGGAAAAGCATATAGTAGTAGTAGCAGCAGCAGCAGCAGCAGCAGCAGTAGTAGTAATAGTAATATAAGACAAATCAGCCGTACAGGCACCAGGGTCAGCTCGGTGGCCTGAGATCTGGGATTCCAGGAATGAAAAGAGGTGTAGAGGGGTGGAACACTATCCTGCTGACATAGTTACGTAGGGTTAGGACCTTTGGCAGTGGTTCTGCAGGGCAGGAAGACACCTGGGGATGGTTGAGACAGGAACTAAGGGAATTTAACCTAATATTAGGACAGGCACTGAGGCAGTAGCAACAACTTAAATCACAGTGTCCTAGAACGTATGGAGAATTTAGTCTTTTTCAAGGGTGGTGACCATCCTAAATGGTGTCTAAGTAAAGGTCTCGCAGTGAACCAGCAGGAGTCTTGAAGCTGAATCAAGCTCATCCCTGTGTCACAATCTTTCTGGTTCGGCCATCTGAGGTTAAGGCCAAAGTCCAGGCCAAGGAAGAAGAGGGCATGAACCAAAGAGACTGGGATTCAGGTAAGGGCTTCAGACCCTAGGAGAGCTCTAGAGCAATGCTTCTAAAAGGGTGGTCCTCAGATCAGCAGCATCAGTGTTGCCAGGCTACTCATTAGAAATGCAAATTCTATTGAATAGAAGCTCTTGGGGTGGAGTAGGCAATCTGTGCTGTAAGGAGTCCTCCAGGTGATTCTGATGCATGCTTATGGCTGAGAACCACAGGTGCAGAATTTAAATAAGGAGGAAAGGCACAGCTAGTGTGGCTGGGGTTGGGCTTGTGGGAACACATGGTTCAATGGGCTCATCTTACCTGATCATTGACTCAGAGACAGGGAGGAAGCTTGCATCGCCTTGTTGGATGTGGGCTTCCATTGCTCTGGGTGGGGGTGATCAGAACCCACAGATGACAAGGGCTGGGATTGTCAGAGGCTACAAGAGGCAGGGGAGGAGATGCCAACATCCAGGCACACACTTGGGGATATTCAGGTGGCACATCCTTCTTCAGAGCCAGGGCTGAATCCTGCTCACCACACCATCTGCCTCTCTCACTAAGTCCTGCTGGGTCAATGTGGAAAATAAAGCCAAATATTTCTTAAAGGTTCTGTGTCCAGCCATACTCAGATGATAGTCCTGCCACACAACTAATATCTTCCTCACTGTCAGTAAAGATGATGCACAGCAGACCATGGAGTTATTCAACACACAGTTTTCAGAGATCTCTTTTGTTCCCATGAATAAAACCGAACAGAGACTCCTTTTCTGAGAGGGCAGGAATGATACCCTCACAGTGATTTGGTAGAAATAAATGTGGGGTGGGTATATATATGTTAGGTACCCTGGGCCCTCTATTCATGTGGATTATTTTGCTGCTTAGAAAGACTTATTACTGAACTGGCTTAAAACGGGCACAACTTCACATCTCTGAATATCACATGGAAGAATCCTTGAATGTCTTTTTCTAATATGATTCTGATGGCTCATTTTATGTGTCAGTTTGACGGGGCTAAGGGATGCCCAGAGAGCTGGTAGAACATGATTTCTGGGTGTATCTGTGAGGGTGTTTCTAGAAGAGATTAGTGTTTGAGTCAATAAATTGAATAAAGAAGGTCCCTCTCGCGAATGCAGGTGGGGATCATCCAACCTGTTGAGGGCTTGAATAGAATACAAAGGTGGAGAAAGGGTGAGTTTGCTCTCTCTGCTTGAGCTGAGACATTGTCTCCTGCCCTAGGAAATCAGTGCTCCTGGTTCTTGGGCATTTGGACTCAGACTGGGACTTACACCATCACCACATGATTATCAGGCATTTGGACTCTGACTGAAGAGTCACTGTTTTTCTTGGTTCTCCAGCTTGCAGATGGCAGATTGTGGGACTTCTCAGCCTCTGTAACTAAGTAAGCCAATTCCTACAATTAATCTCTTCTTATACCTATGTATTTATGTATCTATATATATTCTATTGGTTCTGTTTGGGGAATTCTGACTAATCCAGTGATGGATATGATAGAAGTAGAAATGTTTGAGAAGAAGTAGGTGCACTGAAAGCCCACATTATGAATATCTAGTCTAAACTGACCCCCTGAGAAGGAATTCCTGGGGCTCCTGTGGTCACTGGTTGTGTCCAAAGGGACGATCTTTCTGCCTCCAGTTAGAAACCATACCCTCTTCTTTGACTCCAGAAGGTCGAGATATGGTGTTCTGGCTTGAGCTAAGATGTTACTAAAATTTTGTTTAGTTTGAGTGTAAACAGATATTTTCTAGATCTTTGTGGTTTGATAGAACATTGCTTTCTCTAGCTTAACTTGGCATGGTGTACAGAGCTTGACTTCCTTATATATTTTTGGTGAGAACTAGACATTTCAAGACAGTTTCCACTGGGCAGTTAAGTTTCTTGCATCTGGGAAATGCTAATGTAGCTATATCCCCTTGCTTATAGTGAGGAAACTCTGGAACCCCTGCCTTCTGAGATGGCTGAAATTATTTTTAAATTTCCTATTATAAAGATGTTCAAGCATAGACAGAAGTTGACATACAAGTACAATGAAGCCCCATGTAATCATTACCTGTCTTCAACAATTCTCAACAGATGTGTTTTATCTCTCTCCCCACCTACTTCTCTTTACCTCTTTCACCCTGACAGGTTTATTTTGACGCAAATATCAGCCATCGTTTAATTTCATCTGCATATACATCAGTATGTATGTCTAAGATAAGAACTCTTTTTTTAACAAAAAAAGCACTATCACAATACCATTATCACATGTAAAAAAATGAAAGTATCTTATTAACATCAAGTATCCAATCAGTGTTCAGTTCCCTGATAGGAACATACATGGTGTTTTTTATTATTGGTTTGTTTGAATCAGGATTTAAACAAGTTCTAAACATTATGCTTGGATGGTATGTTCTGAGAAGGTGACTTTAAATCATTCCTCATACCTGGCAAGTTTTGTCTTTCCTTTAGACTCAGAAGTCCCATGTAAATGCTGAGGGGCTGAAGCCATCATGTTACCCCTCTACAGCCCAGTGATTGGCCCAGCAAGCACGTCATTTGCCAAATAATGGCAGCAGAGGCCAGAGGGGCAAGTGGTAGAAAAGGAGATGAGCGTAGGTTGCCAGGATTCCAGCTTGGGCCTAAGTAGTATTTATCCTAAAATCTGGACATGCTTTAAGCACTGGGAGGGAAAGACCACCATAGAGTCTACTTAATGAGAAGCTGAGGATCCATTTGGGAAAAGACTTAGATAAAGGATAAAAGAGTTTCTTCCAACAATGGGACACAAGGTAGGGCTGGCCACCACCTGGTCCAATGCCAGTAGACCCCGTTTATCTCCTGGAAGCATGCAATGTGACCCCATTCACATCCTGGAAGTGTGCAATGTGATGGCTCTGGGTTTGAAGGCTGGTGGAAGACAGTGCCTGTTACTCAGATCCTTTTCTTGCTCAAGGTTAGGGGCTCATTCAAAATCTCCCTGGGACTTTGCGAATTCAAGTTGCCAGCACTGGGGAACCAAGCCAGAGAAGCTGATGAATTTGATTAAAGACCATGGTCTATGAATGTAATATCAGATTGGGGAGAGACACCCTCATGCTTTGGGACACAGTTTTTGGCACCTCTGTTCCCTTAAAAGAAGATAAGGGAGAGCTCATCCATCCATTCATTCATCTATCCATCTTTCTGTTTATCCCTCCATCCATCTATCCATTTCCTCCATCCATCCACCCATCCCTCTATCCATCCCTTTCTGTTATCTCTGCTGGTCTTTGGCTCTCCTCATCTGGCAGACAAGTTCTTTCCATGTGTCTAAGGACAATGGCTGTTGGCAGCCCCAGATTAGTCATACCAACATAAAGGGAATTTCCCTCTTCCATCATCTGTATGTCAATTCCAGTGAGGAAACCCAACTGGCCTTTCTTGAATCACATGCCCTATGTCACTGTGTTCAGAAAAACAGGATACTCCGATAGGTAAACTCATGTCAGGTGTCCACCCCTGTGAGTAGAGGAGAAGGGGAAAAGAGAGGAATATATGGGGTAGGAAAAGTAACTAACAAACCACAAAAGGTATCTCACCCCACCCTGCACTCCTTCTCATCGCTGCACTGACATGAGAATTCCAAGTTAGTCTCCAAGGTTGATGAAGAGGCAGAATGAATAGGGATTATTGCCACTTTTCAAGTTTTGAATTTTATTGTTAAGCTTGTTTAATTTTATTTAGTGTTGGTACCTCATTTCCCACTATATTTATTTATTTATTGGGTCTATCTCTAGCAGAGAGGAAGCAGGATGTAGAGAAAATACTGTAGTCAACTGGTGCAAAAATAGTAGTATCCACATAATCAGCCAGCATCATCCCTCTTTTCTTCATCCTTTGCTCCACAAGCCATCCCTCCGTTAAGCCAAGTATCCCTCTCCTCTTCACCTCTTCACATTTTGCTATGTAGGACCTGCACTAGTATGATGTCAAGACAGAGAGGAGTGAGGAGGTGGGTGGGTGGAGTAGGGTCGCGTATGGAGGATAATCAGGGAAATCGGA